>NC_133550.1:66608956-66917550 GCF_048773025.1 Camelus bactrianus
AAAAACATAACGAGGTGATATATTCTGTCTCCTAGGCCCAGTCGAATAATGACTACCCAAAGATGTAAAATCCAAACCCCAGAAATTTGCAAATGTTACTTTATTTGGAAAAGAGATCTCTGCAGATGTGACTAAATTAAGGATTTAGAGATGAAGATAAAACAGGTGGATTATCTGGGTGAGTCCTAAAAGCCATCACAAGTGTCCTTACAAGAGAGAAGAAAAGGGAGGCAACACAGACACACAGATGAGTGATGTGACGACAGAGGCAGAGAAGGGCGTGATGAAGCCACAAGCTTGGGAACGTTGGGACGACCACCAGACACTGGAAGAGGCGAGAAACGGATTCTCCCCTAGAGCCCAGTGGCAATTTATTTCTAGGGTTATTGGAATCCTAGGAAACTGTTATAAAGGTAAAGTATAAAAAGAACACCAATTTATTATTTTATGTTTGTTTTGAATTTCTTACTAATTTGACTTCAACTTCTGTTTCAACTCTTATTTTCATTTATTTTTTTGGCTGAATTTATTCCTGGGCCTTAAGTTTTTGTTTCTTCAGTTTCTTCTGGGATACCTCTCTCTTCTGTGCAACCTCCTCTCTTGGTTTAGGAACAATCTGCTCGTTTTCAGCAGTAAGAACTATCTCAACGTAGCAGGCAGAGCTCATGTTAAGGGTTGATCCGACTGTGAGCTCCGTAAGTCCTGTGCTGCATCTTGGGGGCTTTGTTCACCTGGATGTGCTCGATGACCAGCGGATTTAAGCTCTTAAGTTCAGCATTACTCTGCATTTTTGAGCAGGTGCAATAAAAATTCATCACTCTTTTTGGGCCATCAATCCTGCGATTTGACTTAAATTTCTAAACAAGAGCCCTCTCTTTCCTGGGAAATGCAATAATTGTTTCTGATGTGGTATTATCTTGTTGTATAAGGATTCTGTGTTTGAATAAATCTGTGACAATCTGGGTTAAGTACTTTTAAATAACTTGATATCACAACTTCTCCGGTCCCTAAATATGATAATATGCCGGTGAGACTCCAAGATTAGGGACACAGCACATAGCATATCCCAAAACTTACTGACCATGGAATTCTCTTACTTCAGAGCCTTTCTCGGCAGTGATACTCCACCAAGTGTTTGTTGGTAAATGCTGATGTGCAGCAAAGAAAGGACAGTCTTGAGAAATTTCACTTGGCCCAGGAAGCGGCCTCCTGATGGAGCACCTGGCCCCACTGAAAGCAAGCGCCCTTCCTGTAATAACCAGAACGCCTGCATGCGCGCTCCTCGCCTCTGCACCTGGACAGGGGTGAGTCTACACGGCAGCATTTTCCTCTCCAAACCCAGCTTATCTGGCTTTTGTTACAAACAACACCTTCTTTTGATGAATCATTTTCTTAAAATTTATCAGTTAGGCCAAATAGCTTTCCCTAATTGAGTAGACTTTATCTAGCGGCTATATTAGTTTCCTGAGGCTGGTGTAACAAATTACCACAAAATAAGGGCCTTAAAACAGGAGAAATTTGTTCTTTTGCAGTTCTGGAGGCCAGAAGTCCAAACTCCAGCAGGACCATACTCCCTCTCTTCCTCGCCTCTCCCTGCATCTGGCGGCTCCAGGTGTTCCAAGGCTTGTGGCTGCGTCATTCCATTCCCTTCCTCCGCCTTCACATGGTTCGCTTTTCCTCCCGCTGATAAAGATGCCTGTCACTGCATTTAGGGCCTACCCAGAAAATCCGGAGTATCTCATCTCAAGGTCCTTAATTATATCTGCAAAGACCCTTTTTCCAAATAAGGTCACATTCACACGTTTCAGGGATTCGAGAATAGACATATCTTTTAGGGGCCACTATTCGACCTACTATAACCCTGAAAGAGATACTAGGGTCAATCTGTCACCAAAATCATCTCTGGGTAAGTTAGTAACAGAAGCCTAGGCCTGCAAAGTTTCAGGCCAGATCCTGGACAATAAATTCATCTAACAATACCCTTCTGCCTTAACCTCAACCATTCCATCACCTCTTTTTCAAAACATCGGAAGTCACTATTATTATTTCCATTTTACAGATACATAAACTGAGGTTCAAAAATTTTAAGTCAACCTCCAAGGTCATACAGCTAGCGAGTGACAGAACTGGAATTCAAACTCTAGTCTTTCTGATTATGAAACTATACACTCTCAACTCTATTCTTTAAAGATTGATTCCCAGAGCTGACTAATTATAAAAACCAATTTTTAGTGGGTACATACGTGCCAGGCCCCATTCTAAGCACTTCAACTCTATTACTTCGATTTAATCTTCAGCAACCCCATTAGATGTGATGAGGAAACAGCTATTCTGAGTTGCCTAGGCATTTTAGTGTGACAGCCCTGCTCACACCCAGAGTCTGGACATTCAGATAAGGGCCTGAGCTTAGGATTCCCACTCAAGTTCCTGCTTTGCTTTTCCTGGGGCACCTCTGAAAATAAGCACTTGGAGTTGAGCCTACAGAGTTATAAGCCGCCTTAAGATCCGATTCTCTGTGTCCTGCTTGCCCGTGACCTGGGACAGGGACTGCCCTTCCCCAGTCATTATGCTCCCCACTCCCATTTCTGGGATCTGTAAGTGAAGAATCTTGTGACTGCGCCCTCTGTCTGAGTGTACTGAAACTGCAGCTTCAATCACAACAACCCCGGGTTTCACCTCCCCAAGTGGGAGCTCTGATGTGGATGCGGATGCGGAGGGAGCTCCCTGCTCACTCCATGTCAGTGGCTTGTGCCTCCTCATTCAGCAGGTTTTGATCTGCAAATTCTTAATATGCCAACTACACATTCCTCCACCCCCCAACAGAGAAGTCAAATATCTTGCCCAAGGTCACAAAGCTGGGAAGTAAAATGAAAGCAGCCTGTCTCCAGAGTCCCACAGTAACTTCTACTCTCTTCATTGCCTACTCCAACTGTGGCCTCAACTGCTCCGAGTAGGAAGAGATCACCTCCCCTGTTCTAAATATTACATACAATTAATGCAACCTAAGATCCTATGGCAGTCATGTCACATTTGGGCACTTGAACACTGCTGAATTGGCACCCACACCTATTCTCTTCCTGCCAAAAGGATCCACTGAAGTCACAAACCTGGAGAAAAAGTATGTGGCAAGGGCTGCAGGGAAGGGGTGGACAGGCAGAAAAAAGGCTAAGAGTAAGAGAGGGCTAGACACAAAAGGAAGCAGATGAGGGATCACGGGGTGAAGTGGCTGGCAGGTCGACATGGAGAAGCAAGACAGCCAGGTGAAGGAAGACTGCGGGCTAGTTTAGGACAATCTCATGAACACTGTGTTCCCGTCACGTTCTTTCTTACATTATGAGTCTTAAAGGAAGACCAGTCACTGTACTCTACCACCTAGATTAGCGCTCCCATACAGGAGCCCTTGAAAATGGCTAATCACTTGTCGCACAAGCAACCAAGGAGGAGGGTCATGTTCCCACAGCTTTAGGCATGGGCGGGGGGAGAACAAGCTGGATCTCTTCAAAGACATAATAACTCTGCTCTTCTGTAGTTTCCATACCATACCTTCTTCTCCAAAACTAGTAACCTTAATTACTTAAAACCTCTATGTGCTCTGTTCACTGTTCCATCACCATCTCCCACTTCTCCATTTACACAAAATCCACTCATCCTGGGAGAGCATTTAGCCCCAAAGCTGTGAATATTTTCTTGATCACTTCTGCTTGCAGTGATTTCCCCCTCCTTGGAACTTGGAACAGTATTTGCCAGTCATCACTGACCCATGATGTCTCTCGATGGTTTTATTATTTAATTCCTATCAGCTAATTTTGTTCCCCACAAAGACACACTATGCTATTTTACATAATTCATAGCATCAGAACAGTTATTTTTAAACATACTATATATTATTACTGCTTTTTTAGTGACTGTAAAGCCCCCCCCAAAAATAACAGCAATAACAAAAAATAAAACCAAAAAAAAAAAAATAGCTTGAGAAAATTTAGCCATTAGCTTTAATCCTTTTGCACTGAAGCCTGAAATATGACAGTTCAAGTCAATGGACTGGAATCTCCAGGACAAATGAAGTCATGCACAGCTCAAAGTCTCTAGAGAATCCAGCTGAATCCCAGTTTAATGTTGTTTGCTATGAAGATGTGTTTAGATTGAGAAAGGTCTAGTCTAGAACCAATGAAAAGGAACAGGGAGTTCCTGACCCCTAAACAATGTTTCAAGGAGCCTACTGGCAATCTTAGGTCTCACTCATCATAAAACTGTTCCAGCTATAACATCACAGTTCTTTGCTTTTAGCTGGAATAACAAGAACTCAGTGAGATTATTTATTATAAGGAGGCAAAGACCTCTGCATGTCAGTCACATTTTTGATTAGTAAAGGGAAACTGAATTATCACTTCACAAATAAAATCTGATAATAAACAAAATCTTTCAAAACAAGAATCCTACTAGAAAAAAATAGTTAAAAACCTTTCACAGTGTTTAGGGTGGGGAGAAGCTCCAAGAGACTTAAAGACAAGGGCTATTATCTTAGTAATATCAGTCCATTTACTGAGCCCTTACCGTGTGCTTCACAAAAATGTTCTCCTTTAGTGCTCACAACTCCATGAAGGCACTAGGAATTACCTTCAGCTTACAAATGAGGAAACAGAGCTCAGAGTTCAATAGCATGTCCAAGGCCACCCACCTGGGAAGCACCATGTTCAATAACCAAAATCAGGACACTTAACTCCAAAGCGTGTTCTCAATCACCATGTTATGCTATTTTATTCATCTCCCTTCACTCACTCGGTTGGCTGACCTTTGCCTTCCCAACAACTAAAGGAGGTGGACTTTCCAACTAGGTTCAAGCTCAGGCAAGAAGAATCCTGGGTGAAAAACAAGACTGTTGGTCAGTGCCTGTTGTACACCCATCATCCACCAGACTTCTGGCTCTCAGACCAGGTCTGGGGAAACGTGAACCTTTCAAGAACTCTTAAGTTCCTGTGGCACAACTATTTAAGGATTCCATGCTCTGTGGTCCGGGGATGATAACACCAAATTCTTCATTCCGCTGCCTTTAGGACTTACCTTCTCTTGACCATGGAGGTCATTTTATCAGTATTCAACACGAACCACACAAAGAACTGAAGAACAGGATGAGAAAAGCAGTATAAGACATTCTTTTTCAGCACGACATACTATCTGCCCACCTGTCCTAACCTTTTTTTTTTTCTATTCTTTAGGTAAAAGATACTCTACGACAGGGCACAGATTTCGGTCAAAAAATGACCCAAAATAAAGGAGAAAAGTGCGATTACATTTCTGGATTCGAAGAGGTCACTTCAGACACAAGAGGTGCCAATTTCTATTAGTGGGGATCTTCAGCAGTACCACTCCGTGCCTGCAGCCCCACTGCTGGGCTGATGATAGAAAAAATACCTCTCATTTCAATTTCTTAACATTAGGAGCACAGTGTGGTCCTGCAGGCTTCCTGTTGTTGGATGCTTTCTAGGAAGTCCAAACAGAGAATGATTCCAGTCTCAAGTTTCTCAACATAAAACAAAGGCCAGAACACAGCTGTAATTCAACAAATGTTATCTCACAATTTTCCTTACTAGGGTAAACTAGGCTTAAATTATCTGAGACATTTATGACTCAATCACATATCTAAGCTGACACAACAGCGGTTCCTGTCATGGAACTCAAGCAGAAAGGAATGCAAGATTACCTCGCTATGAATTCGTTTTCAATTAGGTAAAGTAGGTAAACCGATGTGTCTGGTTATTTACGTAGTGAACAAAAAGGTGAAAATGACCTAGCCTGGCAACCATAAAAATCTGCAGAGCTTAAGCAAATTCAAAGAGATTTTTGAAAGGTAGATTTCAGAAAAAAACTGGCTAATGGTTTTAGAAGACTGTTTCAGAAAATGAGGGACAAAGAGCCTCAGTCAATGGAAGTAGCCAAATTCAGTGGAGGTAGAGGTTGCAGGCAAACTGCCTCCATTCTGAGTTACAGCTTGTTTAAAGCTGTCATTTTAGTAAGCACTGAAATCCACCATGTAACGTGCAAGTCAGCTAAAGTGCTACTATGCTATTATATGCATAAATCTTTTTTATTTGCATTAGAAAGACATCAATTGCCTCATACTACAATATGTAATTAAGAAGTCAATGTACTATTTTACTTAGCTTAACAAGATAAATATTGTATTACTGCAAAAATAAAGGCTGTGATTTTAACTAGCCATATTTCAATGTTGACTATAAGAAAGTCTACCACTACTTAAGCTGCTTTTTATGCTAAGGACCTAGATATTACACAGAAAGATGACTAGTAATTATACTTTCACATTAAAAACAAAAATTACCATTCAATTTCTAAGGCACCAGAAAATTTGGAATGAATGAACCAAACTTGAAGATTCACAAACTACTAGTTAGAAGGGAACTCAGCAACGTCTGGGATAATGTTTCTTTCAATGAAGAAAAAGGAGGGTTCATTCATTTGGTAACTAGGTGAGTGCGTATTATGTGCTAAGGATGGTTAGGCAAGAGGTTAAGGCTGGGGGTTGGGAGGGAGAACAAGGAGAAATGTGGCTAGAAAGGTTTAAGTGTAAGGATTTAGAATAGTCACTGTGATGTGTGGGAAAGCTGACCTGGGGCAGTGGTTAGAGATGAGATAAGGGGCCATTTGTAGCTGGGTTCCAAACATCTTGGGAGTTACCAACAGGAGGCATTCAATGATTGTTCCTTCAACATGTAAAAGGGGACACTGGGCTGGAAGTGAGACCCGGGCTCTGCCAGAGCTCTGTCACTAACCAGTCGTATGGCTTTGCCAAATCATGTACCATCCTGAAAGTTCTGCATTATAAGCTCTCTTTTTGTTGATAAAAACAAAAATTCCTATGAGTATGCCTCTAAAGATCTTTGTGATACACCGTTAGTCAACATTCTCTATTTATACATACAGTGCACATTATTCCATCCAATTTACAAGGATGGTATGAAAGATACACAATACAGTTCCCTGGCTGGGTATTTCTTTTCACATACATCCTGAGAAAAACAACAAACACCTGGCAACATCTGTTGTGAATTTCTTATCCTAGGGGAAGTAAACATATTGGCAAGGAATAGGAGCCATCTTTTTTTTAAGTCCTTGTAACGTGTAATCTAGTTATCTAGACAAGCAGTCTTTAATACATGAATCCATAGATATGTTTTTGGGGGGGGGGGTTCAAAAACACCCTGAAATTATACGCAAACTGATTTTCTACCTGAATGTATGTAAACTTTCTTTGCGTTTTCAATATCCATAAACCTCTCCCTGCCAAAAAAAAAAAAAAAAAAAGTTAAGAACTGTGGGGCCAACTGCTGTTCTTTAAAGTCCTGGGCTCTCAGACATCTTCAAAAGATAAAATAGTCTCTACTGGGTGTGTTCATCTTAACAGACTAATAGCCCTTGATTATGCCTAATTTCACAATCGCTCAGGCTGACTTCAGCCTACCTCAAACCCCAGTCCTTGGCGGACCCTAAACTATTTACCTCACCTACAACGAGTCAGAGGCTTGTGCACAAGTCGATCAGGCACCTTGCCACCCTCCCAGGGTGAACCCAGGGGGCTCACAAAGGCTCCTGTCAGTGTGGCCCACTGTTGTCTATGGCACCATACCCTAACAAACTCCTTTTCCATTTTCATTCTTTCTTTGGTGAATTCTTTTACCACGCTTGACACTGGCACGCCTCCTCCCTCTATCCCAAGAACCGCTGCTCTAAGAATGTTTCTTTTCTGAAGCAACTTTCCTAATCAGTATTAATTAATTAGAAATAATGGGTCTAATTCCCAGCGTCCTATTAACCGCTGGGCAAGGAGGTAAAACTGAACTGCTTTGTATAGTTTAACGTGTCACCGCACTGCTTGAAATACCACACCGTGGTATCTGGAATGCTATCCTGCAGTACTCAGATAAGAGCACAAGGACACAAAGCCTGACACTGGACACGCTAGTCCCACGGTTTAAAAACGAGTTTGCAGACTTCATCGTCGCTGGTCCCTACAGGTGTGCAATTTGGGGCAGGTTACTTCGCCTCTAGGGCGCCCAGCGCGGGGAACAAATACAAGCCGGCCGTGGCCTGGCGGACGGGTGCGTTTTCCTCATCCACGACCGAGGCGTCGTCCCGGCCGGCTCCCAATCCTAGGCCTTCCGGGCCCTCCGCAGCAGGGACGTCGCGGGCCCTCGGGCAGGGCCACCTGAGGGAGCGCTCGCGGACGGAGGACTGCGCCGAGCTCCCGACGTGGCGCCGCCCGCTTTCACTCACATCTCCCGGAGTCACGGCCTGTCTCTTCTCAGCCCTCCAGCACCCTACACGGGACACCACGAATCGCGGCCACGCTCACTGACGGGCCCCGCGCTCTCTCCCAGCCGCCTAACAAATCGAGGCTGCGCCCACCTACAGCGGCGACCCGCACACGAAGGCCTCCAACGCTTACGGCGGCCGACACGTGACCAACGCGCGCAAACTCCGGCCGCAGACGCCGGCTTCCCTTAGAGGCCGGCAAGTGGGGTGCGCGCATGCTCACGCGCATGCGTGAGACGGAAGCGCTCCTCCGGCGACAGTTTCAAAGCCGCTGGACGCATGCGCCGCGTGACGCCCGGCTGTCGGCTGTAGGAGGTGCTGTAAACCGAGGCTCCGGCGCGCTTGCGTAGTAGCTGGACGCGGGCGTTTCTTTCCTCCCTTTTTTTCGAATTGGTTTTGAGGGGTAGATTCGAGTTACAAAATGGCGGCCTGGGGCGTGTTGGGTGCTGTTCTCCCAGCGGTCTCCGGCTGAGCGGACGGCTCTCCCTTCCGTAACCGAACACAAAGAGACGAGCCCACCCCCGAGGGACATGGTGTTTGAGGCTCAGGGCTTGCTGACCACCACATCCTTTGAGGTTCTCAGCGCACCGGAAGCGACCGGGCGCCGCTTCAGACCCGAGCGCCGCTGCGCACCCCGGCTTCGCCGCGCCCTCAACCCAGCGAGGGCCGCCGCGGCCGCCCGGGAGGTAAGAGGCGGGCGGGGGCCGAGCGCGGACCCGGGCTGCGGGGCCCGGGGCTGGGGCGGAGGAAGTCGGGCTCGGGGTGCGGGGCCCGGGCCTGGAAGGGAGGAGCCAGGGTGCGGGGCCCCGGCTGCGGAGGGGGCGCTGAGGGGAGCCGGGGAGGGTGGGGCGGGGTGTCAGCGGAGACGCAGTCGGGGGTGTTTGTGAAGCCGGGCTCTGGGCCGACCTGTCGGGGCTGCGGTGTCCAGCTTGGGTAAGGCTCGCCCGGGCGCGTGGCCCCTGCGGCTTCGGGAGAGGCCGGAGGCCGGAGCGAGCAGGGGCCGTCCTGGCGTGGCCTTCTCGGTTCATTTCCTAGCGGTTCCTCTCGGTACTCGTCTCTCTCTTCTCGCTCCCTCCTCTGCCTCCTTGGTCTGGCTTCACTTTCTTACTGCACTCGCAGGCCGTTGGTCACCCCTTTACCCGTTTTCGATTGAGAAGCAGTTTTGAGGTTTCGTTTTCCCCTAGCGCTTCAGTCTCTGGGGTCCGCCCCCGCGTTCCCCTTTTCCTCCGGGCATCACGCCGTCAAGTATGGTCAAATCCGTTTTCGTCTTAGGGTTAACTGATGTGGAGTGAAGTTCAGCCCCAAGGGTGGGGCAGCACCAGGTGGCAGAGACCGTATAACTATACACCTGGCACAAATAAAGTTTTTTCCAATTACCAAAAGTTTCAATTTCCTGTCAGAGTATGCTTCATACCTAGTAACCATTTCATAACTTGGTGCCTTTTAAACCACATGCCCAAATGTTAAAAACCCAAATGCTAATAATAATAGTAGTACATAGGAGTCAGGCCTTGTTAAAGTACATTACAGGGACTTTTTTCCCCTTTTCTGGCATAAAAAGAAAATTTATTATCTGAGGTTTCATGCATTGAAATAAAATATGGATTCGGTAAAGTATTTTTTTTAAAACCCGACTCATGATTAAAGTTAATTCTCTTCTTCCACACTGCAACTTTTAAGTTTGGGAGGAAAAGTGGTACTTTATAAAGGCTTTGCTTCTAACAAAACATTTCTTTAATAGTTGCTGAGCCCTTCCTCTGTTCCAGACACTGTTGTAAACCAAGTTTTTTGTTTATCTCATTTAATTTTCACATCTCCCTGTTATACAGATGAAGAAACTGAGGTACAAAAATTAAATAATTTGCCCAAGGTCTCCAGCAACAAAATGGCAAAACTGGGTGCTAGATCGTGTTGTATTTTCTCAAATATGTATTGCCCTACATCACTGATTCTCCAACAGCTAGAACATCTACTATGCAGTTGAGAGGTTTGGGGCATTTGGGGTACGTCAGTGAGTAAACCAAGATAACCTGCCCTCTGGTTGGGTCATTGATAGGGTAAGTGATAGACCGTGGAAGCCGCTACGTTAATTTAGGTTGTTTATGCCAGTTATCTCTTCAGTTGGGGGTATGAGTGAGATGTTAAAATTTCACTTATTATCGTTTTTGTACTTTCAGCTCCACTCCTTTTTGCCAGTTAATCTTAAGAACTTATTAATAGCAAAAAATGACTGGTTTCGACTTCTGCCCTCTGGTGGAGATGTTAGTTAATGAATAGGAAAATGGCCAAAAAGAATCCACGGAGAGCTGGCTTTTGAACGGTTCAAGTTTAGGAAGGATTTATGTGTAAGAATACCTTGTGTTTTGGGTAACAAAGATTAATAGCAAAACTTGACTAAGTGTTATTATTGGGAGATTATTAAAAGCTGAGAAGCCTCTATGTAATTACCCTACAGGGAGTCAGATTTTGGAGGACTTTGGAATGCCAGCATTTGAATTTTATTTTGTAGTTACTAAAGTGCAGTAAGTATAAGTTGTATCTTAATGACCATGAGGTTCTAGAAACTTACTCTGGTGGGTTGTGGAGTTAAGGGCAAGTGAGAGTGGGGAAAGGCTATAGTAAGGAATCTAGGCTGTTTTTCAGGAGGCCTTGGTAGTGTCCCAAACTAATCAGTGGGCTCCTGGGCAAGGTAAGTAGCAGAAGAAATGGAGTTTCTTGGTCCATCTAGCTGGTGAGTTAGGGAAGAATCCAGCACAGCACTCAAAATAGAGCTCTCTGTTGATTGTTTTTGTTTTTAATAGCAAATGGTATGATCTTAGGATCAGAAAATAAATAACAGATTTCAAGGAACGGATACAAGCAGCCACTTAGAATAGGTGTGTGTATCCATTGCGGAGATAATACCATCAGTCCCCTCCCCAAAGCACCGTGGTTTTTGAGGAGTTAAGCTGATGGCTTACTTTTGAAGAGTTATAAATTCTAGGATTGTTAACACATCCATATTAATCATATTTTGAACTTACAAATGATGTCCCAGTTTAGCAGTATGCAATTTGGGTAATTAAATATTCCGTCTTGGGAAATGTATTTCTATTAACTGTCTGTAGTCTAAAGAAGAATACATGTATCTTCCTCAATTTATGTGGGGTTACGTCACAATAAACCCACAATAAGTGGAAAATATTGTAAGTCAAAAATGCATTTAATACACCTAACCTACCGAACATCCTAGATCAGCCTACCTTGAATATGTCCAGAACACTTACATTAGCCTATAGTTGGGCAGAATCATCTGACACAAAGCCTGATTTTCAGTAGTGTGGAGTATGTCGTGTAATTTATTGAATACTATACTGAAGGTGAAAAACAGAGTGGTTACATGGGTACAGAACGGTTGTAAGTGTATCGATCGTGATGGCCTGGCTGCTGACTGGGAGCTGCGGCTTCCTGCTGCTGCCCAGCATCACAAGAGAATGGCTTACCGCGTATCACTAGCCTGAGAAAGGATCAAAATCTGAAGTCAGGTTTATACTTAAATGTGTATCGTTTACACCATCGGAAAATTGAAAACTTTGAAGGCAAATCATCTCAAATCAGGGACCACCTGAACTCATATTGGAGGTATTTCCAGTGCCTTATTCAAATTCTTGACTAAGGTTGACTTTACTGGATCATTCTTCAGGGAATTTTAAATATTAAAAATGTCTTGCCTGTAGCAAGACTATGTAAGTATCATTTGCATAGAATAAGTTAAGTATTTGTTGATTTAAAAAAAAGATTTTTTAATTGCAGTATAGTCAGTTTACAATGTTGTGTCAATTTCTGGTGTACAGCATAGTAGTTCAGTCATACATGTATTCGTTTTCATATTTTTTTCCATTATAGGTTACTACAAGATACTGAACATAGTTCCCTGTACAATACAGTATAAACTTGTTTGTCTATTTTATATGTAGTAGTTAGTACCTGCAAATCTTGAACTCCCAATTTAGCCCTTCCTACCCCCTTCCCCCTCTGGTAACCATAAGTTTGTTTTCTATGTCTGTGAGTCTGTTTTCTGTTTTGTAAATAAGTTCATTTGTCTTGCATTTGTTTATTATTATACAGTACTTTAGATTTCTGATTTTTAAAAATCAGTTGTTTTTTTTTTTTCAAATGGCATTGGCTTAGTGTTGTTCAGAAAAGGTGCAAGTGTTCCTCAGGAAACCTCCCTCCCTCCTCATGTAATCCTTTATTGGATTTGTGACACTGGGAACCTGCAAATTCTAATTAACACAGTGCTCACTGGTGTCAGGAATGTGTTTATCTCGTTTTGTGCTAAAATAAATTTTAAAAATTCTTCGTAAGAGTTGTATCTTGGTCTAGGAAAGTAAACTTATTACTTTTTACTTTTTTACTTTTAGGTTTGGGAAAATGGCCAAAAGAATTGCCGAGAAGGAATTGACAGATAGGAATTGGGATCAAGAAGATGAAGCAGAAGAGGTAAAAAATAACTTCCTTAAGACTGATTTGCTGCTGCTTCCAAATTTAAGTTCATTTTGAAATTCCTTATGAAGACTGGTAAAATTAAGTCCTTTTAAAGAACATTCTGATCTGAAAATAGTATGTTTTCTTATGGTCTGTACTTGGTCTTGAAATTCATTACATTTGGGTGTGCTTTTTCATTGGTGCCTATTCCCTAAATATTTTGCTCCTTGGTAGAAGCACCTTCCTCCTGAATTTCATGTATTTGTAGCATTCTAAGCCCATGGTTCTAGTCCAGACTGAAGGATGAGTAAATGATCTAGTTGTAAACTTAGCACAGTGCCAGTGCTCAAACTTGGAGAGGGATACAGCACCACCACCCCCTCGGTTTGCGAAGCTCAAAAAGAGTTTTAGATTTTAGAACAGAGAGGTTGTCTCCTTTAATACTTCGTGAGGTTCTGTTTTATTTCATATTCTTACAGATCTGAAACAACACACACACACACACTCACACTCTCACTCACTCACTCACTCACTCACTCACTCACTCTTCCCCCCTCCACATTGCGTTAATAGGAATAGAATTTAGATTGGCCTAGTTTCTTTCCTAACAAAATAAAAATGGTCTTCCCTGAGGAAATCTTTTTAATTTTTCTCTTACAAAGACTAGAACACAGCTGCATTTCTAAAGTGCCTCATCAGCAGTTTGATACTCCCAGGCCAGTTCACTAAGGAATCTGTAACCAAGTTAGCCTTTCAAGTTAACAGAAGTGGGCTGAGTTAAAAATACACATCTGTATTTTTTAAAGAGTCTGCAGAAGCGTTTCCAAGCTTACTCTTAGACTGCCATTTTTCTTCTTTCTGAATCTATTTTCTAGTACTACTATTTTTTCCTTTACAAATATTTGTACTAATATGTTTAAAGAAATCATAATTGTAAGTATGGGCTTTTGAAAGACAGAGCTGTTAACAATTCTGACTTGCTACTTCTGTTTGTTTTTAATGGAGGTACTGGGGATTGAACCCAGGACCTCATGCGTGCTAAGCTTGTGCTCTACCACTAAGCTATACCCTCCCCCGCCACTCCCTGACTTGGTACTTTTTAACCAAGTCTCTAGTAACTACGTTTTTTTCCAGGTTTTAGGCACAGTTACATTCTGAGCCTAGTAAGATTTGGACTACCATATGATTTATTTTGACATTAAAATATTTCAGGAATGAAAAAACTTGCATTTGGGTAGATTCTGATGGAATGAATGTGGAAAGACATTACATTTAATTTGGGTCAAGTGTAGCCAGATGGTCCTTTCTGTTGGTGTAGAGACATCTTTAACATTATCGGAAATAGGTATAGATGAGAACTTTTTACAGAAAATATTTTATGCTTGTCCTCCAGGGTAAAAGGATTGAAATAAAGTCAAAGATTTTCAGCAACTTTCTAATTGTGGACTTGGTACTTTGAGTACACTGTGGAAGAGCAGAAGTTTTCTAACAGGGTCACTTAGAGCCCAGGTCCCTCGGTGGTCTTCTGGATAACGGACAAATGGGCAAGGCTCTTCTTTAAAATAATGTGTAACTTATGAGTATATAATTTATTTTTGAAAACCATAATAATAAGTTACTGGATTTGGGCATCTGGGTAATGTCTTTGAATATATTTAAAATGTTTGAAGAATGGGTCATAGTTTTGTACCAAAGTTGTGATGGTCTCAGTCTTCTTAGAACTTTGATACATGTACTCTTCTCTCTGAATTGTGATTCAAAGCCTGGATTTGTAGTTTCTGTAAGATTTCTGATTCACCTGACTAGTGTTGAAATTCACAAGATAGACAATAGATGTAAACTGGTTTAAAATGCCCTCTCCATAATGTGTTACCAGTAGTAATAGTACTTTAAAACCGGAAGATACTAGATCAGTTTGTCTGGTCTAGCTTTTTTTGTTCGGCATTTTATCTTTTTTGGCCTGATCTCATTGCTACTTAATTTGTATACTCCTGCAGGTGGGAACATTCTCAGTGGCCAGTGAGGAAGTCTTGAAGAATAGAGCCATAAAGAAAGCAAAACGTAGAAATGTTGGATTTGAAGTGAGTGTTTTCTTATAGTTTCTGGTATTAAACACTAATTTGACTTCAGAGTTGCAGAGTATTTTCACCTCTGGGAGCAATCAGATCTATAAATGCTTACACCTAGTCCATTTGTAAAAATCCTTGATTTAGACCATGGGAGATAGGGAAAAAAATGTGGTATCTGTACCTTAAAGGGAACTTATCCAGTTGTGCAAACAAGATGTAGATGTAGACACATTTGAGTTGAGTGACAGTATGAAGAGGAAAAATGAATATAGCAATACAAAAGCAAGGGAAGTGTGTGTCAGATAGGAGTAAGAAAGGAAAATGTAAGGAATCCTCAGTCTTACCTGCTCCCTGGGATCGAGGTGTGGGTAGGGCCATATCGTTAAAAATAATAGAAGCATTTCCCATTGTCGGTTTTCCTTCTGGTCTAGTATAGTCTATTAAAGTGTTTCATTCCTAGGTTCAAAAGGATAAGAGATGAGTTATAACTCATGAGCTGAAATCGGGTGGTCAGTGTTCAGCAACCATTCCATGTTTAACAACTCTTCCCCAGTACAGTTCTCATCCCTCAGATACATTCCAGACACGTGAGCGCTGTCTTGGTAACTGGACATCTGTCGTCAGGCAGGAGAAGCCGGGTGCTGTCAGGCAGTTCCAACATCCTGGGTGGCATCTTCAGAAGAACCCACTCAACTGCACGTTCTGTGGTGGCTCTGTTAAATTTTTCTTTATTCTAAGTTCTTTCTGGTCTAATTTCATTCTTAGGACGGGTGACTAGTTGGATGTAGCTGTTGAGCCAAGCCCATTTCATGAAGAGATACAGTGGAGAGGGACTAGTTAATTAGGGGGGGAGTGATTGGTTTAGTGTTAGAAATGTATTTCAAGGGTTCTTAAGGAGACCACTAGGTATGCTGGTTGGCCATTCAGAGTAGGAATTGAGCTGAGAGGTGGGTGCGGCCCTGAGAAGTTTCCCGTCTAGCACGTCGAAGCCATGGAGGTGGATGGGAAGAGGCCTGAGAGTGGGGCTCGCGATGAACGAGAAGCCAAGGGGAGACGGGCTCAAGGAGGGACGGTCCAGCTGTTGGACGAGTGACAGTGGGGAGATAGAAACAGTGCAGACCACAGTCCAAACGTGGCCAAAGGGGAGGGGGAGAGGGAGAGTCCTGTGGCTACTGATGGAAATGAAATGTGCATGGATAGTTGAAATCCATATAAAATTTTAGCTCTAACTTTTAGCATCGTTTCCCTCAGAACTTGTATATTAGGGAAATTCAGTGTTTCATCCATTTAAATACTGAAATGTGGCTTTTCCCATATAGTGGATTTGTTTATTTGTTCATTCAAAGATCTGCTAGGCACTGGAGACATTTGTGGATAAAAACAGACCAAATTCTCCCTGTCTCGTGGAATTTACATCCTAATGGTGGAAGAGACACATAAACATATAGTATTTGTTTTTCTCCACGAACGCCATGGAGGAAAATAAAACAAGGGAGGAGGATTGGAGGACACAGGGGTGTTTCAGTGCCCACAGACCCCAACCGGATAGCTTCTCATTCAACTTTTACTCTCATTTCTCTGAATGTCTCTCAGTCCTTTTTTTAAAAAACAAGTGGTTCTTGAATTTTTGTGATGATTTCTGGAGCCAATATAATGCGAGCAATTTCCAAAATAGGTATAGATACCATGTGGCTTTTTTAAATTGTACAAAATGAACGGCTCTGGAGAGTCACTTGCGGCTTTACAGTCTGTCCATGAATTATTGTTACAAAATGATAACTGTCAGTTTGGTTATATTTTGGATTTTGAATCATCAAAAATCAAACTTAAAGCATCAGAACCTAAGCTGTATTTATTACATGCATTGGGATTCATGCAAGTTAAGATTTTGCGTTCTTGCCTGGTTTTGTTGCCATGTGTCTACCAGTGGTCGGGCAACCATTCTGTAGACATGATTGAAACTTGTATGTTTTTTGAAAGCTACAATAATACGAGGCTAAAAAAAATAATAATAATAATACGAGGCTAACTGGCCCATTTAGAAAATGAAGAGGTTCTAGCTTAAGTAATTTTTGTGAGATCATTATTATAATTTATTTATGTGAGATCTTAAGGCCTATGCACCCTCTTGGATGTTCTGAGCACGTATCCTATGATGTATTTTTGAGAATATTTCCTAGAGCCTCCCTTGGACCTTTGGTCTAAGAAGCAGATCCACCCTGCTGTGGTGTAACCAATACTTTGAAAAAAAGATCTTATGGAAACTGTAGTGACTTCAATAAGGCACTGTAAACTGAGGAACTTCTCTCCTCAATTTCCCAAGGCCAGAGAGCAGCTTTAGAATTTCATAAGGAATGCCAGACATTTCCAGAGCGTCTTGGTTAGAGATGGGAGGAAGCTAGCAACAGCAGGACAAGCCTATAGGAAGGCCTTGCTAAAGAAAGCAGCAAGAAAACCTCGAGAATAAAATCTTGCCTCTCGATTTCTCAACTAAGGGAAAGTCTAGAATTGGGACTCAGTTCCACTTCTCAAGTTTCTGTATGCTGAAAGCAGGTTGAAAGCCATGAAAATTCTTAGGGAAATTATAAGTAGTGGATAAATACTTTCAGTTAACTTAACTTGATGTTTCTACAATTTCCTTAGGCCAATGGTCTTCGAGTAGTATGTGAAGTCTTTCATTTGGGGTTTAGTTGTATCGAGAATGGGCGTTTAATTATAGTTTTGTGGCTAAGTGGTGAGTCCATGAATTTAGTTTTTTAGTTTTTTTTAATCTTTTAGATCCTAAGTATGTTTTTAAAAATTATTTCATTATAAATTACAACTGTCTGTCCTGTTTCAGGAAGGCAGCTTGGGATCACAAAGCTGTCTTCATTAATAAAATCCACCTCATGGCCTATTTCTGCTTTGCTGGGAGTTTCCTTTAATGCTGCTTGCATAAGGATTCTAGGTGTGATGTAGCCAAGACAATACTTGTTATCCACTTGTTTATTTGGTGATAAAAAGTAGAGTTAACTAATATATGCTCTTTTTTTTTTTATTTCAGTCTGATAGTGGAGGGGCCTTTAAAGGTTTTAAAGGTTTGGTCGTACCGTCTGGAGGAGGGGGGTTTTCTGGATTTGGTAATGGTGCAGGAGGGAAGCCTTTGGAAGGACTGTCAAATGGAAACGGCATAACTAGTGCCACTCCCTTATCCAGTGCAAGGGCAGCGACTGAGACCAAGGCCACCTGTGGTAAGTAGGTTCTTCTCCGCCCACCACATCTGTGTAAAGATTTTCTATGAAAAAGAACTTTGCAAAGATGTTTTTCTTGTACTTGGCCTGGGTCCTGGGCGATATGAGCAAAACAGGGTAATAATGAAAGGGATAGAGATTAGGGAGCTTTTGGCTATTTACAGAGTAAGTGAGTAGAGCACAGGCCAAAAAGCGACCTGGGTTTTATTCTCAGCTCTGCCAGTTAGCAGCTCTGTAACCTTGGTAAAGTTCCTTAACCTCTGAACCTCCAAATCTTCAACTGTGAAGTGAGTGTGACCCTCAGAATTGGCCTAAGGGTCAAAGGAGAAGAGCTCTTAAGGGGCCCTCTGTAAAGGGCTTCCTTCACACCCCCTCATTCACTATGCGTCACCAAGCCCTCCCCCGTGCCACACGCCTGCTGAGGATCTAGGAGCCAGTCTAGATTTACTTTGCCTGGGACATGTTGGCCTGATGCCGTTTTGAGGGAGTTGGTCTTGAACTCTTGGGATTAGAATGGGTTAAAATCTCTGGTTCTTGGAAATTATCCTGATTGGTTGGATTACTTAGCTAGTTGTTCTAAGAGTATATGCTGTTTCATTTAAATTAGACGGACTGTTTAGTGCCATTAAGATAAGCACTTTCTGTTAAAATTTTAACTGCAGTAATATATATTCACCCCTGCAACCTTGGGAATCAAGTTTTATACTGACATAGTATTTTGACAATTTGGGGTGAAATGGGCATCTTTTTGAAGGAAAAGATTATTTTTAAATTATAGAGATTTAATGTAAGCATATAATAGACTCTCACTTCTAATACAAAGTTTGATTTGATATTTAATATGAGTTTTGTAATAACGAATTCCTGGATACTGTGTGTGCGCATCCTTCTTGAACTGTCACAAAAGTGGGTCACAGTGAAAGAAAATGTGAAGACGGGGGGGGGTGGGAATCTAGGTGACTTAGTCCAGCTTCTGAATAAGTTCTTAAAACTGTGTTTCCTGTAGGGTCTGTTGCTGTAAATGGCCCTACCTCCTTGGTCGATAAAAAGATTTCAGATCCCAAAACACATGGCGACCGTCAGCAGCCCTCGTCCTCCGGCCTTACCTCCAGCCCACCCCACCATGGGAATGCCTACCACAAGCAGTTGGCTGCCTTAAACTGCTCTGTTCGGGACTGGATCGTGAAGCATGTGAACACAAACCCCCTGTGCGATCTGACGCCCATCTTTAAAGACTACGAGAAGTACTTAGCAGGGATCGAGCAGCAGCACGGGGCAGGCGGCGGCAGCGGTTCTGAGAGTGAAACCAGCAAGATGTCAGCTGAAACAGAGCCTCCTTCCCTGTTTGGTTCAGCAAAACTGCAGCAAGAGTCAACTTTTTTGTTTCATGGCAACAAAACTGAGGATACGTCTGAAAAGAAGTTGGAGGCGGTGTCTGAAAAGAATAAGGACCCATCCCCGGGAGCAACAAGCACCTCATTTAACTTCGGCAAGAAAATCGATAGTTCTGTTTTGGGCTCCTTAAACTCTGGCCCCTTGACTGGATTTTCATTTTCTTCTGGAAACTCCAGTTTATTTGGCAAAGATACAACCCAAAGTAAACCAGTTTCGTCACCATTTTCCACTAAAACACTGGAGAGCCAAGGAGAACGTGGCAACAGTGAATGCAAAGGTAAACGGAAAGTCAGCCCCCGGCGTCAGCTTTAGGTTGTGTGTGTTCTGTGTGTAGTGGGAAGAGTGTAGGCTGGTGAGTGAGGCGGGTCTGACTCACGTCGTGGCTCCACCGTTTCCCAGCCACGGGTGTGATCCTGGACAGAGCTGACTAGCTTCTTTGAGTCTGTTTCCTTATTTGTAAAAATGGAGTAAGACCTGTTTGTAGACTTGTTCTATGGATTAAGAATATAAAGATAATAATATAAAAATACCTGGCACAGTGACTTTGAAAAGTTTCAAACATACGGCTTTCCATTAAAAAAAATTAAGTGAATTAACATTTAAAAAATTAACTTAAGTATTTAATTTACAATATATTTTTAAATTGAAATATAGTTGTACAATATCATGTTACAGGTATACAATATAGTGATTCACAATGTTTAACGGTTATACTCCATTTATAGTTATTATAAAATATTGGCTATATTCCCCGTGTTATACAATACATCCTTACAGCTTGTGAATTAACATTTTTTGAAAATTGTATTTTATTGAAAAAATTCATCATGGAGGTCCTCTGAATTGTTTGTATTTTGGGAGATTTGATTATAAGTACAATCACATAGCAAAACAGTACTGTAAGTAAAAAAGGTAGACTTTTCATAGCCATGGGGAACAAGTTGATAGTGTTTTCCCAAGATGTGTCTGGGTTACAGCCGCCTTTCTAGAAGCTTCCTGTGGTGTGTGTTGGTACCCTAGGCCAGGCCTTAGTCCCAGCCCCTCCACTCTGTTCACTCCCTGAAAAAGAGGGGTTTGCCGTAATCCCTCTTCATCACATGGTGGCTGTGAACAAATAATGTCTGTGAAGATACAAGCAGTTGAAAGTACATCTCAGGCATTAACACAGTGATCCTTTAGAGGGAAGACTGCAGTTGCCAATATACCCCTGAATATTACGTTTTTCTTCCAGGAGCTAAACTTCCATTCCATTGTCTTGCCCTTCCTACCGCTATATCCTCAGGCAGTGGCCTTCCAGGGCAAAGGATGGAATAAAGGTCTCCCCTTTTACTTCTTGGCCCTGAACAAGACCGATGGAGAGTCTGTCCTGGGTCTAGGACAGTCACAGGGGCACTGCGGCTTGTAGAAGGGATGTGGAATTTGAATTGAGTCTCCATCTCAGCAGGATGCTTAGTGCTTATCTGAGGTTATCACGTTCTATGCACAGACTTGGAGAGCTTGTTCAAATAACTGGGGCCTGGGGCACAGGGTGCACAGTCGAGGGCCCAACTCAACAGTTCCTCCTTAAAACTGAAATCTTGTGACCTGAATTTTTTGAGCATCAGGATGGCTTTTCTTCGAGTCACTGTTCAGTGAATTTTTTGCAGTTACTTCTTTTTAAAGGGGTCAGTGTTTGTTTCTAACAGTGACTTGGGAGAGCCCTGTGGTTGGGGCACTAGAGTGAACAAAAGTGCTGCTTGGCCCAACCCAGCAGGGCCCTGTGGTACTGGGGTGTCCGCGGTGCAGCTGTCCAGACAAAGTTTAAGTCACTTATACTTGGCTTCAGGCTGATTTCTCTAACAACTTTCCCTAGAAGCCTTTTATTTCCTTCATCTTCTTTGGCCGTTGCTCATGTTGATTACTCCTTGGCTGGTGCAGGTGCGGTCAGCGGAGTGTTTGGGGGTGAAAGTGTTAGAGACCTGTCTGAGGTTTGCATTTTCCAGTGGGTGATCTGAGTATATATGAGCGTTGACTTTTTCTGTGTATGTGCACTGAGTATAAACAGGGGCACTTTTTCATTCCAAGGCTTTCTACAAAACTCCAGTGCATGCCCCCCCCCCCCCCACACACACACAGATAGACTGTGCTTTCAGTTTCTGTATCAGCTTGCATGGAATTTATCACATTTTCAAGCTCTTAATTTGAACCTTCCTGAACAAGTGCTGTTTTTGTGAAAGGTGGAGATGAAGATGAGAACGACGAGCCGCCCAAAGTGGTAGTCACTGAAGTGAAAGAAGAGGATGCTTTTTACTCCAAAAAGTAAGTCACCGTCTCGGGAGTCCACTTGACAGACGTGGAAGGAGGCTGTGGCCGGCGTGTGCGGGTGGCGTCCCTGCAGAACTCATTGCACATTCCACCCTGGGGTCAGGCTGTGCTGCTCTTTGAACTGGAACAGGGAAGAATTCTTGGCCTATTTATTTAAAAACAATCCAATTCCAGAAATTTTCTGCTGGGCATATCCTACTCTTACCTGTTAATTTAGTTCTTTTCTGCTTTTAAAATGCTTTAAAGACAGTCTTTTCTCTGGTCCTGCCCCGTCTCACTCATCCTCCTCTCCCCTCTCCTCCTCCCTTCTCTCCCCTCCTCCCCCACAGAGACGGTCACTGCTTTCAGGTTCAGTTTTCCTTCTGCTCTTAAATTAGGCGGCATCTCGGATTCCTTCCTGGAGACACGGTTGGCTTTCGTGGATTTTCTCACAGCTAGAAAGTCCTGTGTAGTAACCATCCCTCCCCCGAGTGATGAGAGTAGTTGGTTTTTTTGTTTTTTGTTTGTTTAGTGAGCTACTTTCAGAAGACAGCTGAAGGGAAGTTTTGAATTAACCTCTCGGTGAAATGTAGTTAGTGGTTTTTAACAAAGATATTTACTTGAAAAACATTAGTGCCATTTTAGAAGCTTCCCTGGATATGTTTTTCTAATACAGAAATTTCAGACTTAATAAGGCAGCTGTTTTCATAGTTTAAGTCTCTGTACCCTGTGGGATTCCCAAGTGTTGTTTATTTGTGAGAGCTTTTAAGAGACCAACAATTCCTTTTACCTGTTTTAAAATTCAGTTACACAGGTGACATGAAGGAGTGACCCTGAGTTAAGATCTTTTTCTAGTAAATCAAAGATGCAGGCAGTGGTTTTGATTTGTCTATTAAAAACCTAAGGCGATATGTGATGTGTGAGGTTGGGAGGTGTTTGATTGCATTATCATTAGTTAGGCCTTGCTTGAGGATGTTTTCCAGACTTATTTCAGCATCTTGGGACATCAGAAATTGGAGGGGTCCTGAAGAGAATTCAGAAATAAGAAACAGGAAAAGTGGAGAGAGGCGGGGGCGGGGGGCGGACAGCAGAGTGTCTGTCCTGTGTTTGCTCCTGTTCTTTAAGGACCGAGTCAGCTCTCAGGCTCAGGGCTGAAGGAGCACATCAGGAGGTGTGGGGTGCTTGGCCGTGACTTTGACTGACTTTTGAGAAAAGATAGTTTCAGAAAGCATTGTTAGAGACTTGTCTGAGGCCCAGTGTGTAATGATGCAGAGAAACGTGGCGGGTCCTCGACCACCTCACCAGGTGCTCTACCTGGCTCGTGCCCAGACCTGACCTGCGTCGACAGAGGGCTCTTCTAGGCTTCCTCTGTTGCCGCGTCGTAGCGGACGTCCGCCACATGTGAACGGGGCTGTTAGAAAGGTGCGCCTCCTGGTTCGTCGCTGAGTGTCTGATCCTACCTGTTGTTCTTCTCCATAGGTGTAAGCTGTTTTACAAGAAAGACAATGAATTTAAAGAGAAGGGTGTAGGCACCCTGCATTTAAAGCCTACAGCAAATCAGAAGACACAGCTTTTAGTGCGGGCAGACACCAACTTAGGTGGGTACCTTGTTTTCAAGTGGCACAAAATAACCTTGGTCCATGGTGTGTGTGAAAGCCCTTGGCCTTGCTGATTTTACTCAAGATTTTCAGTTGTTGGGGTTTTTTTGGAACGGAATAGAGATTGTTCAGGTCAGATTCATCCTATATTTACTGATTATTTATAGAGTTAGTTGAGTACTGGGGTAACTGTGAGAAAACCTAGATGTGCTATAAGTTATTGCCTAGAAGTAACCCAAATGGTTGTCATTTCCTTTGTATTAGAAATGTGACTAAGAAGCTGTAGGGAAACTGGATGGTTCAATAAACCCTCAAGGGGAATTAAGCATGTAAAAGAATTCTTTTTATGTAGCAAATGATCACTAACTCATTGCTGTCCACCCTTTACGCCTCCCTCCAGGTTCGCCCTTCAAGCAGTCCTGAAAGGCGGGGGTAGTGCCGGGGGTAGTGCCGGGGGTGGGGGTCTAGAAGTGGGGTTGGTAGTGGCAGGTTTCACCAGCCTGTGTCACAGAAAGAAACTTATGTGATGCTCTTTTCTTTCCTGTGGGCTTGACTAATTTGTGATACTGTCACAGTAGTATCATTCTTTCCCCGCGAGCCGCGCTGGCCTCTGTGACAGAGACATTTTTCTGCTGACCTTCCTTTCTTTGTTCCAGTGACATAGTGAGGACTGCACGTGGGGCCAGCATGTTTTTCCTTCAGTGCAGGAGAGCACAGGGTGTTTGCAAGGGCTGCTGGCAGCGTTGCAGGAGACAGGCGGGGGAGGGTAGAAGGCAGCTCGTCAGGCAGGCTAATCCAGGTCTTGCTGGAGGCCGCACGCTCCGCTCGGGGGCGCCATGCTGGCGTCTGTCAGAACCATACCTGTTTTTATGACTTTCCTGTGGCTCCTAATTTTAGATCCAATGAGTATAAGTTGCTTCAGTATTTAATGGGTAACCTATTAAAGCTGTAGTATTGATGTATTTTTTTTCTTTTGTTGAAATGCAGGCAACATTTTGCTCAATGTCCTGATTCCACCCAACATGCCGTGTACCCGCACAGGGAAGAACAATGTGCTCATAGTCTGTGTTCCAAATCCACCCGTTGATGAGAAGAATGCCGCCGTCCCGGTTGCCATGTTAATTCGGGTAAAAACAAGTGAAGATGCAGATGAGTTGCACAACATTTTACTGGGGAAAAAGGATGCCTGAACACACTCCGACTGAGGAGTTGTTGCCAAGTCACTGCTTCCCCCACCGCCCCTTAAACTTACTCAGTTTTCTTCTCTTCTTTGACTTTCTAGAACTTAGAGATAACTTAAAACTTCTGTGAGGAAGATTAATATGGCCAATAAAACCTTTGATGTTAAGTGTCAAGAAACTGTATTCTCCCTTCTTAAGAACTGTCTGATGTGTAAAACATATTTGAAAGAAAACTTTTGGAAGATTTTTAAGGTTCATTTATTAAACTAACCACAAGTGATTTCTTCATGGACTGAAATCAGGGTATTGATTAGATTTTCCCAAAGGCTTTTCCGATCCAGGGGTTTGGTGCCTGTGCCATCGCCGATGAGGCTTGTCACCGAGGTGTGTCCGGAAGGCAACGCGCCGTCTTTCTGTGGGGCCTTGCCCGGCTGCATGAGGACGGCGCTCCACGGGAACTGGGCCGCCGTGCTGTGGCCGATGTTTCTCCTTTGCTTTATCTTACCGTGTTTTACAGCTGAATGTTCGCCTTCAGCATAGGAATCCTCAGCTTTTTCTGTGCAGACACTGACCTTTAACCTCCTGGGCTGCTTTACTGTGATTCTGGAACTGCTTTTTCATTTTAAAAGGAAATGAGTAGCTTGATCTTTGGTTTCATAAGTGAATTCATGAGGTGCTCTTACTTCTGTATCCCCCTAGAGACAGACGGTGTGGGGGGGTTGCCAGGAATGAGGTTTAAAAAGCACAAATTTGTCGCTTACAGTTTGTAGGTCATGGACAGTAAACCCTTTTAAAAGAGTTAAACCATACAACAAAAGGAGGAGAATGTGCCCTTAGTTATTTATGCCATGCTAAACCCTGTGGATCTAAAAACCTACTTAGTAAAGTCATAGGAGCTTTTATTACACATGAGCCATGTGAACTAACCAGGAAACTCGCAATAAGGTAATGGAAGAGAAAATAGTGTGTCTAAGTGTTGCCTTTAACTTTTAGACAGCAGTGTATTCTACATTTGATACCTGAAATTGCCATTTACTTTTTTAAGAATAAGGTCTTCTCTCTGTCCATTTGCAAGAGCGCTGTGGTTGTACACGAGTGCCTGGGCCATCTCCCCGCCGCCATTCGGTACCCAGCACTAGCGTTGATGACTCTGGGCACGTGAACTGGATGTAAATTTTAGTGTTCTAAATATACGCTTTCATTCCTCATGAATCATTTAAGGCTGGTACCAGATAATCTTGTTTAAAGGCTCAGGGTCTGTGCCTGAGGGCTCACGCCTGTGTATTCTGATCGTCAGTACATAATGTCTTTTGACTCAGAATAGTTAAAATAATTGTAGATAGTAGGTTACTTAAAAGAAAAAATACAATTTTTAGATGTAAAAGGGCAGGGAAACCATTTTATGATCGAATAATGTTACTCGTAAATACTTGAGGTTAGGTGGCTGGGCCAGCGTTTGTCACGAGTTGCTGCTGCTGCTCTGATTCCAGTGGGAGAATCTGGCCCACGGTGCGACTTTGGGGAGAGACACGCAGAGAGGTTTGCGTGTGCGTGGTGAGATGTGGTCAGAGCGGGCTGTGTTGTGAGGCCTAGGGAGGAGGTGGCAGCTGTTGTTGCTTTTACTTTTTAGAAATGAGAATGTGCCTGAGCTTTTATTGGAGATGATTCCTAGTGAACAAGTGGTTGATGCTGTTAATGTAGTAGTGGCCCTGCCCTGCTCACCTGAGGTTTATGCAGGCGTTGGAAGGATGAGGAAATGAGGGGAACAAACTTAGCCACTTGGCTTAGCCAGCCACCTGTGCTCCTGGCCCCGCCAGTCAGCAGGTGAGGCTCACAGGCGTCTTTAGGAACTCTGGGGTTAGCCTTTGCCTTGGCATGTAATGTGAATGTTCACCAAAAATGGCATGAACCGCTCATGCTTGGATTATTGGATGACCTCTTAAGACCGTCCCACCCCACCATAAAAAAGGTGTGTGCTTTTAATTAGTGAATATGTGTGGCTCCCTTTTTTCCTAACATTCCCAGCAAATTCTTGCTGCTAAGACTGTACTGTTAAATTGAAAATTACAGGGGAGAATGGTGTGTGTACCGTAAGTCAAAAGTATTTTCCTAAAATCACTCTTACGCTTTAGGATCTTTTTGGTCTCCACTTTAATCATGTATTTGTATAAAAGAGCCCAAGTGTATATGGATTTCACTGAAAAAACCGAAATCCATTTGTGTTACTGGGGGAGGGGAGTCTGGCCCCTGGAGGGCCCCTCTTCACCCCCACTGTGTAACAGCTCACGTCTGCCCTGTGGGTTTAGTTAGGTTTATTTTTAACAAATTATTAGAAATAAGGCTTTAAAAGTGTTTAATGTTGACTGAAATTTTTATCTTTAGTTTGGGAATCTCAAGAGTTTCGTAAATGTGGCCTAAAGGTGTATATACCTAAAGGTCTAAGGCAGGCTGTGCTGTAGCCTGACAAATACCGAGTGTCCCAGTGGCCTTTTCTTACCTGATGTGTGTTCCTCTCCTTCTGAGCATTCCTGTCAAGCAAAAAACTGAGTGTTATGCTGTCTCCATTATTAGAATTACAGGCTGGAAATACGTGTCGTTTTTAGATTGTTTTCCATGGAAAGACAGGTCTGACTCTTTTACGGACTGGTTTTCTTTAAAAGGATTGTTTTACAATTTCAGTTCTAAATCATATTTTTGATATGCTGCATGCCAAAAATATCTACCTATTCTAGGGTAGACAAAAAAACCTAATACTCTACTGCTAGAGTTCAAAACAAGTTTTCACTGAAAAAGCCTTTTTGGTTTAGTTTTAAAGGTATACAGGTTGCTTGTTTCTTAGCATTTGAGTTATTCCTATATTTTAGAACAATCCAAATGTAAGCGCAGTGCATTTGAAGACTTTCCAAATTTGCAAATTAAATGGCTTACTCCCAAACCCCTAGGATTCATCCTCACTCTGGAAGTGAGGATTTTAAGTAGAAACTGATTTGTCCTCTAGTACCAGTAGGTGACAGTGAGGAGGGGGCCCAGGAGAACTTTCTTCCAGGCACACCTGAGCACGAGGCCACTCGCTTGTCCGTGGCAATCATGATGCGGGCTGAGGACTCCCCGTCATGCAGACGCAGTGGTATTGGAGAGGTGAAACTTCTTCACAATCAAATGGATGAATTGTTTGCTGTTTTAAATAGGAAATTGTTTTCTAAAACGAAAATACTTGAATCATCAGACAATGTAATCTCAGTTTGTATTGGTTTTTGAATGATCCCATTGAGGAAGTGTAACAATCCAGGAAATGTGAATAAATGGAAAGAAAACAGAATCACAGTGTTTGACACTTTTTATGTTCCTCTGTGCTGTGCGTGGCATTAGTACAAGTCAAGCCGGCTGGAGGGGAGGAAGCGGCAGAAGCAGGGCCCAGGGGCCTCCGGGCCAGCAGGAAGGAATGCTAGGCAGTGAGACCAGCCCCAGACCGTTCAAGAGTTTGTTGAGACCATGTTTTTACAGATTAAAATGGGAATAACAGGTCTCTCACTGGCTATTTTGCTCAAAGCTCGTTATGGTGGCCTCCAGGGTGGGTTTTCCAAAGAAACTGGAGTCCAGGCAGGTGAGGTGTCTTCCAGACAAGTAAATGGAGTTGGGATCTGTGTCCAGGAGAACTTTTTAAAACTAAGGATCAAAATGATCAAGAAAAAATATATTTTGAGTTCACGTAACTTAAGTTTTTGGTGATTTGGAAAATGACTGTTGAGGCATTCGTTAACAGATTAAATTGTAGCATAATTGTGATAGTATTTTAGTGTCAGGCTCATATTTTTAAAATGTTCCTGAGTAATTCAGCACTTAGCTGATTTGTAAGAGGTGTCTCCTGGTAAAGACATTTTTACAAAGACTAAGTTATCCATCAAAATATTTTTCTTGAATTGATAATATTTAATGGAAACTACTGAAGATACTAAGAGGGTAGGTACTATCCAAGGAGGAAAATGCATCTCAGACACACAGCCCTGCTCTGGGTACTCAGCTGAATAGTTGGGCTGGCACGGTGGTTCTTCAGTGTGGTCCTGGGAGCAGTGACAACACCCAGGCGCTTGTTGGAAATCCAAACTCTGGGCCCCACCCTACAACCTACTGAATCAGAACTTCAGCAGCAGTCTGGGCACATGTTTTGTTTTTTGTGATACAATTCACATATTGCAGAATTTACCCTTTTAACGTGAACAGTACAGTTCCGCTGTTTTTAATACGTTGAGAGTTGTGCAACCATCACCACTAATTCCAGAAAATTTCGTTGCCAGCCATCTGGGTTTTAACAGGTGTTTTGGACACGTGTCAAATTTGCGAACCACTGGGCTACATCTGTGTCCCCTCGTGACTTTTGTTTAAAGATGAGAGGCCGCTTTGGCACATTTCGGAGGGGAAACCGCAGTGACTGCCACAGTGGCCAGGAGCAATGCCTGCGTTGGTACTTGTCTCCCTCCGACCTGCTGCTGCTGGGAAGGCAGGTGGTGATTCTGCTTTACGGCTCAGAAACCCCTAAGGAGGTGCAGCTTGCAGAGGGGCCAGATCCCTGTGGGCACCGTCCAGGTTGCCACTTAAAGGTATGTATGTGCCCGTTAAAGGACTAAGCTTCTGGTTTCCGAAATGGGCTAAAATCTTTTGAACAAAATTGTTTATTCAAAATACAATCACTGAAGTTCACTAGAAACCATGGTATTTCAAATTGAGCAACCTAACCGTTTTATTAAAGTCAGATTCCAAGATGACCTCAGTCCACAAGTAGGAAAGAAGGATCTCGTTAAACAGGGCTGGCTTCTGCAGAAGCCACGTCAGGAGGGAATGTAATGAAGCTGTAAGCAAAAGAAAAGACACCTGTTGTCTGATCATCCCCAAACAAATGTTTTCCGTTCCTCATAGAAATTTTCCAGCTGTTGTGTCATGTTAACGATCAAGCACAAAGCACAGCAGGTTTACACATTCAACATGTATATGTACAATGAACCGCGTTACTGTGTAGATTAAGTCATTCCACATTTACCCTCCTCCCGGTATACAATTCCCAAGGTTCTCCCTTCCAGTCCACTTTTCCCTAAGCTGGGCCATGACAGTGGTTCCTAAAAGTGTCTCTAGGTTGGGATAAAGGAAGTGAAACAGCAGTACAGCCTTGGAGAGCAGGCGGTTAATAGGAACGCAGTTACTGCAGGCAGCTTCCGGGGCAGAGACTCTGCCTTACAACAACCTCCTAATTAGTTAACAGCAAGGGGTGGGGGTGGCTTGGATGACGAGGAAATCATCTTTTTTACCTGCTAAACTGCCTCCTTCCTGACCACCTTGTACAGGCTGCCCTCGGCGATGCTGTGGTTCAGAGAACTCTCCCGGCTCCGGTGTTTCTAACGCAATGACTGTTTCTGAGAGATGTCATTTGATGAGATGACCCTTCCTGTATTTCCAGATGTGTGTATGTGTTCCTCCCAGAGCCCCCCCCTTTTTATTCTGTTATTTTCTATAACTTTCTACAGTGTCTTAGGCCTGCTTTGTGCCCATCACCTTATGAGTCCATCTGACCACGGAAAGCAGCAGCGTACGGCCTGAGCGGTGCTTCCGGCTACCGCGAACCTGTGACAGCCCCGCAGGGGCGGTCTGAGCGGCGTGTGAGCATTCTCATCGTCAACCTGATGAACTGCAGAGTCGGGAGGCAACCAAGAGCCACTGTCCAAAACGCATCTCCCCGAAGACCAGGTAGCCTGCTGGGACCTGCCGAAACTTGGGGCTCCTTTTATCCTAGTCATTTCCCCACTTCCGTGAGGGCTCAAGAGGTTCTCTAGCAAAAGCCTGGGACATTCTGCAGTGTAACTGGCAGGGTACGTCGTCCTCTACGGGGGCCGAGAGCTGGGCCTGAAACGCTTCTCTGACTTAATTTTGCAAATGCAGCATCTGGCCAAATTGCAGCTGCTGGCCTCCAGGCCCCCTTGCTGACTCCCAGGCCTGCCAAAGCCAGGGTGTAGGGTGGCTTCTGTCTTTTGATAAAGTAACTTGGATAAAGCTCCAAAAAAAGCTTAAGAAATGGAGGGAAATTAAGGTTCAGTCAGTAAGTTAACACATTGCTGTAATATCTACACAGTGTTTCATCTGAAACACGCATTAGACAAAAAAATGACCAGGTGCAGATTCATTAGAGAAGAAAAATAAATAATACCCAACATGCAAATCAACTTTCAAAAGAAATGCAAAGGCATAAACCACAGCTGGCAGCCACCCACAGACACTGCTTAGGAGCTATTTCTACTGCACGTGGAAGATGGCTGATTCAGAAGCTGCTGACAGTGCTCATGGAAACAGCACTGACAGTGCGTCCTTATACAGACAGTGTATGTTGTCATGGTGTTTGTCCTAAAATATACTTTGTAGAAATCATTGTAGTTAAGCCTCAAAGTAGTGAAAAATCTCAACAGGTTTTCTTTGCAGGTTTACATATTCTCGTACAGAGAACTCATTTGGAAACCATAAAAGATTACTATTTACACCTAAATCACCCAACCTTCTAGGAAGTGGGAAACAAAAGACCGGATACTCCCAGCGGCTCAGCAGAGCTGGGGCGTCGCCCGTTGGGCTTGATCTGAGCTCCAGCGTCCGCCCTGGGAAGAGGAGAAAACTGTAAACACACACACTTTCCTTGCTGCCTCCTCCACTCCTGAGGCTCCACCCGCTCCAGACCCCAGAGCCCAACCCAGGCCGCTGGGCGTTCAAGTGACCTGGCTTCTGCGTGGTCTCAGGAGCTCCCTAGGGCCGTCTGTTCCAGGGCTCATAAGAAGGGCTGCAGGGTGCCTTTTCCACTGAGGGCCACGTCAGTGCCAGGTCAGCCAGTGAAAAGGGACAAAGGAAAGAGGCCCCAGCGCCCGTCACCCATCCCCCGACTCCCGGAGGGACGGGGTGGGACTCTGGCCACCTGGCCCGGAGCAGTGCTGCTGGAGGGGTCCAAAGGCTCCCTCCACTTGGGCTCCAGGGCCAGGTGTCGGCTGGCCCTTACATTCTTCTGAGAGTCTGCGTCCTTTCGGGCGGTTACCTCCTTAAAGAGAAGCAATTCTGCTCTCTGATACAACATAATTCAAAAGATACTTGGTTTTTGAAACTGGATATGAAACTAAATTCCAGCTAAATTGGAAAACTGAACAGGATATATGTGCATCAGTGAAACCTATTAATAAGGCTCATTAAAAAGTTGACTTTTATATGTAAATCTTAAAAGAATTTTGGCCAGCAATTTAAAACCACCATAGGATGATAATGTCAAATATGTTTTTCAAAAGTTAGAATATACTAACTCCACAGGGACTTCCCTGTGGAATGTCTTTAAATGGAAAAAAAAAGTTTCACATCATTCTTCAAAGGAGTCTACTGACTAGTCTGTCTGTGATAAACAGCAAAATAGATCATGGTTTGATTCTAGCTAGATTCTTTTTGGGGGCGGGGGGCCACATCAGGAACAGGCCTTTCTGGCATTACCATCATCATCCACGTGGAGAGAAGCCTAATTGAGTCCTGATGATTTGTTCACAGTCCTTGAAAAGCCCAAATGTTAGCAAGGCTCTGACGCGTCAGAAAACCCACCCTGTCTCCAAGCTGACAGGCTATAGAATATTTTGCTTTTTCTTCTCTTTGGACTACTTCTCTCTTACTTACGCTTTATATATTCTTCTTTTGCAGTAACAAGCCTCACCTGCTTTCACGGGCTACTGAAAGTTCCGTAAGACGCCAGAAGTGAGACTAAACACTGCCCAGCCTTCAGGTGCTGAAGGCGACGGCGCGCTCCCTGTCGTGACACTTCTCTAGAAGGTAACTTTCTGACTAATGTCCTAAAAACCTCAGAGGTTACAGTTTCAGAGTAAAACTGCACCTTAACTCCACTCCCATTTAAGAGATATCCACACGCTTCGGCCACCCCCACGTTATCCAGAAGACAGGCACGTTCTCAGAAAACGGAAGCTGGCCTGACGTAAGGTGTACCAGCACCTGGCCACCCAGGGATGCTGGGGCCCTGGTTCGGCCCCGTCACTGGTTATGCTGCTACGTTGTTTCTGATGTCATCTGTGACTTTGGTAAAAGCAAGCTCAGAGTAACAGCTTACTGCCGAGTTACCAAGTGCCTCTAAGCATGTTTTAAATTCAGCGTCAGAAGTACCCTTTGGAGGATTTAAAGCCCGAGAAAGGTTGACTCCACGGAACGCTCACGCATCTGTCCTGGGGCAGCACGGTGTCCTCCATGGCCACGGGGGCCGGCCGGGTGCCTGGGTGGGGCTCCTGCCCCCTGCTCGCTGTTCAGTCCCGGGCAGTTCTGCCAACCCCTCTGTGGCTGTGTCCTCCTCGGTAAGGGGATAACGACAGTTCCTAAATGTTTAGCACGGTGCCTGTAAATGCTCGGTGCCACCTAGTGCTGGATATAAAGCAGCCACACCACCGTGTGTGTGTGTCCACACGCGTCACAGATGACATGTGATCGCTAAACCACCGCGGGCACGCGCTTCTAAGATCAGTCAGCACTCTCATGCACTGCGGCAACTAGCCCTCAGCTCCCCTGCGAGGCGGGCAGAACTTAGGTTTGCCCTTTACAGACGAGAAGCCCAGCCCACCCAGGGCCCCTAGGAGCGGCGGCTGCTTTCTGGGTCCAGCGGGAGGACCGGGCTCGGGCTCCTCACTCTGGAGAGCAGGGAGGGCTGCCGCACTTCCGCGTGTGTTAGGCAACCTCCTCCTTCCACAGAAGGGCCCCTGGGGCTGCATTTCTCCCAGAACTGATCTCCAGCCTTCAACTCCACATGACAGGGAAGAAAGCCTGAAGAAAAGGCTATAATTCAGCCCCTACCTCGTGCGGGCAGCGTTGGGCACCCCCAGCAAATACTCAAGAGGGCATCGTGGAACACTGGGCCAGGCTCAGCTCCCGGCTCCTGGCTCCCGGTGGCCCTGCGCCAACACTTCGGGGCGGGACCTGCCGCCCTAAGACACTGCTTTGGAACATGAAGTCGCGTAGGGAACTGAGGCACAGCGGAGATGAGCCGGGCACTGTCAGAGAACGCAAGAACATTTGCCCCAGCCCCACGGCTTGTGCCTCCTTGGCCTGGGTGACCGGGGTGTGGGCGGAGGGTAAGCATCCCAACAGCCTGACCCCCGACCTGAGCTGAGCTGTGCAGAAGGGCTGGCGATCGCGCTGGAACCCTGGAGACTTCAGTGAGGTAGGTGGTATCAGCCCCACGTACAGGTGGGCAAACTGAGGCAGAATGAAATGCAATAGCTCGCTTTTAATAACAGCATACAAAATCTGGAGAAAGCCCCAAAGTAAGTCCCCTGTTCCCGGAGCCCAGTGCAAACCCTTGGAGCACACAGAATAGAAACGGATGGGTAAACGAGCCCCCTCCTCTCCCTCTTCCCCCCTAAACGTGCAACAGGAATCCTTCAAGTATTCCTGAGGACATAAACCAGAGCAGCAGAGGCCCAGCCGACAGCTTATCCCAGTGGGGTAGGGGAGCCTCTGCTCCCGAGAAGACCCGTGGTTCTGAGAGGAGCACAGCGCGCTGTCATCACCGGAAACCTTCAAGCCGGATGGGGCCGGGCCAGACCCGGACTGGACGGCCGGCCACCCCCCTCGAACAGACCAGACCCGCCACATGGAAGCCAGTTCCTCTCTGCCTCAATGACTGGTCTGAGGAAGGGGGCCAGCACACCCAGTCAAAGGAATGAGGCCTAGGAAACCAGGGAGGATGAGACTCCCCCCACCCCAGCCCCAGGGGACAGAGTTTCTGCCTGGACCCTTCCCGGGAGGACGCCAACCCCACGTTGCACCATCCACCCTTTGGCAGAGATTCCACCTTCTCCTCTGGCTACCAAGCCCTCCCACCCGCTTCCAGTGCTGTGGGGCACACCAGCCGAGGCCCAGACGGGTTATCTCCAGGTTGGAGGTGTGTGTTGGTGGTGCTCTTTGGCTGGAAGCAAAGGCCATTCTGGCAGGATTGGGGCCTGTCTGCCCAGCTCGAGGCCCTTCTGGAACCGGGCGTGGGGTGAGGTATTCCCAGCCCAGAGCAAAACCATCAAACAGCTGTGTTCCCCAAACCCACTGATGACCAAGCAGTAAACGAGGGAGGACAGACGATCAGGACTAACTTGCACGCTGAAGGCATCGGCACAGCATTACACAATCTTAAACCGGGTTCCTTAGGCGCTGACAGTCTGACGCACTGAATGCTCCCGGCTGGGTGGTCGCCGCCGGCTGTCTGTCGGGATGTGAGCTTCGGGTCCGCTGGTCTGGACTCTCTCTGGATGCTGGCTGCTCCTCTGCTCTCTTATGGCCTTTCGGCATCTCTGGTCCTCTTTGGGTGCAGACGGTTCTCCAGAGATGGGCTGGCGGGTGACGGGGGGGCAGGCGCAGGAGCAGAGCCAGCAGGGGAGGAGGAAGAGGCACTTCAGTTTGGGCTGGTGTTCATGGAGTCGGCCCTGGCCCCGGGAGTCAGTGGCCCCGCCTGGCTCCGGCTCTGGCGCTGGGTGGTCCCAGAAGACCCCAGTGGCGGTGGGCAGGTAGGCACTTGGCAGCAGGCCCAGGCCCAGGCAGGGCTGGGGGCCCCGCGGGGGCTCCGCACACGGCTAGGTCATCAGGACGGGCTTCTGCCGCACTTCCAGGATGTCTAGGGCGGTGGGGGGCAGGGTAGACAAGGAGGTTAACACCCCGAGGGCTCCACTGACGAAGGGGGCCCACGCCCAGCAGTCCACGCGCATTTCCTCTCCCATCCCGCGGGAAGCACAGTGCTGTAGCACCTGGATCACAGAGGGGGAAGGGGCTCGGAGCAGCTGCACAGCCTGGCGAGGCCACGTGGGACGGGGCTCACACGTGGGCTGGCCTGACTCTGGAGCCACCGCCCAGTACCGCGAGGGCCGGCAGCCACTCCCGAGGGGATGGGGTAGGCGCCCGAGTGCCACCCAAAGGGGTATATTTAGGGGCTGCAGTTTCCTGAGGTCCCACCCAAAGTTCAAACTACCTGTTAAAATCCGATGCAGCGGCAAAGTGACGTAGGTTAAGTGTGCATAGAGAAGGAAATTTCCATCCGCTCTGTTCAGCTTCAGCCAGGACCCGACCAGGGAGCGGCCAGTGCCAGACAGGGACCGAGACCGCAGGTTGGTGGCATTGTGCAGATCAGCTGGAGGAGGCAAGGCCAGTCAGGCCCAGGCAGCAAGGAGAACACCTTCCTCCCCAAGTGACTCCTCCCTGGGCCAGCTCCACCCTCTGCTGGGCGCCTTAGCACCCTGGCCTGTGACCCCTGGCCCCCCTCCTGCCTCTCTAGCCCAATCCCACCCCTCAGGGCCCATTTCTGCCCCTCCAAGTTCTCCCTGACACCCTTCCCTCTCTGTGCTGCGGAGTCTTCTCCGTGGGACGCGCACATCGCCACACGGTGTCGCTTCTCCACTTCCCTCTAGCCTTGCCTGTCACTGGGACAAAGCACTGCCAGCCTGCAGGGCACAGGGTGAGGCTGAGATGACCCGTCACCATCACCCAGTCTTATGGGTCACCAGGGTAGCAGGCTGGGGTTATCAACACCCCCCTACTGATCTGGAAGCCAGCTGAGGTGAGGAAGGCATTTGCCCAAGCTCACTCAAGAGCAGGTCAAGGCCAGTGCTGTCATCTCCTGGCCCTGGCCCGGGTCTTGTCCAGCAGGCCCTCTGCCTCTGCCTCTGGGTCCTGGCAGTCGGGACCTTTCAGTGCCGTGGCCCAGCTCCGCCAATGACTTCCTGCCGCTCTTACAATGAACACGACCCCAGCCCTCCCGCTGCACAGCTAACAGTGGGCCCGTGTTGCACGGAGGGAGCAGTGGGAAGGCGCAGGTTGGCTGGGAGACGCGGCAGATTGCGAGTCGATGAGAACAGGGCTTCTGTGACCCCTGGGCAGAGACACTCAGGAGGCCACCAGATGCACAGGCCCAGGCTCGGGAAGGCCATGCGAGTCATGAGAAGGGCAGGGGAGCCCTGAGGGACACCCCACTGGAGGCTCCAGAGCGACACTGAGCTGGTCAGAGACGGCACCGAGGAGGAGAAAAGCCAGCAGAGGGAGGTGACAAAATGCACGAATAGACCAGAGAGCTCCTCTCTCAGCAGGCGTTTCTCGCACCCGCAGTGCGAACAGTCAGACCGGCAACATCTGGAAGTCTCTGAGCCCAGAAATGATGCACACGCTGCCGCCTGGGCCTCGGCCTCTGAGCGCCGAGAGCACTGGGACGAGAGCTCCTCTAGGTGGGCTTCTGTCTGTCTGTCCACAGCTCCCCCAACCCCGGGCCTGGCAGCACCCGCTCGCTCTCTAAACGAAAATGAGTGAATAAGCCAAGAGGAGAGGGGCCTCGGGGCCCAGGGGCAGGGTCACCTCCCCCGCCGTCCTCCCGGAAGAACTCCTCGCTGTCGTTGGCCGAGTGAGACTTCTTCATCTCCGCGATCCGGTTCCGGGGCACCTTCCTCTTGAGCGACGGGGAAAAGAAGGCAGGCCGGTTGTTCCGCTCGGGGGTCGGGGGTGTGCTGAAGGAGGTCACCTGGGAACAAGGAATGAGTCACCAGAGCGGCCCACCAGCGGGGTCCCAGCGCGCCCCCATCTCCTGCCTCAGACCAAGGAGACCCGCCCTGCTGAGGGCGGCCACCCTGTGGCCCAGTGGGGGACCCGGGGGAACCCGGCCTCACACACTGGTCAGGGGCTCATTCGAGCACAAAGCCAGCCCAGATGCTGACGTGGCACAAGCACCTGCCCTGCCACTGAATCCACTGAACCTTCCTGACCACCCACAACACAGGAACAAGCACCAGCCCCATCTGACAAAGAAGAAACCAAGGCGGGACAGTGACCTTGACATGCCCAAGGTCATTCAGCAGGATGGTGGCCATCCCAGGGTTGCAACCCAGGTCTTCTGCCCCTGAGGCCATGCTCTTCACTAATTTCTTCTCTTGGCCAATATGTCCCTGCCCCCTCTCCCCCAGCTTCCTTTCATAGACGTTCACTGGCCATGTGGTCCTTGCTCCCATTTCCTCCTCTCCTCTCTTTCAACCAGACTGTGAGTCACCAGCCACTCTCCACACCCACTCAGGGCAGCACTAAGCACAGGCTTATGACATTGATCCCTGCCCTCAAGGAGCTCACAGTCTGCTGGAGTTGAAAGACTTGGAAAGTGACAACCACAGACTGAATGTTGGTTGCTGAGACAGAAAAAAGGAAGCACAGGATACAGGGGAGCACAGAGGCAAAAGGAATCAACAGCCTGGGAAATCAGGAAAGGCTTCCCGGAGGAGACGCTGCTCGAGTTGGGTCTTGAAGGACGAGTAGGAGTTCGCTAGGTGAAGAAGGGGGGGAAGGGCGTTCCAGGCAGAGGGAACTTGGCCCATCTCCTCCCTCCTCCCCATGCAAACAAGAATCTGAGGAACAAGGTGAGCTGGGACTGAGACTTCGGGAGTCCCATCAGCCTCCTCGTCATGGCTCCGACATCCACCAAAGTCCCGGCGGCCGCTGGGCTCCAGATGGTCCTCCCATAAGCCAGGGAAGGTTTTTAAAAGATAAAAAACAAACACCAGAAACCACAATACACACAGAGTCTGCATTTGTCATGTGCTGGTTACAAACGACCCCTCTGGAAAAGGGGGACACGTGATGGTGAGCACAGAGGGGGTGGGGGCCTGAGCAGCCCTGGGAGGTCAGGGCCTGCCACTGACAGCTGCATGACCCTGGCGAGTCCCTCCCCTTGACCCCAGGCCTCCCTGCTACTATGGGCCGGGGCTTTCACAGGCACCGTCTCCTGCAGCCCCCGCAGCCCCCCAAGAGAGAAAGATCATCACCCCTATTTGATAGATGGGAAAAATCGAGGCTCAGGCAGGTCTAGTAACCCATGTGTGATCACTCGGCAGACATGTGGCTGGAACTGGCTCCCAGGTTTGTCCAGCCCAAGCCCAGGCCACACCTTCACAGCGACTTTCACATACACGTTTGTTAGGGTCTCAGTGGGCAATTTAGGACCAGGGAGAAGAATTAGGCTCCTTATCTCAGACATATAAACAATCTTTGTTCCAAAGACAAGAGAGGCCCTACCTGGAATTCTCACCCATCATCACAAAAAACAGCACTTACTGTTTCTGTTCTGCTTATAAAATACATTCATTGCAGAAAATTCATATCATAAAAATATTAAAAAAAAAAAACGTAGAAAGAAAACCATCCTCGGACTCCCCGCAGATGTGCGCAGTTAACATGCTTCACAGAATTAAAAGTACAGCAGCTCCACTCCCTCGCCTCGGGCGGAGCCGGCACAAACTCCCAGGAGCCATTTTCCCTCCAGCTCCTGAGGGCCCGCCCCATGCAGCTCCTCTGAGCACCCTCTACCTCAGGCAGCAGGCGTTTTCACCCCATTTCTGGATGAGCAAACTGAGGCTCAGAGAGGAGAAGGGGCCTGTCCCAGTTCACGCCAGCAGCAGCGCCTGGATCCCAGCCCACCCGCAAGCCCCTCTCCTGGCAACGAGCAGGGCAAGGCTGCCTCCCTGCCCACGGTGCCCTGACGGACCAGTCCTCGTCCAGACCCACAGCTCGGAGCAGCCCCCTTGGGAAGGCCCAACTGGGCCAAAAGCAGCCAGCGGGCTGAAGACTTTGTCCTGCCTGAGTCCTGGGCCACCCCGGTGGCTCTGGGAGTAAAGCCGCCAACGGTCTCAGTGTCCCACCCCTGGGGAAGGATGGCGGCCTAGAAAGAGCAAGGCTCAAAGGCTGGGTGCTGTCACACGGGAGCCGTGTGACCTGGGACAGCACAAGTAAACCCAGCAAGCCTGGGTTCCCAGGTCTGCAGACAGGAAAGCTCACAGCTACCCAAGGGCCACTGGCGGCCTCCCAGCAGCTCAGGCGCACGAGACCTGTAACAAGCGGCCCAAGCAGAGAGAAGGGCTGGGCGGCGCCAGGGCCTCTGCGCTCTGGCTGACCCTCACAGAGGGCTGCCAGCTCATCGTCATCCCTCTCTCTCTCTAGGGAGGCCCACACCTGCCACGTGCCCACACTCACCCAGCAGGTCCACTGAGGCAGGCGCCAGGACTCTGGAGATGGAGCCCACCTGCAGTGGCAGCCTAGGGCCCAGGCACTAACCTGCTGTGTGACCTTGGGCAAATCACCTGCTCTTTCTGAACCTTGGCCTCCACACCAGAGGGGTGAGGAGGATGACACCTACCTCCCCAGGGCTGTGAGGATCTGGGAGATGGTGGGGAGCAGGTCTGAGGGACAGGAGCCCCTCCCCGAGCCACAGCCCTTACCCGCTCGTGCATGGGCGAAGCCGGGCTGGAGTCCTCTTCGGTTCCGCAGGGGGATGTGTCACCAGTGGACACACGGCTGACCGCCATCTCAGCATGGCCCTTGCCCTGCGGCCCCTTCATGCGCACAAACTCCATGTTGCTGTACTTGTAGAAGCCAAACGACATCTTCTGTGCCATGCGGGCGGCCACACTCACCTGCGGGCAGGGGGACATGGCCTGAGTCAGGCAGGTAGGGACACCCTCCCCTGGGGACCTGAGCAGTGGTGATGACTCGCCCCTGCCTCCAGGGGAGAGGGAGCCCCGGCTGACCCCGGCTCACCCACCAGGCAGGGCGGCGCTGGGAGGCTGGAGACTTCTGGCTGCCACTCCTCTCAGCCCAGTGACCCCGCCCCACGGCAGGCCCAGCACCAGGCTGGGGACAGGGCCCCAGCCCAGCGGGACCCCCGCCCCCTTCCTCCCCACGTCCCAGAGGGAGGACATCCTCAAGACAGGGCTCAGCTGCGGGACAGCGGCCCGTCCACCGGCCTCCTCTCCCTTCAGTTCAGTCACTCAGGGGCTAGTCTCAGGAGTGTGCTCACTGGGCGGGGGGAGTGGGCTGAGGCCGCTGCGAAGAACACAGCGAAGCGCAGGCTCTCAGCCGCCTCGAGGGGCCCAGGGCCTGCAGGTGCTCTGAGGAGGGGCAGGGACAGCACAGCGTGGGGCGGGGCCTGAGGGGGGCTGCGGGTGCTCCCGGACCGCCCCGCACTCACGCGGTTGTCATACACCTTCTTGAGAGCCTCATAGCGGATGGAGCCCTGAAAGATGACCCCTTGGAACGTGTTGGTTTTGTCACTGGCCACCAGCTCCACACACACCATCTCTCCCTCCCCCACGGTCATGTCGCTGAACACCTGGGTGGGAGCAAGGAGGAGACAGGGACATCACCTGTCAGCTGCCCACCACCCAAGCCACACCCTGGCTCCCAGCCCCCACCCCTCCCACTCGCCCAGGGCTGTTGGGGAGGACTGGTCAGAAGCTCCCGTTCTGCAAGTGAACACCGAGCCACAGACGTCCAGATATTTGCCCAAGGCCACCTCCCCTCCTCCGCTCCACTGAGACCAGCACAGGAATGGGAACAGCCTACCCGCAGGGCAGGGGGCGCGTCTGGAGGGGGGTGGGGGTCTATAATGGTGACCCACATCATTCTTCCTCACGCCAGGGAGTTAAAACAGTTTTCAGGGACTATCTGGCCCGCCATCCAGGACCTCCTCTGCTCCGTCTGCGGGCGCTCAGCCCACCCGCCGCACCCCTCCGCAAGCCTCGCCGCGCGGGTGCAGCCACAGGCCCAGGGGCCGGGCAGTCATTGCTCCAGGGCTGCTGTGCAGACCGAGCCTCAAGGTCACACAGACTCAGGGTCAACTCTCAGCTCTGCCGCTGAGGAGCCGTGTGAGTCTGGCACCTAAGATGCTTCAAGACACCAACCAAACCAAGAAGAGACCTGAAGCCCCGCCCGCTTCTCCGTGAGCCCTCCCTCCCTGGGCCGACCCCTCTGCTGGGTGCCAGCTCCGCCGCCAGGGGCCCGGGCAGAGGGGGGGGGCGGCTGCGCGGCAGCCGGCAGTATGGGGAGCAGCCCCTGAGCTCCCCGGACGAGGCACCTTCTGTTTCGGGTCGCAGTTTTCCCACACTTAAAACAGAAGCTTGTTGGGGGGGAGTCTATAGCTCAGTGGTAGAGAGCGTGCTAAGCATGCAGAGGTCCCGGGTTCAATCCCCAGTACCTCCTCCAAATATAAACAAACACACACAAAACCTAATTACCATCCCCTCATTAAAAAAAAAACAACCCAGAAGCTTGGCCCAGATAACTTCTGGAGCCCCGCCCACCTCGGACATCCTAGGACCCCAAGGCGTGGGGGCCTTGTGCAGAGTTTAAGGGCGACAACGATGACTCGCCCTGCCCGGGCAGCGTGCTCTGTAGGAGTTTACGATGCATTCTCCCTTCACAAGCTCATCTGATCTTTCAACCCTGACGCTCATTTCACAGATGAGAAAACTGAGGCTCGCAGTCAGGTGACCTCACTTGCCCCGAGGCAAACAGCAGGGAGAGCGGGAGCCCAGCAGTGAGCCCACCGCCTTTCTGGAAGGGTGTGAGGCCTGAGGGAGAAGCTTCTCACGTTCCCTGAGGAGGGGGGCCTACAGGGAGACAGAGCCCACCCAGAGCCCACCTCCTCGAAGCTGTCGATCATGAAGAAGATGTTGGGGTAGCTCATCTTGGATTCCTCCCCTTTGCTGTCCATGGGATGTTTACTTGGGGATGCAAACACTTGCTGGAAGAAAGAAGATGTAGATTTAAGAACTGAGTGGGGCACCCCCCTGCGCCCAGGCCTGGAGCCACTCGATTGGGTGGAGTGTGTTGTCCAAGGTGCGGTCGCAGGAGTCACACTGCTGAGTCAGGGCCTGGCCCCAGGGACCGCCCGGGAAGGGGCTGTTCAGGTGACCTGGTTCAGGGCCCTTTGCATGGGACACAGGACCCGGGAAGCTGAATGGCTTTCTGGAGTCAGACCCTCACCTTGGGGCAGAGAAGTGGGCAGGAAGACTTATCTCCCAAAATAAACTAGCGGGCAGACAGAGGGCTGGCATCCCTAGGCTGAGCCGGCTGTCAGGAGGCCTGGGGCCCCAGCTCCGCGGCTCACCTGGGATTTCTTCTTATGGATGTGGATGTCCCCGCCGTCCGCACGCGTGCACACAGCACATGTCACCATGTAGTCCAGCTGGAAGAGAGCGCAGGATGGTGCATGTGGAGGGGTCTGTGTCTCTGGGGTCTTCCCACACCCTCCTCCCGGAGCCCAGCCCCCATTACACCCCATACCTTCTGCAGGATGAGATTGAGGCAGACGCTCTCCTCCCAGTCGATGTCAGGGTCTCCGAGACCCGGCAGCTTCTTGGAGTCCCGCCGGTACACCTCCACCTCCACCTCGGGCTCGGCCTCTGCCAGCTGCAAGGCCCAGGGCAGAGTGAGTGCCAGCCCCACCGGGGCATCCTTTCCCTGACCATTCCACCAGCCAGGTGTTAAAGCAGAAGTGGGCTCCAATTTACTCCTGGTTCTCTAGCCATGCGACCCAGAGTTAATCAAGAACTGAGTCTCGGAGTCGTCCCGAGGGCCCTGCAGCAGGCTGGGGGTTCCCAGCCTCTGTCCCACCCACATTGCTGCTCCTCACCTTGCCTACAGGCAGCCTGTCCACCCATCCACCCTCCACCACTGGTCTAGCGCAGGAAGCCCTTGGGTCGCTATGGCAACCGGGTACCAGCTGGGCTGCAGGATGGGGAGGGGGCGGGAAGCAGCCCAGGCTTGCCGCAGAGAACCGGCAATGTGCAGGCGCTGCGTTTAGGCCCACGGCACGCCTGCCAAGGGCTCCCCTTTCTTTCTGTTCTTCTGAGCAGCAGGGGCAGAGAGATTGCCTGGGAACAGCTGTGTGGTCTCCCCACTCCCCCACCCTGTGCACCTCGCACCTCCAAGCCTGTAGGGTCTCCCCACGTCGCCGCCCACCTGCTGCTTTCCAAACACTACGGGCTGACAGCACTTGGCGCAGCAGGGCAGGGCCCCATCACATCCCTCCCGCTCTGCACCTGCAGGTCCCTCCACACTCGCGTCCCTGGCCACTGCTGTCCCCCTCCCTGTCCTACGACATTCCGACCAGATGTCACCTCCTCCTCTTTGTGGGTCCCCAGTCACCCCTCATTCTTCCCAGCATCATGGCACCAACCGTTCCACGTACTCCTGGCTGGGCTGCCGGACAGGCTGGGCCAGTCTGAGGCATTCTGTGCTCCCAGGGCTCAGTGCAGGTGTTCACTGGAACATTCTAGCACATGAACAGCTAGACTGCCACATGCTCCCCTGGACTCAGGCGCCCCTCACGGACCTCAACACCTCCCCAGTCTTCAGAGGAGTTTGCACACAGCCCCAGGCCGTCCTGCTCCAAACTCCTCAGCCCTGAGTCCTAGGGCTTCTCTCCCCACAAGAAAGAGCCACCATCCGCTGGTTCTTCTCCGCTCCCACCTGGCCGCTCTGGGAACACGCATCACTGACTTCTCCTTTCTCTTTCCTGCCCCGCTGGAGAACTCAAGGCACAGTCTGGGTAAGAAAACCCTCCCTGGCTAGAGCTAAGTACAGCTAGGTCTAAGGTACAGCTGAGAGCCTCAGACAAGCTGCCCCACCGAGTCCCCTCTGCCCACATTCAGTCACCCAAAGCCCTGCTAGGGAGGCCCACTTCCTCAGCCACCCTCCTGGCCCCGTTCCCTGCCCCCTGCTGGCCCCTCCACTGCTGCCTCTGAGCAGCTCCTGCTCCTGCTCTGATCCCTCCAGTCCTTCCTCACCCACACCCAAGACCTTGCTAAATGGAACTCTGACCATGCTGCCTTCCTCAGTTTATCAGGCTCAGTGGTTTCCCAGGGTTCTGAGGATAAAACTCAAATTCCTGGGCACCACCTTCAGTGCCCACGTGACCTGCTCCCCGCCCACCTCATTTCCCGGGATCCTCACCTTTCCACCCTCAGCCGCACAGAACCACCAGCAGCCCCTGCCTCCACAGACTCCTAGACCCTCAGGCCCAGCTTGGCCATCGTCCCCTCTGCCATGGAGCACCTTTTCCCCTCCTTTCAGGCTCAGTTCACCCAAGTGGCCTCTGCTGACCCCTCCCCTGCCTTCTGGTCACTATAGTTACCATGCTGTGTTAGCTCTATGCGATGCACTTCTGGGTCCCAGTGCCCACCTGCCCTGGTGACAACACGGTCACACAGAGCAGCTGTTTCAGACACCAGATGGACACCAGATGGACACCAGATGGATACCAGAGGACCCAAGCCCACCCTGGCTCTTCCTGCGTGTCACGCAGCCCAGCCAGACCAGCCACATGGCCGCCGGCACACAAGCCGCCACGTCTCCTTTGCCGCAGGCACCAGGCCTGTCCGTGTGCAGGAAACCTGTCCTGCACACTTCGGGCTGAAAGCACAGGCAGGGAAGGTGCGAGCCCCGCTGACACGGCCCGGGGGACACTAGGCATGCTGCGAGTTCCAGACCCGCCCCCACAATGTGTGTCTGTGTCTGGCATGCAGGCTCCTTAAGCGTTTTATAGACCACTAAAGCTTCTGAAAAACATGCGAAGTTTGTTTTGTTAACTCCTCTGCAAGCTTAAACTTAGCGGATGAACACCTGAGGTAAGTCAGTCCGCCTGGGAGCCCTCGCTTTCCTCTCCTGTGAAAAGGGAACTGGTAACACCCGCCCTGCCAAGCGGCTGGGCAGACACAAGGAGACCAAGAAGCAGAGAGCGCAGCACTGAGTCTCGTCCGTGGTGAGGGCTCGGACTGGCAGGCGTCTGCATCCACAGGGCCGGGTCACCTGCCCATGGCCAGGGAGGACTCCGGACTCTGGGGTCAAATCTTTGCTCTCCCATTCATTTACCAATCCTGAGATGCTGGCCAAACCACCCAGCCTTGGGACGAGTTTCCTCCAAGGCACAATAGTGATAATAACCAGTGAAGACTAATAATGCTGTACATACATGCCCAGCCCACCCCACCATCAGGCAGCACGTGTGACCATCCCCGCACAGTTCCTGGCACCCGGCAGGTGCTAAGTGACCACCACTTCTCCTGCAGGGAAGCCCCCTCGCGCACCAGGAGCAGACCCCCCAGGGAGGCCTGGCCCAGGCCGAGCGGCACTCACCTTCCTCCCATCCAGGGCGCCCTCGCTGCCCGTGTACGCCAGCTTCCGGCGCACGTAGAAAAGCATGTCGTCCTGCCGTGGGGCCCACTTCTCCATGAAGTAGGTGGAGAACATCCAAGTCCAGAAGACGATGCGGTCATCCCTGAAGCACCCTGCACAGGGAGGCCAAGAGGAGTGAGGAGGGACGGGTCAACCTGGCCCCTGCCCCCTGCCCACCCCACACCACTGCGCAGGTCAGGAAACTGCCAACGCTCTATGGTGTTCAGAGCCCCCTTTTCCCTACCCCTGCCCCTGCCTCCCCCCTCCTCCTGTCCGTGGGGCATCCAAAGAGGCTCAAGGACACCTCCCAGGAGGCCCAGTTCCTCCATCCAGCGGCGGCCTGCGGGCCCCACAGCCGAGCAGACTCCAGCCCACGGATGAATCAGCAGCTTCGGTGGAAAAGGGAAGACCTGGTAAGAGGGAACGTCACTGGCAGACTGTCTGGGCCAGAGCCGGAAGGGCTCTGGAGGGGAGATCCGTCAGGCAGGCACCTCCCTCGGCCCCCACCCTGCGCTGCAGCAATCCCCACGGAGACTCCGACTTAAAGGAACAGCTGCTCCTTGGCCAACCAGTCTCAGCTGTAGGCGGACACCGGGAAGACACCCACCCCCACCCCCACCCCCACCCCAGCACTCGGAGCCTCGCAGCCCGCCAGACTGACTCTTCTGTTCACTACAAATGGTATTTCTTCATGACAAATAAATCCTGATGCTGCTCTTTCCCCACAAGGCGAAAAAGCCACAGGCTCCGGCAGGAAAAGCTGGGTTTCCACGCCAGCTCTGCACCTGCTCCGTGACGGCGGGCAAGCAGCGTGGCCTCCCTGATCCCCCGGGCCTGGCGGTGGCCGCAGACTGCCGGAGACCCCGGGCATGGAAAGCCCGAGCCTGGCACAGAGCAGGGCCCACAAAGGTGGGTGTGTTCAGATCCGATGAAGTTTCAAGATCTGCTGCAGCCCTATTTCTTAGAAACCCAAGACCTCAAACTGTTGCTGGCTTCTTTCTCCAGAAACCACTTCACCACAGTGACTGAGGCCTCACACTTGGGCGCTGGGAGGACAGACCTAATCCAGCCTTGAACACGGGGAACCTGAGGGCCAGCCAGTGCCAGGGCCCTCCCTAGTCCTCACGGGCAGTTCAGCGGCCTGACCAGGACTGGCCAGGCCCCCTGACTTACAGCCCACACCCCTCCTCGGGGGGTGTGGGGGGTGCCTCAGCCAGCAGGCTCTGGGGGACTGAGCCGCATGCAGAAAACCTCAGACTGTTTACTTCAGCCACACCACTGCCAAGGATCCAGGGCTCCACACCAGCTCCTGCCCCCTGCCCTCTGCCGGGCCTGAGGCCCACCCACTCTCACATCCTGTCTGGCTCCAATGGAAGGAAAACAGAAGGGGCCCCAATGGTCAGGGGTCCAGGTCAGCGAGCCTGATTAAGACAAAGGCCACCTGTCAGCCTCGGGGGCAAAGGCCAGGAGAGCCCGTAGGATTGACAGCCACCTCCCCAGTCTCACAGGCACCAGGTGGAAGGATGCTGTCAGCATCATTCTGCATCATTGCTTTGATGTTCCTGCCACACTTTTACAACAGCCAATGCCCAATTCATGCTCCTACAGATCCCTGCAAAATTAGACCAAGGTGCTATGTTATTCCTAGCAAAACTCTCCCATAACTTTGTTTACTTTCAGCTCCCTCTGAGCCCAAAGCCCAGCAAAAGGTCTCGGATAAATGCCAAAGATACCCACACCGACTGCTTCTTGGTCTCGCAGGGGATACAGAAGCAGCTCTGGCCGCGACAACAGTGGTCAGGGCTTAAAATCCCACCACCTGCCACAGTGAAGTACAAGTTCGCTATCAGCATCCCTCGGGGTCAAGCATGGCCCCCCTCAGGCACTCCCTTTTTATTCTGTGAGCAGAAGCAACCTGGTGGTGGTACCTCGGGCACCCAGACAGCAGCAGTGATGACAAGGGCCTAGGCTATCATTTGTTGACCATCTGCCACGTGAGCGCTGGGCAGAGCCAGGTACATCATCTCACTAAACTCTCCCTGGCAGTCTTATTTTCCCCACCCCGTTTCACAGAAGAAGAAACTGACTCTCAGGAGGTTAAAGAAGGAGCCCAGGATCGCAGAGCCAGAAACTGCCAGGTCCTCAGGTGTGTCAGACCCCTGCACTCAGGCTCCTGGAAAATGCACTGTGCTCTTCTCCAAACCTGTGCCAGCAGAGGAAGCAGACAATGAACACAACGCACTCAGCGGGCAGCTGGCAGCCCGAGCTCTGGGCTGAGAGAGGACAAGGAGTCTGTGTTCAGGAGAGACAAGCTGGAGAAGACACAAACATGCCGATCTGCTCTCTAGTATTCCAAGTGCCTGGCCAGGCCTGGCTCACCATGGTCCACACCAGGGGTCCCATCTCCCAGCTTTAAATGCTGGAAAATCACTTTCTTCCCTGCTCATCCAGCCTGGTTAATGAGTGAAGTCTGAAGCCCCAGGAGTCTGCCAATATCTCCTCCTAACATGAAGGCTCAGCTCACACAAGAGCTCCGTGTCCAGCCCAACGGTCAGGGCCGCCTCCTCCACAGGCCCCTCCCAAACAACATCTCAGAGGGGACCGGCCCACCACACCTAAACTTCCAACTGAAACTCCCAGCAGTCACATGGCCCTCAGAAAGTCCCCCGGGGGGGCACACTCAATCCTTCCCCTACCTCCCAGCCAGCCCCCGGCCCAGGCTAGCGCCACCTGGCCTGGGATGCACCAGCCGCCACTCCCACTCCCACCCCGGTGGCCGTGGAAATGTGTGTAACACAACGTCTGGTGAAACAGCAGAAGCTGGAACTGCAGACACGCTGACCACAGCTACACAGACCACACAGGGCCCTGGAAACACAGACACTGAAGTGACAGGAGCTGCAGAACCTCACAAGGACTGTTTGCTTTCTTTTTCTTGTTTTTTTACTTTTAACATTTTTATTAGTAAGATGATACTACTTTTTCCCATGAATGTATGACTTCTGATGAATGTCCTAAGGTCCACGAGACAGAGAAATAGAAAGGGGGTGGAGAAGGGACTCCCATCTTCAGAGGGATTAAGAGGAGGGAGGGAGAAGAGACAGTCCACGTCCAAATGCTTGGAAGGGTCAGGGGCAGGGTGAGAGTTCAGACTCACAGAGGCACAGTGCAGTGTTAGGATTCCAGCCAAATATGCCCAAGTAAAGGCCCTGATTCTATTCCTCCCTAGCCAGGTCAGGTCATTGAACCTCTCTGAATCCCAGGGACTCCATCTGTCATATGGGTCTAACCTGCCCGCCTCCCAGAACCAATGGTGAGAACTGGGGGGAGAGGCCAATACAACAGTCCTTCATGAGCCATAAGGTTCTGTCCACGTGTACGTTCGTGGGGGCCCTCTGCACTGCTGCTCTGTATGTCTCTGTCAGCAGTGTGGCTGGCTCAGATGAGGCCACTGGATCCCAACCCTGCCAGTGTCCCTAAACCATGTGGTGCAGCAACTGTGTGAATAAACACATGAGAGGTAAATGGACACTTGTGTGGCCTGTGAAATCAGTGCTGTCTCTTTCTCCCACAGGTAAACTCCCTGCATCCTTTCCCAAGGCCTGTCCAGCAAGAAATCCCCTGGGTCATAAGCCCTGGGAGCTGCCACTCCAAAAGCGAGCTCCCTGATCTCCAGGACTCTCTCCGTGTCTGTCTCCCTGCCATCTGGCCACTGCGGCAGCGGGTTTCCGGGCCCTTGAATCCAGGGACAGACTTAGGAGAGAGATGCAGTCCCCAGATGCCCGTCCGCTCACTGCGGCAGCACCACGGACAGCTCCGGGCCCGCGGCTTGCCTTCCCTGCGGGGCTGGGCCCTAGAGCAACAGCAGTGATCAGTCTGTTCTCGTGACTCAGGTAGTTCTGTTCTGTGAAGCAGCCAAAAACACTGATTTAGCAAATCCTGAGCTACTACTGCTCCTAGGGAATACGGGGTTGGGTTCTTGCAAGTTCCTGGTTACATTTCTGTCAACCAGTCAATATATAACTTAGTCCCATGTGTTTCTGTTTAATGACACCTTATTTAACGTATATCGGGTCAGCAACATTAATGGGCCACCAGCACTAGGTGCCTGAACGAAGCCTATTTAACACATATTTCCCCATAAGGCCCATCACAGGCTTCTCGTGCTGGGCGTAGACAGCACTGTACGCTTGGGGCCACTTCACACAGCGAAAGTCACTAACGAAAAGCACAAGAGTGCAAGCACATGGCACTAAACAGACCGCGAAAGGGAGGAGCTGAAACAAGGAGACGGGGCGTCGCCTTGTCCGACCTCAGCCGGGCATGTGTGTGACTCTGTGTTTCCCACCACTCTGCGCGTGTCTGCAACTCACCACAAAAGCAACAAAGGTACTGATTTGGGGGTTCAGATAAATTGCAGTGAGTAGGCAAATTCGAAAATACAGAATCCATGAATAGTGAGGATGGGCTGTATCAGAAAAACTGGTTATCTGCCAGCTCCAAATGGGCTGAGGGGGATCCAGCTGCCTCCCCTGCCTCGACAGACCGACCTGCCTTCCTCAGTCACTGTCTCCGAACTGCATAACTAGGGAAGCCCTTTACAGACCAGTGCTGCGGGGCTGTGTGGGGAGGGCGTGCAGCTGCATGAGGCCTGGAACCCATGCCCCACGCCCAGCTGAGATTCCCTAGTTCATTCTGCATGACCCCAGATGGGTGACATAACATTACCAACAGCTAACAGCACTCACTGAGGGATGAAGAGCAGCAGTGATGGCTCACATCTGCCCTGCACTCTACAGTTTATAAAGTATAAAGCCCTTTCACCTGTTACCTCTTCAGATCCTCACGGCAACCTGATGAGGTGGGGATACCCTCAGTTTGGTTTAAAACCTCAGTCTTCAGTTTAAAGATAAGGCAACTGAAACTTGGGGATCCAGAGGCTCGACAGTCTCTGGGGCTCAGAACCAGCCCCTCAAAACAGAGAGCTCATATCCTTCAAAAGGTCCCCCACGAGGGCACGTGCAGGGCCCGGAGTCTTCCAGCCGCTTTATAAATGAGCAGACTGAAGGGTCACCTGGTAAGCAGCCAAGACATCAACTCAGGCTTCCAAACCTTCTCGCTACACATGAGCCCCCAGGAACTCCCTCTTTCAGTCTCCACAGAGATGAGACAATCCCGGGTGTTCATGACAGCACCTGGCACTTCCCAAACATTCAGTGGATGAAGACCGCTACTGTTGTGACTATGGATAACTTGGAGTCATTTCCCATTAACCAGGCCTTTAGAACAGTCATGAATTGGATTTCAGGGGTATTCCTTGAAACCCACCCCAATCCTTTTCTAAACCATTAGACCACATAGGCTAAGCAAGCTATGGTAACATCCTACTTAAAACAGCTTACAGCCATTAAAAATGATGGTCGTTAAATAAAAAAAAAAAAAAAGGTCATGTATTATAGTAAACTGTCCAAGAGCTAATCCCCAAAAAAGCTACTACTACTTTGGAGTAGTAGGCCGAGAGATGTTTCTGAGAGGACGCTACCAGGTCTTCAAGAAACAGACAGCTCCAATGCTACCTGCACATTTTTAGAACCTAAGAAACTTTTTAACAAGGAGGGATAGCACTGACTCCAAAAACAACACACACGCACACACACACTTACAGAAAATTACAGGCTAATCTCATTCATGGATATAACATAAAAATCTTAAAGACAATATTTAAAAGAATCCAGCAGTCCATTAAAAGCATATGCCATGACCAAGAAGGATTTAATTCAGAAATACAAGAATGGTCCAATATTAGGAAATCTACTCATATATTCACTGTATATTCATAGTTTAAATAAGAAATAACATATTATCTCAACAGACGCTGTGAGAGCATTTGACAAAATTCCATACCCATTCTTGATTTTTAAAAAAATTCTCCAAAAAATAGGAATAAACAGATATTTCCTTAATCATGAGATGCATCTCAACTAGAAAAAGTTAAAAACAAAATAAGTATCACCACAATCCATTACTATAGGCACACCTTGGAGACACTGTGAGTTTGGCTCCAGACCACTGCAATAAAGCGAATATCACAATAAAGCAAGCCGCACAAATTTTTTGGTTCCTAGTGCATTTAAAAGTTATATTTATACTATACTGGAGTCTATCAAATGCACAATAGCATTATGTCTTAAAAAAAAAAAAAAAACCTTAATTTAAAAATCCTTTATTTCTAAAAAATGCTATCATCTGAGCCTTCAAGTCATAATCTTTTTGCAATAGAGACATCAAAGATCACGGATCGCAGATCACCATCACAAACAACAATAATGAAAAAGCTTGAAATACTCCGAGAGTTACCAAAATGTGACATAGAGACCCAGTGAGCAAACACTATTGGGAAAATGGTGCCAACAGACTAGCTTGAGGCAGGGTTGACATAAACCTTCAATTTGTTTAAGAAAAAAAAAGAAAGAGGAGAAGAAAATCTGCAAAGTGCAATAAAGCAAGGTGTGGCCATGCTGACACTGTGGTTAGACAATGACGATATTAAGAATAAAAGAAATTGTGATGGTAAGGTAAAATTAACAGCACTTGCAAGATAATATTATACCTGATGTGGAAAACACAAAGAAATCTATTAAAAAGTTATTCAAACAATAGGAGTCATAAGGTATCTGGGTACAAAAATGACCAGTACATCCAGAAACCAACAGCTTCAACCTAAGTCAACACTCCCGGTTAGAAGATACAACGGGGGGATTGGGGATATTCTGTTTAGAGCTAAAAAGAAAAAGACTCGAACAACTGAAAAGGTTTACCGCGTTCTTAGCTAAGAATATTGAAATCATAGAGGGAGCAATTCTACCTGATTTGATCTATTAATTTACATGACCCAACAGAAAATGCGAGAGAATGTTTTAAAATAAGAACAGCAGGAAATTCAGAAAAAGTGACGTGAGTATGTGATTCCTACCAGATAGTGAAACATACTAGAAAGCTAAATCTCGTGTCACCATCAACCCAAACTACCCATCACCCTTCAGTGCTGCAGGTGTATAACCCAGGCTGTTGGATGCCTCCACCCTGCCACGTGGGGAAGGTCGACTTGCAGGAGAGAAAACCAGCCAGAAAGATGGGAGGACAAAGCTGGGGAGAGTGGGGGCCACAAACCCTTAGTACTGGTCATCCCTAGTCTCCTGGAGGCTTGAATTTTCAACTCTTCTACAGATTGTTAGCCAATAGATTTCTCTTTTTGTCTAAGCTACCATGGATTGGTTTCACTTGTAACTGAAAGAACCCTAAAAAAACACAATATTCAAGAATCATTCAACTCCTTAAAAAAACAAACCAAAAAACCTCCCTTGACCCCACATCACCTCTTGCTGCTGTCTCACTAGAAGCTGACTCCGACAGAAACTTTTCAGCCCTCTCTTACTTGGACAGGTGTGTTAATTTACAGACTTGTTAAATTCTTCCATTGTTTTTTGTTTTTGCTTTTCTGCAGAACTCTCTGACTTCATCTCTGCATTGTTTCATTGATTCTATCTTTAAATGTACCCGGAATCCAACCACTTCTCACAAACCACTCTTCCACCCAGGGCCAAGCCACCAACCATCTCCTGCCTGTATTACTGTCCCAGCTTCCTAACTGGCCCCTAGGCTTAAATCAGTTCCTGTCACTTCCCAGCTCATAATCCTCCATGAAGCTTCCTTCCTTCCCTCCCCCTGGCTCTTTACTTAGACACCACCTTCTCAGGGACGCCTTCCCAAACCACCCTTTTTGAAATCGTAAATCCCACCGCAATAGTCCCCATCCGCTTCCTGCTTTATTGTTCTCCAAGGCACCTGTCACCACGTAGCTTCATATACATTTTACCTAGTTATTTTGTTTGCGTTCAGTCTTTCCCCAGTACAGGAGCCAGCAAACTTTTTCTGTTAAGGTCCAGAAAGAAAACAGCTAAGCTCTGCAGACCGTATAGTCCTGTCTCAACTACAGAATCACCCACAGCAAAACAGAAAGGAACGGGTGTGGCTGTGTTCCAATAAAAGTTTATTCAGAAAAACAGGCGGAGGGCTGGAGCTGGCCTGGAGCCGCGGGTGAGCATCTGCCTTACTAGAAGGCGTCTGTTTTAACAGAGGCCCCACGGGGAAGGCAGCTCCGTGAAGCTATGAGAATTTTCCCTCTTTGATTGTTTTGTTCACTGCTGTAAACTGAGTTCCTAGAATAGTGTCTGGCCTATAGGAAAAAAAATAAATATTGGCTAATTAAATGAATAAATGAAATGAACTAAGTGATTAATGAAAGCAAGGTGGTACCGGTGCACGATTAGATCAATGGAACAGAACAGAAAGTACAAAAACAGAATGAAAACATGCGCCAAATTTTGTTTATATTACGACTCACACAGCAAATCAGCGGGATGAAGACAGTTCACCAGTTGGTCTTGGGACAACTGGTCAACTGAGGAAAAAGAAAAAGGCTGGGCCCCTGCTCGTGCCAGAACCAATTCCAAGAACGTAAAAACTTCTGATTCGAAAGTAAAATCATAAGAAAATGAAATAAACCACGAGTGAATTTCTTTATTCTCTCAGAGATAGAAGAGCCTTTCTAAGTTGAACACAAAGGCTGTCAAAGAAAATGATGACAAATCAAACTACATGCAAAATTTCTGGAGGCAAAACCCCACACACCATAAACAAAGGGAAAATAAACAGCACGCTGGAAAAATTAGTGGAACTCTTAAATGAAGGTTACTTTTCTTAACAAACAAGTGCCATACAATGCATAATAAAATGAAGCTGAATGGAAAAGCAAAAGGAGATATAAATAGCTTTTAAAACAGGACAACATGCTCGGGGTCACACAATTAGAGAAACGTAAATGAAAACCACCTGTCAGATCTGCAAAAATCTAAACACTTGACAACACTCCAGGTTGAAGAGGCTGTGGAGCAATGGGGGCTTCCTATCAGCAGCAGGAAAATAAACTGATAAAACCCGCAAGGAGAGACACTGGGCAATAAAACCACAAACACGTATCCCTTTGACCATTTCACTCACAGGAAGGCCTTTCCTGCAGTCTTACTCCCACACGAGCAAAATTATGTACCTAACTCCTAGAGCACTGCTGGCAAAGTACTGGAATGGTCCCATCAAGATGAAAGTTTAATTAAATAAATGAGGAATCATTCATTCACAAAATGGGATACCGTGTAGCTTTTAAACAAGAATGGAAGCTTTCTCTCTCTGACTCTTCTCAGATCTTTTGGGGCTTTTTTGGGTTTTTTTTTATTCGTTATTGAAGTGTAGTTGATTTACAATGTTTCAGGTGTACAGCAAAGCAGTTCAGTTATACATATGCATACATATATATTTTTTCAGATTCTTTTCCATTATAGTTTATTATAAGAAATTGAATATAGTTCCCTGTGCGCTACAGTAGGTCCTTGTCTTCTCTGAGCTTTTGAATTTTGTGCCCTGACAATGTTTACTATTCAAAGAGTAACAAAAAGTATTTTTTGTTTTGCTTTGGTGAGGGCTGGAGGGGAGGTAATTAGATACATTAATTTTAATTTTGTTTTGTTTTCTTTTCTGCTGCCAAAGCGAGCAAATTCTAATTTTTTTAATAGAGGTACTGGAGTTTGAACCCAGGACTTCATGCATGCTAAGCATGTGCTCTACCATCGAGCTATACCCTCCCCACCTACAAAATTATTTTTAATTTATTATTTAAAATAACTATCTTTAATAACAAGGTAGTTACTTGGGAAAGTGCTTATGACAGAAAGTTAAAAAGAAAAACCAAAAAACAAAAAACAAGCCACAAAATTGTACATAATGCTTGAATGAAGGAAATTGCTTTTTTAAAAAAAATGCCTAAGAAGAAAAACCAAAAGGAAGTAACCCTTAGTGGTTAGTATTAAGAGTGGAGGAATTATAATTTTTTCCTGTTTTTCAAACATTCTGTAGTGTATTTATGGCATATTATGCACCTCAAGAACACTGAGGACCCCCGTGCCCGGGCACCATGCTGACCGCCCACATCCTCCAGCTCGCCCTCCTGGAAGGGGGCTCACTCCCCAGGGAGGACACTGTCTGCCCAGGTCGCAGAGCGGGCTGAGCTGGTACTTGAACCCACCCGTCCACATCTTGCTTAGTGTAGGGCAAACATTTCCCGGGCGCCACCGTTCAAGGCTGGGTGCTCGGTGCTGGTGTGGATGCAGGCTGTGTCCCCTGAGCCCACACAGCAGGCGCTGGACCTGGTCGGGGAATCAGGGAAGGTCCCTGGGGAGGGGAGTTTCACCTGAGGGATAAAAACTAAAAGTTAAGTGGGCAGAGCAGGGGGCAGTGGCGGGGGGTGGGGGGGAGTCGAGCCCCTCTTGGTGAGGCCAGGAGAGGGAAGGGGTCTAGCAGTGAGGACACCACATGGGAGCCAGAGCCAGGGAGGATGCAACCTCAAGGGGCCTTCTGGCTGGGCTGGGGGTTTGTGTTTATCCTCAGAGGACTGGGGACCCCTGAGGACTTTGGGATGGAGGCCCTGTGCTGTGGGGAGAAGGGACAAGTGTAGGGTGACCGGCCTGTCCAAGGGCCTCTCTTAGGGCTGGCCCCTCCCAAAGGCAGCAAGGGGGTCAACTGGCCTCTTTGAGGAGAGTCCAAGACAGCCCTTGGCTGCTTCCGCCCCCAGGCAGCCAGGGCAGCATGAATAGGCCACTGTGGCCCCTCAATGGGCCTTTCATCAACTCGTGCCTCTCAGTGCCCCTCAGGCCACAAAAGACAAAGAAGCTGAGCAGGGAGGCCCTGGGCTGCCCTGATGAGGCACTTGGATGGAGAAGAACTGGTCAGACGGGTCCCGTGTGAGCAATCCCACAGGCCAGGCCAGCCCTCTGCTCCAGGAAGCACAGGTTTCAGTGATGCAAGGTGCTCACACCAAGGGGGCCATCACCTGTCTGTTCCCTGTCTTCCTCGGGGATGAGTCCAGCCTCTTCCACCAGACAGCCCCCTGAAGGCTGCGGTGTGGTCCCCCATACCCGGGCCCCCGCCTTTCTTCCCAGACAAACGTGCTGCGTGTCACCAGGCCACCCCTTCCCTCACTGTGGAGTGTCTTCCTGGACCGCACCACGGGACCATCCTGACCTGGCCTGTGCCAAGTCCCTGGGGCCATTCCCCATGACCCTGCCCCAACATGCACCTCCCACTGACCTACCTGTACCCAGCACCTGACCCCGTCCACTCTGAGTGCCCACCTGAGCCATTTTACCTATTTGATCTTCACAACGATCCTCTGAGGTAAAGTTACTACCTTCCTTTAACTGATGAGGAAACTGAGGCTCAAGGTCTGACTCGCCAGTCACACTGCCAGCCTGAGGCAGAGCCAGGCCACAGCCCAGAGCTGCCTTCAAGGCGGAGCTCTTAGCTCTGTGCTATGGCCTGTCACACTAACCACCCATCTGAGTGTCCCCTCCCACCACAGGCACCCTGCTGGCTCGGTGAGCAGGTCCCCAGCACAGGGTAGGGCCCACAACAGGGAGTCGGCCAATACTGAACAGATAACTACGAGTTCACTCGGAGAACACCACAGCAGCTCTGAAACTCAGCCCAAAGCCACTTCACAGCCCCTTTTCATAATACGGGAAGTTGTGAAATCCTTAAAGTGCTTCCACAGCCCTCAGGTCACACCCAGGAGGCCCTCATCCAGGTGACCCAGCAAGATCGTAGTGGGAGCTGGGACTGGAATCCCAGTCGGGTTCAGTCAGCACCCAGTCTGAGCCTGCTCCGTGCCAGGCATCGCCCGAGGCCCCGGGTGCACTGAGGAACAAACCCAGGCCCTGGCCTCAAGGTCACTGTCATGCAGCAGGGGCTTCAGTTCCCACGCTCACAGTTCCCAAAAGCAACCCTCTGCTTTCCCCAAAATAGCAATGTCTGCAAACCCCTACAGCCCTGCAGCCATTGTCACAGGACTCGGGCCACTTGGCCCCACTAACTGTCCCAGACGGCTAGGCAGCTACCAGGACAGAACAGCAGCTCTACATTCAAACTCCCATGTCCTAGGAGCTCGTCAACAACGTGGCCTGACTCCAACTCCGACTCACTGCTTTGCTCTGACACATAAACGGGCCCCCAGGACGAGATGTCATTCTCCGGAGCAATCTTCCGGGGACACCCACACCAGTTGTCCCAGCCCAGACAGGAGCCATGACCGGTCCACCCCAGCTCCCACCTCCCACCTGGGCTTGAGAGCCCTCGGTCACTGACCCGTCAGCACACCACCTCCTCCCACCTCCACCGCAACGTGCACGCAGCGCGAGGCACGTCGCAGACTCCCAGAGCCTGCGCCAGCACTGCGAGGGGCGCTGGCAGCCCACCGGCTCCCACACTGGGCTAGGGCAGCTGCTACACCCAGGAACCCCAGGCCGCACGAGCGCCCTCTCACCCACGGGGCAGGCTCAGCTGGACCAACCCACCCGACCGTGAGCCCAGGCGGGAGGGGCCACTGTCCTGCTCAGGGCCCAGCACCCACTCCTGCAGGCTCTCAGGGTGCGGGCTGGTGTTTATAAAGCACTTGCAACGTGCCAAGATGCAGAGCTGATGGCACACTAGGAAGCTAGGATTCAAGGGCAACCCCTGGGCCGCAGGCAGACGCCAGTGGACAGCTGAGCCTGAAGGTGTTTCACCTCCTCGGTCACCTAGCACAGTCCCTCCCTCCTGAGACCAGACAAACCCTCCTGCAGGTGGCCTCTCACTCAGATCCCCTCATTCAGGGGTCTCAGGGCCCTTCTCAGTCCCAGCCCTCTGCTACGCTGCTTCCACCCCAGGAATGCCCACCCCCAGGCCTACCTCCTCTTTCACTTCCCTCCTTTATTCTCGCTTCTCCTAAGATGTCCTTCTCTGGGAAAACCAAAGGGCGGGGTTCTTCATACACTAGCCTGGGGCCAAGTCACACAGGAAAAAGGCACCAAATGCCTCTCCCTGGACAAATGGATGTCTGAGTGTGAGACTGGACAGGCCACAGCCTGGAGTCCAGGAGAACTGAGTCCAAGACCCAGACTGACTACTGTGGGGCCCTGAGCAGGGCCTTCACCTCTGGGTCTCATCCTCCTCATCTGCCAGCAGGGTAACACCCCTTCCCCACGGGGCCGCTAACAGCGCGACACCATCCTGGGCCCACAGTAACGGGGGGCGGCCGCTCCAGTGAGAGAACTGCCCTGCTGGACGTGCAGGGAGGCTCCCAGACACAGAGCGCTGGCTGAAGATGACCTCATCCCTGACCCAGCTCAGGCTGACTCCTTGGGGTTTACTGCCAGGAGTGGGAGCAGGACGAGGACTCCCAGGAGCTGAGCGACATCTAATGAGGCAGCTCCCTCCTCCCTGCAATGGGAGGAATCTGGAAGCCAGGGCCCCTCCTCCCTGGCAAGGGGCAATCGTGGGCATCACCCAAGGCAGCACCGGCCACCACAGACAGCGTGGGTCAGGACAGACCTGCACGCAGAGCATGACGCTGCCGCTCTGGGTGGTGGGAGGACGGGGCCCCGGTTTCCATCTCTGGGGGTGGGGGCAGGCACGTGAGTCCTCCTAGTTCCGCTTCTTCCTATTTCATTTCTGTTGTTCGTAAACCAAAGCACACAAGCGGCACTGACCTCCCTGAGGTGCGGAGTAACTGGCCCTGCTTTCGCAAGTGGCTTGGTTTTAGGCAGTAAAAGGGGTGGACTGGTGAACACGCATCCCAGAACCACAGGCTGTGAACAGTGGTCCGGGTCAACCTTCCTGTCCCCAGATGACCTAAGAGGAAACTGAGAGGGCTGGAGAGGGAAAGGGCCTCGCCCACAGTGACTCCACAGGCCCCCCCGGATTTGACCAGGGCTGTCACCTGTCACAGGCAGCCTCCCTGACACTCCGATGCTCTAGGTCTGGAGGCTGACCTCCGCTGACGGTGGCGGTAAAGCAGTGATCAGTCTTACTCTGCCAGGAAAGCAGAGGCCCAGAGAGCAGCAGTGACCTCCCCCAGGCGGCACATATTCAGGGAAAATTCACTTCTCGGCCTTTTCTGCCCTCTTCCTTGCTGCCTCTGAGGAACACCCCCCTCAAGGACTCCGCATCTCCGTGATCACGCTCTCCACTCAACAGACACCGCCCCATCGATCCATCACCCACGCTACCCCACGGCCCCTTCCCCTCCCTTGCTCCACCATCAGTCGCACCCTGAGCCGGGACAGGGGATGCAGAGTCAGTGCAGATAACCCTGGAGCAGCCTGCGGGGTGAGGGAAAGGAAGTCACACAGGAGGCTGCACAGTGTCACAGGACTGAGGACAGAAACCAGTGCAGGTGCCATTAAGAGCAAAGGGAGGGGGCAGCCAACTCTATCAAGGGGTCAGGAAAGGGCTGAGAACTGAGAGGCGAGGCTCCCCGACAGATGGGGCCAAGTGTGGGGGAGCCCCCGGAGGACTCACGTGGCAGGGGCCTAGCTGTCAGCAGGAGCAGGTCACAAAGGACCCTGAACTCTGACTTGCAGGTCTTTAAGGGTATCAGCAGCAGGGTCTGACACACTCAGGAGTGGCGGCCATGGGGCAGAGGACCAGGCGCCGTAGCTGGCGGAGTCCCACCCAGAGGTGACATGTGTGGGGACGAGGGAGGGCTCCGAGCAGGACAGAACGCGGCCGCAGCCAGAGATGGCGCTGAGGGAGGGCTGACCCTCGCCCTGGCTGGTGGTCCAGGCATCTGGGTGCTGAGAGGGAACGCGGGAGGGCTCTGCCTAGCCCAGTCTCGGTCAGGCTGAGCTGCAGGGACTGGCGACACATTTCTGGGGAGATGGGAGTCGGAGGGCGGTCAGCAGTGGGGGCTGGGGACCCAGCGGGGGCCTGGGCTGGTCTGTGATGGGTGTGGGCAGGATATGGGGGCAGCGTGAACTGTCACCTTCACCCCACCTGCCACTACCGCCTCCCTGGGAAGCTCCCAGCCCCTGGGAGGCAGGACCAGGCCCAATCCAGCTCTGCATCTGCAGGTACTCAGTCACCGTGGCCTGCAAGAGGGAGACAATGGAAACCACAAATACCTAAAAATGGACACTGAGAGGGGCAGAAATCACAGAGAAGGTGAGAAATCAGCTGGCACAGGGTCTCAGGGGCGGTGTTGCTGTAACGGTGCCCATGAGCAATGTTTCAGGAAGATCTGGAAGGCAGAGGCCCAGGCCTGCCTCACCCGAGGTCCCCGTCACCCTGAGCCTCGATGCCCTCTATAAACAGGGACAACACCCACCCTGCGCCCTCGGCACTGAGTGAGGACCCCCGAGGGCACAGCAGGGCACTTCGTAAATGTTAGGTTTTCTCCTAATTGTCCCGGCAACACACGCGCGTCAGTTTTTCCCGCCTGCCCCAAGCGTCAAGAGACTCGGTTCAAAGCGCATCCAAAGCAAAGGATCTTTACATGAAAGAGACGGTGACAGCACCTCCCTCTATGAGACTGAAAGTCAAGGCCTCCCCTTCTCACTTTGCCAACAGGCGTTTCTCAAGTATTCCCTGGTCTTTCAAGGGAGGCAAAAAAAAACTTCTCCTTTAAAAGACTCAGGCTAACCAGTGTTTGTCCTGCATGCTGTCAGACACAAGACTCCTTTTTTAAAAGGAAGAGGTCTCTCCTAAAGTGAGCGGATGCTGGTCCTGCATGGCCCAGGCTGTGCGGAGGGTCCTCCCAGAGCCGGGCGGCCCCCGCCTCCGCCCCCAGACGCTCTGTCTGTACGTCCACCAGCAACACCCCAGCTCCCACTGCAGCCAACTGGGCCCCGAGGGGCTTCCTTGGGCCTCTCTGACTCCACACGCCAGGCCCGGTCACTGCACACAGAAAATAAGTACCCCCTGCCCTGCCGTGAGCGGGCCTCGATCTCCTCACCTGCACAGGGGCCCCAGGAGGGAGGGCCCACCAGGCATTCCTGCTCCGGTGACCGGTCTGTCAGGGTCCTCTCTGAGCCTCACCTACCTGTCTGTACAGAAGTAGGGATAGGCTGGTTGAATTCTGGATCTTTCTTGTCCATCCCGCTCCCCCAGGACAGGCTGCTTCCAGAGGACATTCTGTTGCCCAAGCCAACACCAGGAGACTGGGAACAAGCAGCCGGGGCAGCCCCGACCCCAGGAGGGCAGAGGAAGCCAGAGTCTGGTCTGCTCCCAGAAGAACATCTGTCCCAAAGCCACACAGCACATCAGAGCAAGGATGCCCCGAGGGCTGCTGGTCACATCCAGGGCTTTCCCCCCAGGGCTCACACTGCACCCAGTGGAGTGGGCCTGGCCTTCCGCTGACCCGGGGGCTGATGTCTGTGGTCTCCAAGGCTGGGTGGTCAGGGGTGGCCCTGAGCTGGCAGTGAGCAGGGTCACGAGGAGTGGAAGGGAGGCGCCGGCCTGGCCTGTGCCCACTCAGCTCCCAGGCCTCCACAGCCTTAGCCACAGAACAAAGGGTCCCTGCATCCCCTACTCAGAAGGCAAGCCTGAATCCCAGGGAGGGCAGACAGGACGGGAGACTCAGACCAGCCTAAAAAAATCAGCCTGATGCAGAAACCTTCGCCCAAATAAAGAGTTTTGTTGCAAGCTATTTATAATAGTGAAACACTGGATCCAAGCTGAGTTACCCAGAAGACAAGACCACATAAGTAAATTATGACACAGCCACTCAAGTATCCTGTAATCAGTTAAATAACGTTTAGAATTTAAACAACATGGAAAATGTTTTAGGAATTTTAAGTAAGAAAGCATTTTGATTAAGAAACTTTACATGTAGGGGGTGGGAAGGGATAAATTAGGAGTCTGAGATTTGTAGATACTAACTACTATATATAAAATAGATAAACAACAAAGTCCTATGTACAGCACAGGGAACTATATTCAATATCTTGTATTAAGCTGTAGTGAAAAAGAATATGAAAACAAATATATGTATGTATCTGTATGACTCAAACATTACGCAGTACACTAGAAATTGACACAACATTGCAAACTAACTATACTTCAATAAAAACAAATAAATGAATAAAAGTTTAAAAATTTTTTTTAATTTAAAGATTAAAAAAAGAAAGTTTACATGTAGAATATCAAGTATTCTTTAAAGGGGCTTTAAAAAGATTGAAAAGCAAGACTTTGCAAAGTTAATAGTGTGTCTCTGGGTCATTGGAACTATGAGTAATTTTTTTTTCCATTGTCTTATACTTTCCAGTTTGTAAAATGTACATGTAACATTTTTTAATTGGAAAAAATCTGTTTTGGGTTTTTGAGGCTGTTTTTTAAACAAGTGTCTCGGTTGGGGCTCCTCTTCGGCAGCCTCAAGGCTTAGCTGGTATTCAAGGCCCGGCCCTTCCAGAGAAGGCGGCCTGTGGATAAGAAGCCAGCGCGCAGGAGGGCATAGAGCAGGGCACAGCTTGTAGGAAGCCTCAGGGCAGGGGCAGAGCAGAGGGCCGAGGGAGGCGCCAGGACGGCTGATCGCCCTCTCGCTTTGCAGAGAATCCCTGAAGCTGTGATCCTTGGCCTCCTTAAAGTGTGAAGTCCAATGTCCTCGGGGTTCTCTGGAAGGACGCAGAGTCCCTGCCTTGGGACAGGACCACACCAGCAGCCTCCTGGGGCTGCTCCAGCCCCAGAAACAGATAGAGGCCGGAACCCACAGACCTTAAAAATAGGCGCAGGAACCGAAAGAGGCACCACTACCACTCCAAACGGCCGCACTTCCTCCCTGCCGCACTGGCCCAGAACCAGCTGTCTGCCTCAGGGTCAGATGGCCCGGGCCCCAGGGAAGCCAGGGAAGCCAGGGAAGCGGCCCCAGCCACTGCAAAGCAGCCTGAACTTCAGAGTGCCAATCCAATTCTAACTTCCACGTGCGGGCCCTGGGCCAGATGTTCCTCTCTTTTATAACAACCACAGCATAGAAGGTCAAAGAGGTGCCAAATTCCCAGCCAGGCACCGCCCCAGCGTCAGCTCCCACGGCTACCCTTCAAGCTGCGTTAGCCTCCCTGCTCCTCCACTTTGAGCCCCTCTCAAAGGCCAGGCACTGCACGAACCCCCGGTCAGCCCTGGTGGCTCCCTTCCCTGTGCCCCTTCAGAACCTCGCACACCTCGACCCGGGTCCTTCCTCAGTCCACTTTGGGCCAGGCTGCTGTGCACACCTATGCCGGCCAGGCCTCAAGCCCCCTGAGGACAGATGTGGGGGTTTCACCTCTGCCAGGAGCTTGGGCTCAGACAGATTCTGCTACTGACTGGCATGTGACTGGGCACATGTTACCTCACCTCTAAACCTGTGTTTCCTCATCAGGACAAAGAGAAGAGTTTAATAGTACCTACCTTATAGGATTATTTTGAGGACAGAAGGAAATAGTGAATGGAACACACTCCTTTTGTCCCACAGCACTCCAGAAGGAGAAAACTCCCTAGGCCACCTAAGAGGGTGTGACAGCCCAGGCACAAACAGCTCTAGCACGCTCGGCCTAGGCAGGGCCCAGACGACCCCTGCAGCACCTCTCCACGACTCACACCCAGGGCACGTCCACGTGGCTGACCCAGGGGCCTGCAGCCCTGCTGACCAGGAGCCTGCCCACACGGCACGCTCAGGCCCACGGCCAGGGCCCAACAGGAGGCCCAAGCCCCAGAAGGAAGTGTCAGGCTACCTCCACCTTTGGCCCAGATGCTCCATCACACAACACCTGGGCACTGGACCAGCTGATTCTCCCCACAACACAGATTCTGGAGCCTCACACAAGCCACCTCGGCCACCAGCTTGGCTCACCTGTTACCTGGAATCATAGGCGGTTTCCTCTAGATAAAACACCAAATCCTGCTCAGAGTGGCCACACCCTGGCTTCTTCCAGCAGGGTTTATACTTCAGCCAAGTCACCTGTGTACCTGGCTCTCTCCCCTGCTCAGCTGTGCCCTCCCACACAGCAGGGATCAAGACCAATCTCTCCACCTGGCAAGGAGCAAGTGCTCAAAAAACGCTTCTACTGCAGCGGCCACAACAGACAAGGTTCAAAAATCAGGTGTGATTAGCAGACACAAGGTCCTGGGTTCAATGCCCAGTACCTCTGTCAAAAATAATAATAAATAAATAAATAAACCTAATTACCCCCTGCCAAATTAGATAAATAAATCATTTTTTTAAAAAATCAGGTTTGGATCTACAAGGCACCTTTCATCATGACAGCCAAGTACCCAACCCCATGGCGGGGCAGGGGGGAGCAGTCACTTCATCTCAGAGACAGACACTGTGACTCAGAAGTGACAATAGCTTGTCCAGGGTCAAGTGTCTCTCCCAGAGGCTCTGTTATACCTTTAAAACAATCTCAGAGAACATGCCACACTTCTGAATAACGTAAGCTTTAAGAAACAAAAATCTGGGAGGTTTAGTGGGTGGAGAGAGTATAGCTCCGTAGTAGAGTGTGTGCCTAGAATGCACAAGGTCCTGGGTTCAATCCCCAGCACCTCCATTAAATAAACAAATAAACCTAATTACCCAACCCCCCAATAAAAATCTGGGGAGGTTTACATGAATTCATCAGTGTAACAGGGTTTCACAGCTGCAAAGCGGAGATGAGAGGGCTACCTGATCACCGGATGTAAGAGGAAAAATGCTCTGGAGGGCACTGTGGGTTCTCACCTGGTGCCTGGGCCGAGCATCCTGACCTAATTCTGCTCTAGGCACGAAGTCATTATTTAGCTTGCCCCTCTCTGAACATCTGAAAACGGAACAGATGGGCCACATGAGCCCTTCGAAGAGTTTAAGATTCCATTCTCCTCGGCCATCCACACCCTTCAATTCCCCATCCAGAAATTAATTCTCTCGTCCATTTGCTGAATGTGCACTGGGCCTCTGCCCTGCACGCACCCCATGCCGGGCACGGAGAAGACTCAGACTTGGGCAATGCCCTGGAGAAGGAGTCACTGGCTAACTAGGGAGACAGCCACACAGACCACCACAGTGCCACGGCCATCTGACCATCCAGCGGACATGCAGCCAGGACAAAGAGAGCACAGGCAGAAGGACAAGGAGCTGAGGAAGGGTTCCCAGGTGCAGCCTGAGCACTGAGGCCTGAAGGGAGACCTGCAGGTGTCTGCAGGGCAGGTGAGGAGGGGGTGGCTTTCCAGGCGGAGAAAACAGCGGGCATAAGAGCGCAGAGCAGGAGAGCACTATAGGGACTGAGTTCTGGGGGGCTGGAGGGTGGTAAGATGGGGAGACCCTGTGTGTGAAGGAGGACTGGAGGCTGGGAGGGGAGACACAGCAACAGAGCAGCCACTAGGCTCTGCTCTTGGCCCACTACGGGGCAGGCCTCCTGCCCAGATGCAACGCAGAAGGTGCAGCAAGGCCTGGCTGGGCCCAACTAGGGGGACAGACTCTAGGGTCAGACTGACTAAGGGTCAATTCCAGCTGTACAACCTCCTCGCTGGCCATCCCTGGGCAGTTTCTTGCCTCTCTGAACCTCAGGCTGCACCTTGGTGAAATGCAGATAATATTCCCATCTGGCAAAGTCAGTATCAAACTGACAGAGCCCGCATAAAGCACTGGGCACGCAGTACGAGCTCAGTAAAGGCCAGGTGCTAGAGCAAATTACTATTGTTCTCAGGGGACGGCACTGCAGGCTCCTCAGGCAGGGTCCGTCTAACGGGGCAGGATGCTCAGAGGACAGCAGGAACGTGCTGACAGGGGAGTGGGGAGGGGTGCCAGGAGCTGCTGAGCAAACAGGGCTGAGGCGCCTGGAGCAGATGGTCCCTCAGATCCCTCCCATTTCAGACCTTCTGTGCCAGGTGTTGGACGGCCTGCCAGGCAGGCATGCACCTGGCACACAGTCGGTGCTCAAGGAATGTTTCCTGAATGATTAATGAGGATCCTTCAATTCCTGCTCAAAACTAAGTAGTGACACCTTTTCAGAAGAGACCAGAGAAAACTGTGTCCTCGTCCAGCCCCACTCTGTAGACATTCTACCCTCACCCATGAGGAAAGCTTCATTCCAGGGCAGGTTGAGCTGAGACCTGCAGGGTGAAGTGTCATACTAAGCCCGCCTCCGACAAAAAAGGAGGGTTCAAATATATTTCCTCTCCTCATCCAGCCTCCAGGGCGTGGCCTGCTGAGGGGGGCGTGGGACACCTTGTGACCTTAGGGGCGATACGCTGGCTCTTTGGGATTCAGTTTCCCCAAAGGTGAGTGGAAGCGGGGCTGGTAGAATCTCTAAGGCTGGCATTCCTTTCTCCCTTCACAAAATGCTGTCGCCCCCTCAGAAATCCCTGGCCCAGACTGGGATGAGGGTTGGGTGGCGGGTGGCTGACAACGTGGTATGAAGTCATTCTCACATGAAGAAGGGAGGGGTCTTTTCAGAGAGAAAATGGCAAACCTGACACTACAGGGGAGGGGGGCCCCACCTGCTTCAGTCTGAACACGATCCATCAGTAGCCATTACCTCACACTCAACCAAGCTGAGAGACCCCACCCACACCTGCAGCTCCATGCTCCTTCAAATGATACAAGGCACCCCTACCCCACCCCACAGGCAGATCTGGGACTTCGGGCCTCCTTAGAGCAGAATCACACCCAGAGAGGCAGTGGGAGCAGGGCTGGGTGGGTTCAGGGGGCCAAGGTCCAACAGGTCCCCAGTTAGAGCTAATGGACAAGCCAAACCGCGGGTGCAGAGAGGTGCGGAAAGACAAAGGCTTCAGGAAGCCGGAGACATGCCCTCCTGGCGAGCTGGAGATCGTGGCCAAGGCGTCTTACAGGCAAGTCTGCCCAGAGCCCACGGAGCCCCGGCCCTGCCATGTTGGGCTATGGGTCTCCCCAAATCCAGCGCCCACACTCCCTGCAACGGCACTGAGGACCCCGGGGAGGGTTTCCTGGAGGAGAAGGAGGCCAGGCAGAGCCACGGAGGGGAAGAAGAGAGACGGGGCAGACACCCGGATGGACGGACAGAGGGAGACACCGAGTGACCTGGGCAACAGAGACAGAGGAACGCGAGCGTGCAGGACCGGTCTCGGAACCACAATCAGAGGCAGAGACGCAGGGGCACAGGAAAGATCCAGACGCGGGGACCTGGAGGCGTGAGGACGACGACGCGACACGCAGGGAGCCCCAGAGACACACGCAGAGACAGACGTGCGGAGGCGCGCATACCCCGGCGACGCGGGGCCCCGGCCCGGCCACGGCCTCGCCCCCAGCCGACCCCACTCACCGAGGCCGCAGACCTCGCGGCGCAGGCTGAGGCGGCCGCGCTCCTCAGCTATGGCGCGCAGCATGTGCTGCAGCGAGCGCTCCTCGGCCTCGGCGCCGCCTGCAGGTTCGGGGGAGGCGGAGGCGGCGGTGGGGAGGGCGGGCGGCCCGGCCCGGAGCCCCGCGGGCGCCGGCGCCGAGGCCCGGCCCGGCGGCCGCGCAGAGGCCATGCCGGGCCCCGGCTCATCGCCCGCGCCGCGCCCGCGGGGGCCCCCGGCGCGCCCCGCTGCCCCCGCCCCGGCGCCGCCCGCCGCGAGCACCAGTGAAGCCACAATCCGCCTTTGTGCGCGTCGCCGCCGCTGCCGCCCGCCGAGCCCAAAGCGGCGAGCGTACCTCCGCGTCGCCGACGCCGCCCGCGCGCCTCCAGGCCACCGCCTGCCCCGCCCGGCCCCGCCCCGCCCCGCCCCCGGCCGTCCATGCCCCGCCCCTTTCCCGCCCCCATGCTACACCTCAGCCCTCCAGGCCCCGCCCCTGGCCCGCCAGACCCCCACCCAGACTCTCCAGGTCACGCCCCTGTACCCAGACCCCGCCCCCTGGCAGCCCCTCTCTGCCCCAGGGCAGCCTTGCTTTGACTTAAGGAGCCGGCTCCCTAGCCCGCTCCCAGCCAGCTCTGGCCCCGCCCACCCCAAGCGTCCAGCCTCCGCTGATCTCTGACGCCCGCCACTCTCTTCCTCAAATGGCTCTCGCGATCCCGCCTCGCCCACCTGGCCGTCGACCCTTCCTGACCCCTCCACGCCTGAGCCCACCTTCTCCAAGCCCTCCCCCTAAGGCCCTCCCAGAAAACCCCTCGGGCAGTTTGGCGTCTCTGAACCCCTCCCATCGCCCCTTCCGGTCGTCCCCCCACCGCCGCTGCCCTCCCACCGCCGCCGCCCCGCGAGAGACTGACTTTGTCACCCGCCCTCCTCATTGCCACCCTCCTTTTCTCCTCTGTCAAGTTGTCAAGACCTGTTTCCGCTGGGAACTTTCTCCGCAGAACCCAGAAAGAGGTCACCCCTCCCCCGGAAAGAGGTCTCATTGGGGGAGGACTGCAAAGCCCTTGCCGCCCCCACTGACTCCTTCTGACAGTGCAGGGTGTTAAGAAAGTCTGTGAGCCTGTTTCCTCAGCTGTAAAATGAGGGTCTCCCTCTGAGTGTTAAAGATGTATGAGGGGGTCGAGGGGTAGGGAGGTATGAGGTCAGCGGGCATGTGATCCTGGTGAAGGCCAAGGTCCAGTGGGCATCCATCCCAGTGCTGGCCTCTGCTGATGGCGAAAGACCTATCAGCTGGAGACATTCCCCAGACCTCAACCCTGGTGGCCCCTTCCTAAGGGTGGAAGAGATGGACATGGAGAGAGAGTGCTGGGGATTCCCAGCTGCCTCCATCTCCGATGACGTCCCCTGCACTCTCACTGGCCTCCGGTCCACAGACCCATCAAGGATGGTCCTGCCTCCAGGCCCCACCCCCCTTCCCTTCTCCCCAATCCTTGTAAGACTTACTTTCTCATTTCCTTTGGATCCCAGTGTCACCTCAGAGAGCCTTCCCTGACCGCCTTACCTAAAACACCACCTTCCCTCCCCCTCTGACCCCTTCCCCTGCTTTGTTTTTCTGCACAGCACTTACCTCCTTTGACATCACTTAATACCTAGGTGTTCTGATTGTTGTCTGTCTTCCCCACTGAGGAAGGGATCTGTCTTTTGTACAACTATTTTCAGTGCCAGGAAGGATGCCCAGTATAAAGTAGATGCTCTGTAAATAAATGTGGGCTGCATGCCTGAAGAATGAGAGGCCTGGTAGGGACGCAGGGAAGCGGAAGAGGCAGTAAGGGGGCTGGAGCCGTGGTGTGGGGGAGGAAATGCCGGGGTCTGGAGCCTGCTTCAGGCCTCACGGCCAGTGCCATGCTGTGAGTCCCTGAGTGCCTCAGGACAGGACCCACACGTCTCATCCCTCTGTGTCCCCAGCAGCAGGCAAAGGGGGAGAGTGGCAGGGTGGGAGGCTCTGTGAAGAAGTGTGGAGGGGAGAATTAATGCAGCGATTGTCCCCCAAGTGTCCCTCTTCTCCTCTGGGCCTGCTTCACCATCTGTGAAGGGAGGACACTGGCCTGAGGGCTATGGTTCTGAGTCCGGACAACTGGGATTTGGGCTGGTAGAAATGGGAAAGGCTGAGCAAGGGCTCTGAGGCTGGCAAGTCCAATGGTCAACTCTCTCTCTGTTTCCTCAAACTCCACAACGACTCCTACCTGCCCCACTGCCGTCCCTTTGCTCCTGTGCTTCCCCTTGATGGAAATCCTTTCTCCTACACTATGTAGTCACCTTTGGGACCCTCTTTCCCTGGGAAGCCTTCTGGTGAGCACTACTGAGTCAATGCATTTCTGTTCTTATCTCTTCCACAGACTCCCTCCCAACACAGATACACACGTGCACACACACACACACACACACACACACACACAGTTGCCTCCATAGATTCTATGCCATAGGACCCTCATCAAACCAACTCATCCTATTGTCCCCGGCCTCCAGCCCAGGACAGGTGCCAGAAAATACTTGAGTTCATGAATGAATACATGAACAGCACTTGGGCTGTCTCCTTTTTATTTAATCATACTCCAGGTATTGGCCACATAGGAAATTTTTTAATGTTAATAAATGTTAAATTATATTTTGGACTTGAAGCAGGCATGAGCAGGGCTTCTGGGGTCACAGGACATGTTCTGTTTCTTGATCTGTGTGCTCACTACAATGGTGTGGTTATTTTATAAAAATCAGACTGTCGCTGTATGCATTATGCACTTTTCTGTGTATAAATATTCAGATATAAAACAGAATTAAAAATAAAAAGATTTACAATTCTTGAAAAGATTTTGGTTTAGCCATATTTCCCATGACAATGAAAATGTTCTTTTCTGCAAAGAAGCAAAATTTATTTTTAGAGACACCACTGAGGGAAAAAAAGAATTTGTAAACAGTATGTATATGACTGAAACATCAGAAATTGACACATTGTAACTGACTATACTTCAATTTAAAATTTTTTAATGAAAAAATCTTCAAAAATAAAGATAATGGTGAAAAAAAAGAATATGTTGGCAGAATAAGGGCCCCCAAAGATGTCCAGCCCTAATCCTTGTAACTTGTGGGTATATATTACCTTAGCTGCTGAAAGGGACTTCACAGGTGTGATTCAGTTAAGGATCTTGAGCTGGAGAGACTGGATTATTGCCCAGTGTGGTCACATGCATTCTTTTTTTTTTTTTAGTTGTAATTATTGTTATTTTTTTTATTTAAGTATAGTTGATTTACAATGCTGTACTAGTTTCTGGTGTACAGCAAAGTGATTCAGTTAACATACAGTTTTTTTAAAAAGCCATTTTTTAAATCTTTATCCTGTTTTGAGGGGGAATTAGGTTTATTTATTTACTTTAATAGAGGTACTGGGGAACATAAACTCTTAAAATTGGAGATCTCCTGGCCGTAGTCAGAGAGAGACGTGACAACAGAAGAAAGATCAGATAAATGTAGTGTTGCTGGCCTTTAAGGTTGAGGAAGGGGCCACAAGTCAAAGAATGCAGGCAGCTTCTAGAAGCTGGAAAAGGGCCAGGAAACAGATTCTCCCCTAGAGCGTCCAGAAAGAACACAGCCCTGCCTGTGCCTTGATTTTAGCCCATTGAGACCCCACCCCTTTAGTCGTACTTCTAACCCACAGAACCGGGAGATGATAAATGTATGTTGTTTTAAAGCACTCACTTCGTGAGTTCGTTATTGACAGTGACAGAAAACCAATACAGTGGGCAAACCTGAGGGAATCACACACACTCTCAACTCAAGCGTCTCTTTCCCCGAGGTTTATTTTGCAAACAACACTAGAGCAACAATAAAGCAAAGTTTAGCAAGAAGAAAAATCAACCACAAGCCGTCTGCTTTAATAGGTCGGTTGCTCCATTGCCTGGGATCCTCATGCATACGATTGTGACAATGGCACTGACGGTTCATGTTTTGCTCCCCAAACGTTTGGGGCTGATCTTATTCAAAGAGCCAGGCTGTGTCAAGAACAAATGCTCCCAGAGAACTGCTCCCAGGGACTTGTCAGAGGATGTGCCAGTTCTCCTGAGAGCCCCTGGCCACCAACCTTCTCTTCACTGAACCTCGTTTATTGTTCGTATAAGGGCACATGGGACTGAATGATTTCTGAGAGCCCCCCTTCTGTTAGTCTATGGTTCGATCCCAGTTGTTCATCCTTCCTCCTTGGCCCCCAAGAAGAAAAGGCAATTTCTGGGGACATTTCAGGTAGAAGTAGCCCCACCTTGGGTAGATGAGCACAAAGTCCAAGGGGCAGGTTCAAAGGCTCTCCTACCCACCCTGATAATCCATTAAAAATTTTTTCAGTCATGTGAGTGTGTCTTCAGCAGCTTCCTGGTCAGACTTCTGCCTTCATGTGACTCGTGGTTCTTGGAATTCTTGTTCCTCAGCCTTTTTCCAGCTGGAAAATTTAAATCCAACCATCCCCCATCAAGATTGCAACACTGAGTGCTTCTCACCTGCTACTCAGGCGTAGGAATGACCTGAAAAGGTCCAGCCGGCCCGCTTTCCACCGTCTACCTGACACACAAAATATTTTCTCATCCTCAGCTATTGTCAGAAATTCCACTGTTAGTACTCCGCTTTTTTTTTTTTTAAATACCTCTCTGCTAAAATTCCCCCAGAGGGGATAACCTTAAAATTATTATTAGGCACCGACAAGTTGGGGAGAAGAAAGGATTCAGAGATTTTGAGAGAGGAAGTGCCTGATGGGTTTGGGAGTTGGGGAGATACATAATTAAGATTTCTTGAGGAACTGCTTTATGCCAGAAAATTCATAAATGTGGACAAGTTTAATCTTGAGCCTTGGAAGGCAATTAGTGTTGCCTCCTGTGTTGGGTGAGATAAGCAAAACCCAGAGAGGCTGAGTCATACTCAACATCACACAGCAAGTTAGACCTGGAGCCAGGATTCCAACCCTGGAGCCGGGAAGGAAGAGACAGCAATGCACACACCATCTGGCATTAGCTCCTCCCTTTTCTGGTTTCAGGAGGAGAACGGAGAATGGACACAGGACGATCAGTTTTGAAAGGAGAAGCCTCTCTTCCTGGAAATGCAGGGCATCGGGTCCTTCCTGGGAAGTACAATGGTACCCCTGGACAAGGAGGTGGGGCTGCGCTATTTGTGGGCAGGGATGAAATCAGGAAAGAATTTGATCATCAGGAGGGAGACCTGAGACCAAGTTTGAACTTGGCCAAGTCCCTTCTGCTCCAGAGCCCAGGGCCTCCCATCTGTCAATGAAGAGGCTGAACTGCCTGTCCAGCCCCGACATGAGGGGAGGGCAGGTGAGTGAGCCAGGCCGAGAGCTAGAGACCCTGCCCTCCTGTTCCTGCCTCTCCCTGGCTCCTGCTCCCAGGGCTCCTGCCAGGAAGCCTTTCCCCTTTCCGTAAGCACACAGCCTTTGCCCCCATGGGGCAATAGGAATTGTGTTACCAGCCAACATTGTGTACTACTGCAAAATGCAAATGACAAAATTGAAAAGATGCCTCATTAAATACCTACAAGATATAACATTAGGTCATCATTGTTTTTGACTTGGTATTTAGAAAAGTTTCACTACCTTTGAGAACTCTTGATTAGCAAGAATTCTGAGAATTTGGGGTAATTAATAAGAAATCAGAAGTTAAAAGTTCCTGGTATTTTATCTTAGTTAGCAGACATGTATGCAGGATGTGCTCCGTGCCAGGCACAGTTTTGTGACTTTACAAGTGGTCACACTGATTCCTGTGACTTAGAAACATCACTATCACGCCTTCACAGGCGTGCCAGCTGACGCCCACCCCCGAGAGCTTAGGTGTCTATCTTCTCCACACCATCAAAGGCAGAGTCAAGGAGCCAAGTCAACTCAAGAACAAAATTTTAAAAATCCTTTCAGAACGTTTTTAGAAAAATGACTCCATTTTACAAGGGTACATTCATGTTTGGGATGATGTGGGCAGAGCCTTCAAAAGCAAGAGGGACTGAGGCCAACAAATGGCTAAAAGTGGCCCTGTCCTCACGGTCACTGTCCACTGGGGGCTGGGGGTGGTCGTGGAGGGGAGGGAGATGGCATTTCTTACACCCCCCGCACTGTGCCGAGCTCATTGTATTCAGCTCACCGAATGCTCGGCCTAACTGCAGGATGGCTGTCTCATCATCCCCATTTACAGGTGAGAAAACTGAGGCTCAGAGATGCCGAGGGGCTTATTCACAGGGCCAGGGGGCCACAGAGCTGGGACTTGTGCCCCTGAGCCTTGAGAAGAAGGCAGTCACTGTATTTGAACATCTGATATATTCAGTCCTACTCATGTATTCATCTCACACCTACTTTGTGAAAGCTCATTGCCTAATGTTTAGAGCCCCGCAGGTCTTCACACCCACGGCCATCCTTTTCCAATGGACGTGTTTGGAGCAGTGGTGCATCGCAGGAGGGACAGGTAAGTGGCTGGATTAGAGAGAAAATTTTGGCACATTTAAGGCCCTGCCCCATGTAGGCCCTCAACCCTCAGGAGTTACAACCAGACAACACACTGGGTGCCTTACAAAAAAATTTATTCCCTCGTGGTTTTAGAGGCCACAAATCAGAAATCAAGGTGTGGGCAGGGCTGCGCTCCCTGCCTCTTCCAGCTCCTCAGGGCTCCAGGCAGTCCTTAGCTTGGGGCTGTGTCACTCCATCCTCTGCCTCGTTGTCACATGGCCTCCCTGCTCTGTGTCTCTGTGGCTCACATCTCCCTCTGCCTCCCTCTTACAAGGGCACTTGACATAGGATTTAGGGCCCACCCTAAACCCAGGACACTCTCATCTCCAGAGCCTTAACTACAAAGACTTTCCCCCATAAAGTCACTCACAGTCACAGGTTTCGGGTACACGTATCTTTGAGGAGTGCGGAGGGGCCACAATTTACCCCTTGGAGTGGTTTTTGCTGCTTCTGTGGGTGAGGCGTTTGTCCCCTCCTCTTCTTCGCTCAGCCCTGGATTTTTCCTCTGGGGCCCAATCAGCCCGCCGTTCGGTCTCCGTCGGGCGAGCTCTTGAGCCTGGCCGGTCAGAGCAAAGCACCCCCCTGGCCGCAGCGACTGGCCCCGGGCTGGGCTGGTCAGAGCCAGTCCCAGGACGCTGGCTGTCTTCACAGTGGGGCTGCCGTGAGGAGAGCTGCCCGCAGCCACCCCGGGGAAGCAGGACGGGCAGACTGGCTGGGAACTGGCTGAGCCCACACAGAGGACAGCAAAAAAATCACACCTTTATTTCACTAACTTCTATCTGACATCTAGCATTCCTTTCAGCATGATTGCCGGCCACAGAGCACAGAAGCCTCGCAAACCGCAGCAGTGTCTGCAGCTTTGTCACCAGAGCCCACGCAGGGCCCCCTGTCAGGTGAGTCAGATGCGGTTCCTGCCCTCCCAGGGAGCCCCAGGAGTCCCAGGCAGACGTGGTCTCAGATGGGAGTATGTAAGAATGACCACGGAGAACCGGCGGGGACTGGAGTCAAGGAGGTCCGTGAGGGGGACGAGGCTGCTACAGGGAGCCGGGGGAGGGGCCAGGAGTCCTGGGCTGGGGTTGTCCAGTGGGAATGGGGAATGGGAGAAGACAGTCTAAGGATCATGAAGAGGTCACAGTGGCAGCCTTGGGGGCCAGTGTGATGTGTAGCGTGAACCCCTGCGCCTCATCCTGAGGCCTCTCCCTTTTCCAGCTTCCAGCCCACCACCCTTATCTCCCCCGTCAGCTCTTCCCGGCACTTCCTCGAGGCTCTGTCCTGAGCCCATCTCCTCAGTCCCCTGGTGCCAACCTCCATCACGCACCAGTGACGGCCCACATCTGCCTCACCTCCAGGGCCGGAGGCCACAGGAACTCAGCCCCCTGACTCCCCTTGTCTTTAAGACTCCTCCTTTGATGAGTTACCGGATTAAGTCTGGCTCACCCCCAGATGAACTCAACTGATTAGGGGCCTTAATTACACCTACAAAATTCCCTTTTGCATCTAATATAACACAATTATGGGAGTGATATCCTGTCATATCTATAGGACTCACTCAAACTCACAGGGAGAAAATTATACAAGGCTACTGGTGGTCATTTTCTGCAATGAACAGCCCCTTCGTGGGGTCTCCCAGCCTGGGAGGCCAGGCCCCTCCGACCCAGCCTGGACAACCAGGTGATTTTTCATCTGTTCCTCTGCCTGTCTATCTATCTGTCACTGATTTATCTTTCCTTCTTTTTTATTATCCTTTTTTTTCTGATTAATATAAATTATTTCAAATAAACCCAAAAGCAGAGTGAACAGTACAATGGACACGCCTTGTACCCACCACCTAGACTTCAACAATTGTTAACATCTTGCCTGTTCTCTTCGCTTGTCTTTTTCCTTAATATTTTAAAGTCAATTTCAGACATGGTGACTGTTCAATCCTAAATGCTTCAATACGTGCATTGGTTTTTTAAATGGATATTTTCCTCCATAACCACAATATCATCGTCACCCCTAATGAAATTCATATTAACCCTCTGAGCCTTTTTAAACCCCAGTTACATTCAGATTTCTCTTAGCAGAATGTTTTTTATCAGCTGGGTGTTAAATCCGGATGAGGGTGATCTTTTCAACATCAAAATCTGAACGTGTCACCTCCTGTCTGGCACTGTGGGCTTTCCCTGGTCCTGGGGTACAGGCTCAATTCCTGGCCTGCAGGTGGCAGAACGTATCGACCCCCTTGTGTCTCTCTTCTCACCCCTGCCCTCCTGCCCACTGACTTTCTTACTGTTTCTCAATGGGCCTCCATCCTTCCAGCCGCAGGACCTACGGGTCCACCTTATCTTCCATCTGGAACTTACTTTGTGCTTTCTCTTCCTTCCCATCCATCATTTCCAGCCATCATTTCCCCAGGCAAGCCCCCTGGAGGCCCTGAACCTGGTCCAGGTCCTGTCTCATCTGATCTCTTGGAATCCTGTTTCTGCCCTGATTCACCCCTGTCCTCTGAGCACCCACCTCCATCCATGACGACCCATTCAGAGTGTGATTTCTTGACTACTCCTCCACCAGCCTGGGGACTGAGAGTGCAGACACGTCTGTCTGCTCACCAATATACCCCCATTGGCTGGCCCGGAGCTGGCACATAGCAGGTGCTCAGTAAACACACGTCGAGTCAGTGGATACATGTAATGCAGAGTGAACCAGGCTGCGGGTGAGGACCGCACCATCACTGGAGGAGTTTGAAAGCCCCTGCTGGCCAGAGGAGAGTTGATGGCAGAAGGGCGTGACCCCCAGAGGGCAGGGCCAGTCATGGGAGTGCTGCTACTCCAGCGGGCATCAGGGACAATAGCAGCCCACCGTAACCACTCAAAACACCCAGTCCCCACCTCTCCTGATTCCCACCACCTGAGGCCCCACAGCGAGGCCAGCCAGAGCCACCTTCCTTCTCCCTGGCACTGCTCTCAAAGGGAAGGGGTCACTTTGATGAGGGAACCTCAGGCAGCGTGAGTTGCTGGCAAGGTCCACGTGATGGCCAGGGCCTCCACGCTGCTCCCTTCAGTCCCTTCCCCTCAGCAGCCCGAATGACATTCCCAAAACTGAACTTGGATCCCATCATTCCTGCTTCCATCTCACATAAAATAAAACCCCAATTCTTCACCTCTGTCTACACAGCCCTGCATGATCCAGGGCCTACCGACCTCACCAGGCTCTCCTAGAACCAAACCAACAGAGTGATGCCACAGAGAGGGGCCAGGGGCTGCCTGCGAGCGGGAGCCTCTCTTGGTGGAGGAGACACTGACCTGGAGAGCATCCCGGGGCAGAGGGTTCTGGGCCTGGACAGAGGCAGGAGGTGTCCGGCTAAGTCAGGCAAGGAGGTCTACATGGGAGACAGAGAGGACAGGCAGGGCCCAGAGCAGGTGGCCCAAAGACAGACTTCTCTTTGGTCCACTCAGTATATTAAAAATATTTGAGTTAGTTGGAACAGGACTGGAAGTCCCCAGATAGATCCACACATATATAGTCAATTGATTTTTGACAGAAGGACCAAAGCAATTCAGTGGGGAAAGAAAAGTGTTTCAACAAATTGTGTTGGATCAATTTGGACGTCCAGATGCCAAAAAATATATACATATATTTTTAACTCTGACCTCACACAACATCCAAAAAAAATTTTTTAGGTCTATGATCCATTTCATAGACATAAATGGAACAATTAAAACTGAAACTGCTAGGAGAAAGCACCACAGAAAATCTTAGTGACCTTGAGTCACTAAGGCAAACATGTCCAGAACAGTGCATGGAAAGCATGCCCTGTAAAAGGAGTAATTGCTAAACTGGACTTTATCCAAATTGAAAATTTTTGCTCTTTGCAAAGCATATATCCAACAAAGGACGTGTAACTACAGCGAGGTTTCTCAGCCTTTTTTCACCCCTCCCTCCCCCACGGAGCCTTTTTAGGCACTTTTTTCCCAAATCGCCCCCATGAAATTTTAATAGCACAGATATCTGCTTCTGTACTGCATGTATATTCGTGCTTTTTATATAAAAAGAGTATGATTTTTTTCACTTCCTCAGAACCAATTTTCACCCCCTTGGGGGCAATATTGCCCCCACTGAAACTATATGATCAAGAATATAAAAAGAACTCCATGGTCAGACTATAAGAAGACAGACAATCCAATTTTCTTTTTAATGGGCAAATGATTTGAATAAACCTTTCACCACAGAAGGTACAGGGATGACAAATGAGCACATGAAAAAAAGTGCAGCCGCGTTAGTCATTAGGGACTGAGCTCTCCTAACGAGGCACCACTGCACACACACTGGGATGGTGAGCGTTAAAGAGGCCGACCGTCCCAAGTGCCGGCGAGGACGTGGAGGAACTGAAATGCCCATACGTTGCTGGTGGGACTGTAAACCTATATCCACTCTGGAAAACACTTTGGCAGCTTCTTAAGAAGTTAAACACATACCTTCCACATGACCCAGCTCTTCCACTCCCAAGATTTACCCAAGAGAAATGAAAGCACATGTTCATACAGAGACGTGTGCGTGAATGTTCAGGGGAGCTTAATGTGTAACAGCTAAAAGGAAAAAAGTGAAAGCAACGCGCTGTTCACCACAGGTGGCGAGATCAACTGATGGTACATCCTTGCAAGGGAATACTGCTCAGCAGTAAAAAGGAACGAACTCAATACGTGTAACCACATGGATGATGCTCAAAGTCATTATAGTGAGTGAAAGAAGCCAGACCAGAAAGAGATTCCATGTACATGAAATTCTAAAAATGCCATTGCATCTATAGTGACAGAAGCAGACCTGTGGCTGGCGGGGCAGAGGGTGGAGTAGACGGGAGGGGACGGTGAAGAAGGATGGGTTACCGAGGGGCACAGAGGGATTTCGGAGGTGATGAAAATGGTCATGATCTTGACTGCAGTGGCAGATTCACATACATATGCATACATGTATGTCAAACTTCACATCCATGCCAAACTCATCAGATCACGTATTTTAAATATGTGTGGTTTACTATATGTCAGTTATACCTCAAAAATCTGGAAATTGCCAGTCGTGAAAGTGGGGCAATGTCAATTTTTTTTTAAATCCGTATTTCTGACTTTACTTGAAAAACGTGACTAGCTGCATGTGGCTCTCCCGTCGGCTGGAGTGGAGGAGCCAGGGCCCCTCTGGACCATCCCCAGCTGGCCTTGGCCCCACTCCTCAGATTCTCTCCACTCTTCATCACCGTCTCAGCAAACTGGTGGCCTGGGACAGTTGCTGGGGAGCGGGGGCTGGGTCTTGAGCAGGGGTGACCCCGGTTCGTTCCTCCAGGCCCGTGTCAGGCGGCCCAGCAAGGCCCCCCTGTCTAGCTGCAGCTGTGGGTTGCCAGGCGTGGTTAAGAAGAGGCTTAAACGCCAGAACAGTGATGGCGCCGTTAATTCCCAGTGGACACCACACCCGCCTAGGCAGTACCGTCCCCCTGCTTTACAGAAGACCCCAGCAGAGCCTCTGGCGGGGTGAGGGGTTCAGGGTGGCAGGAATTGTGTAGAACTCCTTTGGTCATTATTTCTGGGTCTGTGACACAGAGCCCGAAGCCAGGTTGGCCCAGAGCCAGTGTGAGCCAAGCTCTGCCCACACGCCCTCTCCCTCCCTCCTGAGGGACACAGGGGACAGGCCTCACTCAGGCCTGCAGCTCAGTGCTCCGGCTGGTCCAGCTGTGGTAAATACTTGCAGAACTGGCCTGCATGGCCACACCCCTTCCCCTCTTCCCTGCCTTGGTTTCCCCATCTCTGAGGGGGAGGTAGTCTAGACGCTTCCCAGGGACGGTAATATTCTAGGATTCCTTGAGAACAAGTCTCCTCTCCACAGCTTCCCCACTTGGAGCTGCTAATCACCAAAATGAGAAACATGACCCTCAAAGTCCTACCTGCCACCCGGAATTTGCCCAGAGCTCTGTGCTCTGGTGGGTTAACCAAATCTACTCTGGGGAAAACTTGAGACCCCAGGAATCTTGGGGAGTCAGGGGAATCTTTCACCTTTGACCCCTCACTATTCCTGGGCACTGAGCGGGTAAGAGAAAAATCCTCTATTTCCTTTGTGCTTTGGTCTCCAGGAAGCTCAGAGGCACCTCTCCTTGACTTTAGAAATGATGGAGGCTCTCCTGTATCTACTCCTAGGCTTGCCTCCTTTCAAGTCCTAAGCAATGAGAGGGGACGTCTGGACACACATGCCCACACTTGGTCCTTCCTGATGCCACATGGAGGGAGGGCTAGAATCAGGAGGAACTGTGGGAGTTGATCCGGGTGGCCTAGGAGAGCTCGACCCCAAGGTAATTAGCATAAATTTCAAGTTAAATCATGCATGAGCTGGAATGACTTCCCTGTACCTCAGTATGTGAACATTTCTTCATCATAAATTAAAACTACAAGGACGTGTATAAAGACAAATGTATCAAAATTACGTGCTAAAACATTTTCCTCCTCTAAAAGTTCATTCTGTTTCTTCTGATTTGAATAGAACTTGGGGAGGTCAGCCAGGCGGGATCTGGGATCTGGCCGACCCCCGCCCCGCCACCACCGCGCCCCCTCCCTGCCCAAACCGCGCGCAGGTGCCGCCAGGGGGCGCCCGACACCAGCGAGCGGCACCACGACAGCCACAAGGGGACAAGGGAGGGGTGCTGTGCTCTGCAGGTGGGGTGGTACTCTGGGGGCTCCGGTCTATCCCCTACAGCCCCCCTGCACCAGAAACCCATTTTGTGCATTTCATGGCCCCCTCTTCCCCCTACAAGACCCAGTACCACAGCCTCCAGGAAGTCCTCCGGGCCTCAGGCTGGGCCAGGCGCCTCCCTTGAGTTCCCACAGTCCCCTCCAGCCCTATCCACACTGTCAGTCACCCAGGGATGACCCTGGGTCACCCATGACCCTAGAACGGCCACTCAGGAAGTGGTTTTCAGGTGAACACATCTGGGAGCTGGAGCCCCATGAAGCTTTCCTGGGTCGTTCGTTGGTGGAGGTCCTGGCCCCCACCGCACCCTTGCTGAAGGCCTGAGTGGCCACAGACCCTCATTAACTGGGCTCCTCGCCTCCTACCCCCACCCATCCTCTCTGTCTGTACCTTCTGAGGACTGATTAGTCCTCTTCCAGAGCCGGAGGAACGCGCCCTCCGGGCCTGCAGGCTGCCCTCTGCCCTAGGCCCTTTGCACCTATAGGCCCCTCCACCAAGTGTTAGGCAGTTTAGATACAATGAGCACTGGGCAGGGGAGCGGAAGGGGACAGGAACAACCCAGAACACAAGGAACCTGAGCTGTCAATTAACCAGAGCGCAGGGAACCTGAGTTGTCAATCAATCAATCAATCAATTACAAACCCACGATATAAAAACAGGAGAAACAAAGGAACGGCGCCATTTTTCCCTCCTGTGGATTGGCCAGCTCTCAGCTCTCGGGAGTGTACCATCTTTTACTATTTTTTTACTTCGCTAATAAAAATCTTGCTTATATCACACTTTCTGTCTCTGGTCAAAAATTCTTTTTTCTGGGTGACTGAGAACCAAGGTAATTCTTACTTCCCTTTTCGCGGTAACACTAGTACTGCTTCCTGTTCAACTTGGGTGGGGGGGTAGTTTGTGAGGCTCACCTTCAGTTTGTGAGCAATAATAAAGTGTTCAGAGACGTGGGGATTATTTCTTACTGCTGGTAAGTTAGGATTCCAGTGATCGCCATAATAATCGGCTTCACTCACGAATTTGGAACTTGCAGGCGTGGCTGGCCCCGCAGGCTTGGTGTGTCTGCCCGCCAGGTGGTTTCAGAAAGGCTGGGGTCATGTGCTCTAGCACTCAGCCTCCACTCCAGGGTCCCCTGCTGGCCTCAGGCTCACATGCGCCCCATGTAGGTGGTTCACAGCACAGGCTGGAACGAGACTGCCTGGGTTCGAATCCCAGCTCCAGCTCTGGCTGGCTGTGTGACTTTAGGGAGGCTCCTGGACTTCTCTGTGCTTCCATTGCATCATTTGTGAAATGGGATGGTGGTATCAGAGCTACCCCTCCCTCATTCTCGGAGGATTAACAAGCCCAGCACAGAGGAAGTGCTCCAAGGGTGAGTCATAAAGGAATCAGCCACATCCTTGATCTTGGACGTCCAGCCTCGAGAACTGTGAGAAAATAACCGTCTGTGGTTCAGGCCGTCCAGTCCACGGGCCCCTGTTCTGGCAGCCCGTCACACAGCGTTGAGAGGCAGAGCTGGGGCTGGGCTCCAAGCCCCCCCCCCCAGGCCGGGGCTTCCCCCATTCCATTTTCTCTGCTGTTTAGAAGGATGGCTTTCATCTCCTCCCTGTCTGTTTCTTGAGGGGCCCTGACATGCCCCTGCCTACTGGCCTGGGACTTGGCATAGGGACCCAGGCTGCGTTTCCAACCACTGCAGATTTGAAGCCTGGCTTTTGTTCTCTCTGGCCCCTCAGCTTTCCCGAGGTTGAATCCTCACCTATAAAAACAGGATGGTGGGACCCACTTCCCCAGATGATCTGAGGGCCAGCCACTCACGACATCACTCTCCAAACACCTGGGGGCCAGGAGCCCCTCCTGGGGCACCAAGGCTGCCCTCAGGAAGGTTACGTTCTGGATGAACACACAGACATCAAACATATGCCTCAAATAACCCCCAACGTGTCAGCCCCGGAAAGCTCCAGCAGAGCCTGGAGCACAGGCAGTCCAGCTGAGATGCCCGAGATGCCCTCCGTACTCATCTCTCTGGGAGCCTGCAGCTCTGAGACTCAGTGTTTCTGGGCTGGATCACCTGCCCTTCCTCCAAGCTGTTCCAGCTTCACCAGACCAGCTGGAGGCCCTTCCCTAAGGGTGTCATTGGCCCCTTGTGCCTGGGGGTGAGCGGGCCCCAGGGTGATATCCACCCAGACTGTGCCCGTGGTCCTACCCTGCACCCCCAACACCATGGTCCATTGGGGGCTGGAGGGTGGCCCCCAAAGAGATGTCCACCTCCTAATCCCCGGAATCTGTGAATATTCCCTTACAGGCAAAGAGGATGAATGAAGATATGGCGAGAAGGAATTTCTACTGTGTTGTCTGAGTGGGTGGTAAACGCAGCCACATCTCTCAGAAGAGAGGTGCAGAGGTTGTTCAGAGACGGGGTTGGGGGGAGGCCATGTGACCGCAGAGGCAGAGACTGGCGCCCAGGAACACCTGCAGCCCCCAGAGACGGGAAGAACAGAGGAAAGAATCTCCCCTGGAGCCTCCGAGGGAGCTCGGCCCTGCCCACACCTTGATTTCAGACTTTTGGTCCTGGAACAGTAAGAGAATACATTTCTGTTGCTTTAAGCCACCAGGTTGCAGTAATTTGTTATAGCAGCTGTAGGAAGCTAACACACCCACCTTTCAAATGGGCTAGTAGGAGTCCCCACTGCCCAGGATCGTGGCCAGGACCGGATGCATGGCATAGACTTCTTTGGACACACATACCACAGCTTCTTTGTCCAGTCATCTGTCAGTGGACTTTCAGGTTGTTTCCATGTCTTGGCTACTGTAAATAGTGCTGCTATGTATACAACGGAATACTTACTACTCAGCCGTAAAAAAGAATAAAATAATGCCATTTGCTGCAACATGGATGGACCTGCAGATTGTCATTCTAAGTCAAGTCAGAAAGAGAAAGACAAACACCATTATCACTCATATGTGGAATCTAAAAAAAGACACAAATGAACTTATTTACAGAACAGAAACAGACTCACAGACAGAGAAAACAAACTTATCATTACCGAGGGGGAAAGAGGGTGGGAAGGGATAAACTGGGAGTTCGATAAATTTGCAGATACTAACTAATATATATATATGTATGTGTGTCTATATAAATAAATAAAATAGATAAACAACAAGGTCCTAATGTATAGCACAGGGAACTATATTCAATATCTTACAGTAACCTCTAATGAAAAAGAATATGAAAAGGAATATATGTGTGTACATGTACGACTGAAACATGATGCTGTACACCAGAAATTAACATAACACTCTAAACTGACTATCCTTCAATTAAAAAAATTCTTTGGAATAACACATACCTACCACATAGTAGGGGCTAAATACATGAGTCTTCTCTCCTGACCACCTTGGCCACCAGGATGGAGGGCAAACCAAGGTCTGAGCAGGGCCGACCACAGGGACAGAGCAGGTGAGCTGGGACTGATTTTGTTACCAACCAGAGTTCTGGACTCTAATCAATAGAAATTGGTAAGATGCTAGAGTAGGAATTCAGGCAAGGCTTTATTGGGACGTGCAGCACGAGGGAGCCAAACAAGTGACAGGTGCCCTGCTTGCTCCCTGACTGGAGGGGGGAGGGGGCCGTGAGCTGGTCCCATAAATTGGGCGGGCGGGGGCGCGGCTTGGATGACCTGCCCACCCCCTCGGTGGCGCCGTGTGCAGGGATCGTGCGTGGTACCCTGCACTTGCTCCCGACACTTCAGAAGTGGCAGTTGGGTTTGGATCTTTTTGTATCTTGTGGCTCATAATCTGCCCCAGCTGCGCACACATACGTGCAGTCATTTTCATTCCCATAGAGTTTCTCCGTATTCTGTTGCTGGAGGAGAGCTTGTCCAGGTGCCAATACTGCGGTAAAGGGTCCCAGGTCCCAGCCTGTCTCAGTTTTACCCTCAGAAGCGTCCCCTGCTCACAGTGACAGCAGCTCCAGTGACTGCCGCTGACTCGGCCCAGGCCCTGCACTAAAAGCTTTCTACTCATCACTCTTTCAACAGTGTCTTCTGAGTTCCTTTTTCACTTGAGGCACGGTCCTGGCTCCGGGACCTAGCAGGGAGCTTCCTGAAAACGGTTTCAGCTGCCTGGGGGGACAGTTTTCCGACAGCATCTAGGCAGCGCCCAGGAGGCTGAGAGCACGCAGGATGGGGGTCAGGAGGGGTCCCTGCAGGAGGGACATTTAGACTTAGCCCATGAGAGACAAGGAGGAGCTGGCCAGGCGAAGGGGCAGGTGTGAGCTGCCCAGGTAGAGAGGGCGGCAGACGCCTGAGCTCCAGACCCAGCCTGTGTGTGTGGAGCTCAGGACTCGAGGCCAGAGTTGTGCTCAGGGGCGTCCAGGAGGGGCACCCAGGGTGGCAGGGCCCACGCATGTTGGGCTTAGAGGGCCAAGGAAGGCTTCTGGACTTCTTCCTGAGACAAACAAGAAGTCATTGAAATATTTCAAACCAAACAATGGAATCGCCAGTTTTAATGTTTAAAAATCTCTCTGCACAGTGAGCCAGCAGTTCACACCCACCAGGGTGGCTGTAACCAAAAAAAAAAAAAATCAGTAACAAGTATTGGTGAGGGTGTGGAGAAATCAAACCCTCAGACAGTGCTGGGGGGGTGTCAAATGGGGAAGCCACTTTGGAAAACAGTCTGACAGTTTCTCAGAAAGTTAAACACAGAGTTCCCACATGACCCAGCAATTCCACCCCTAAATATATACCCAAGAGCAATGGACACAGTGTCCAGTGTCCACATAAAAACCTGCACATGAGTCGTCACAGCAGCAGCAGTTGTAAGAACCAAAAAAGTAGAAACCACCCAAATGTCCACCAAGAGATGAATGGATACAGAAAATGTGATCTAGCCATATGATGGAATATTACTCAGGCATAAAAAGGAATCCATGAGGGAGAGATTATGATCGTTTTCAAATAAGGACACAGCACAGAGGCACCGTTGACTTGCTCAAGGCCACAGAGACTGACGGCAAGTCCGGGGGCTTAACCTGCATGCCCCGTGGGGAACTGTCCAGGGAGGCGCCCCCAGGAAATTCACAGTCATGTGACTTAGCTTATCATGCCTTTTAGGGTGGTGGCCATTAGGAGGCTGGTTAGGACGTGAACATGAAATAGAGAACTCATCTGAGAGCTGAGGTTGCTGGCAGGGTGTTCAGATTTGGGCACCGGTACCCAAAGGGCAGCGTCAAAAAAGTCCAAATCGAAACTGCTCTGTGTCTGAGCTGGGAGAGGCAGAGAAGGGGCCAGGGTGCCTGCCCACGTGTAGATGGAAATAGAGGCAGGAACTGGGCAAGAACACGGGGTTCTGACACGACTGCTGGGGCTGCACCCAGCTCTTCCCCCAAGGCCTTGGTGTCCCCACCAGACCACAAGGAGGTGGACCTGGATGACCAGGGAGCCCCCTTCCAGCTGGCCAGGTGGTACCAGGGATAAATGGGGTTGGGAGGCAAGTGAGCAGCAGTCAGATGAGATAGAAGCCTGGAGTCCAGGCGCCCAGTGCCCAGCTGTTCCCCAGGGACAGGGGAAGCCCCATCCCTTCCCCTCCATCCACAGCCCCTGCTCCCCCAGGGCCCTGAAATACACGCTCAGCACAGCAGAGCGCGCACAGAGCTGGCAGCCTGGGGTGCAGGTTCAAGCTCTGGCAGGAGGCTTGGGAAGAGTCACTGCAACCAGTAACCCCTGTTTTCTCCTCTGTGAAGTAGAGGGGGTGCTGCCAACCACCTCCCCAAGCTGCTGAGGGATGAAGGGAAGTGATGGAGGGGGAGGCGCTTGGGAGCTGGGTGCCCCCCACCCCCCGCTGTCATCCTCCAAGCTCTGACCCACAGGGTTGGCCAGGGCAAGGCGCCAGTGGGGAGTGACTGGGCTACCTGTGGCCCACGTGACAGAGGGAGAGCAATTCTGAGCCGTCACAAGCTTTTAGGGCCAGGAGGACCAGGGCCCCCCCATGCCTGCCAGCCTCCAGATCTCACAGATAAGGAGAGATTAATGTCTAGTCGGGGCTTCATTCCAGAGATGGACAAACCAGTTTGCCCCTGCTCAACCAGAGACACCTCCCCCTCCCCCAAGGAGGGGAGTCACCGGAGCACCCCTGACCCTCCTCTGCCTCACATAATGCCCTTTGGCCTTGACCCAGGGGGCTCCAAGAGCTTCTCCAAGACCTGCGGCTCTGACAGCCCTCAATCCCCTGTGCCCAGCAAGGGACTGGACAGCTGGCAGCCCTGGGGGTTGAGGGGATGTTAGTTACACTCAGGTCCTAATCAGGACATCCCCGCCCCCACCTCCCTGCCCCCACTCAGATGTCACCAGGCGGGAGAAGCGGTCACTCGCTCCACAAACTCTCCGAAGCCCAGGGAAGGGTCCCTCATCAGAGAACCAGCTTCATGGATCTCAAAGAGGAAAGCGTGAGGCGTGGGAAGAGTCTGTCTGCTTCTCTGAGTGGCTGAGCGGCTTGGCCAGGTTACTTTCTGGGCTCCAGAGCCTCAGCTGAATTAGAAGGTCGAATACCCACTTGTCCTCCAAACACACTCTTCCCGCAACCTTCCCCATTCACTTAAGGGCAACTCCATCCTTCCAGCTCCTCGGGCCAGAACTCGGGACCACCCCTGATTCCCCTTTCCCACACCCTGCATCCAATCCATCAGCAACATCCTGGTGGCTCAGCCTTCCCAAAACATCCACGGTGTGAACACGCCTCCTGCCTCCACTGATGCCCAAAGGGTGTCTGATGTGAACCAAGATGAACTTGGCACTTTGAAAGAGCCTCCTCTCTTCTACTCATATTAATTCAAAAATTCTTTCACTTACTCATTCATCAAACACTGATGGACCTGTGCCCTGTGCCCTGTGCCCTGTGCAGGGCACCAAAGAAGATCCTATCACGGCCAGGGAGGGGTTCTTATTCTGGGGCTCGAGGGAGCAAGACACCGCACCGGCATGATCTCACAGCTACATGTGTCATGTACAGAGAGCCAAGGAAGGAAGACTTCCTGGAGGAGGAGGGCTGTGGGCCAGGCCTTGGAGGACAAGGGGCTTCCATGAAGGACTGCAGAGCATAGGCACCCCATGCGGTGAGCACAGCATGTACAAAAACAGCCTTTGAGCAGCAACCTGGGGGCAGAAGTCGAGCCAAGCCCAGTCCTGAGAAAGCATCACTTGCTGATGTCAAAGCTGGGAAGCACCACAGAGGGCAAGAGAGAGCATGGTGGGTTTGGGAGCATGCCAGTGGTTGGTGGGGCTGGTGCTGGGGGTGAGGGGAGAGAGGGAAGGCGGAGAGGTTGGCGGGAGCTAACCGACCACGCGGGGCCTTGGCTACCAGGGCGACTTTATCCCGAGGACGGTCAGGGCCCCTGAAGGGTTTTACATGAGGCAGTAACCACCAGATTTGTACCCTAGAAAAACCCCTCCAGTCTCTGGGCAAGAGGAGACCAAGCAGGAGGCAGATTAGGGTGTGGATGCTCTGGTCCCGTGACAGGGTTTAAAATCTGCCTCCCTACTTCCCCCCTGGGGGGCGCTGGGCACCTCTGTCTGTCTAGCATAACAGTGTCAGGAACTGTGCTGGGTGCTGGCATTAAACACGAGGTTCCCACCTTCGGGGAGCTTAGAGTCAACCTCTGAGCCTCAGTTTCCTTATTCGTAAAATGGAGGTAATAATTGTACCTGCCCTCCAGACTGGGTGAGATAAATGAGTTAATGTGTGTAAAACGCTCATCATAGTCCCCGACACATGTGGGCAATTGTTAACAGTTACTAGCAAACTGTCATGTTATTAGTTATTAGCAAGAAGACACAGCAGAGCCAAGTGTGTGTGATGGGTGAGCTGTGTCTCTGATATGTTGGCGTCCTAACCCCAGACGCCTCAGAATGTGACTGCGCTTGGAGACCGGGCCTTTAAAGAGGTGATTAAGGTTAAATGAGGTCATCAGGACGGGCCCTACCTAATCCAAGATGGCAGGTGTCCTTTTAAGAAGAGGAGATGAGGACACAGACCACAGAGGAAAGACCGTGTGGGGACGCAGGGAGCAGACAGCCGCCTGCAAGCCATCGAGAGAGGCTCAGAAGCAGCCAGCCCCCCTGACGCCTTGGTCTCAGACTTCCAGCCTCCAGAATTTCTGCCGTGTAAGTCCCCTCCGCCATCTGTAGTGTCTGTTCCAGCAGCCCTAGCAGAGTCGTACCACATGTCAGGCAGCGGCAGCAGGACCAGAAAGGAAGGGATGGATCTGAGTCGCTTGGGAGGCTGGCGTGCCCAGCACACAGTGGGCCGTCAGTAAATGCTTGTACAGTAAGGTCGGGTTCTGCGTGAGCGGGGACTGAGACGGAGGCCTTCCGTGGCCTGGAGAAGGCAGGACAAGCCTGACGGGGCCAGGCAGAGGGCGATGGCCTGGAGGCTTTAACCCCCGACACAGCCCAGCACCCCCAGTAATTTCACTGCACAACCAACTGCAATTCATGCCTCTGCTCTGTGGGGGGCACTTTCCGTACCCTGAGTTAACTGAAAAAGAAACTAAGGCTTTGAAGAGAGAACCAGAGTCAAGGCCCTTCAGAGCCCCGTGGGATGCTCTGCAGGACAGGCGGCTGCAGAGGGGGGACCCTGAGAACCACTCGGAGCAGGTGGGAGGTGGGTGGGCTCCCAGAGGCTCTGGTTTGGGGTTTCTTTGCTTGCATTTTGTTTTGTTTAATTTTTTTTCCCTATGTATGCTTCGTTTTGGAAATTTCTATTGGTGTGACTTAAAGTTCACCAATATTTTCTTTGGAAATGTCTAATTTGCCATTAATCTATCCAGTGCATTTTTTTTTTTTGAAGTACAGTCAGCTTACAACGTTGTGTCAATTTCTGGAGCACAGCGTAACAGTTCAGTCATACATATACATACATATATTTATTTTCACATTCTTTTTCATTAAAGGGTATTAGAAAAAATTGAATATAGTTCCCTGTGCTATACAGTATGAACTTTTTGTTTATCTATTTTATATATAGTAGTTAGTATCTCCAAATCTTGAAATCTCAATTTATCCCTTCCCACCCCCTTCCCTCCCTTGTAACCATAAGTTTGCTTTCTATCAGTTCATTTTAAAGTGACTGAATCTCGGCACATTGAGAAGCTTGGCTTGCAGGACATCTGGGACTTTGCCCACACCAACGGCAAGTGCTCGCAGTGGGGAGGATGGCCTCTCCCCCCTGCCCCCAACCCCTCTGACTTCTGAAGAAGAGAGTCGTGCAAACCGGCTCAGGCCCCTCTGACCCTTGGAGAAACATTTCTGGGTCAAGAATTTCCAACCCATAAATCCCCCAAGTTTCAAATTCAAAGGAGGCCTGTGCAGGGCTGGGTTTGCACAACCTTTCACATCACACAGCTTCCTGCTCCGTGGCATCCGGCAAGTATGCAGTCTGGGCCAGGGTTCAGAGAGATGGGCTGAGATACATGATTTAAAGTCACATGGAACTAACATGGTGTTGTAGACAAGTATATTTTAAAGTCAAACAAACTCGTAGAGAGAGATCAGATTTGTGGTTACCACAAGTGGGGAGTGGGGAGGGGGGGCCTGAATGAAAGTGGGCAAAAGCTACAAACTTCCAGCTATAAGACAAATAAATACGAGGGGTGTCATGTACAGCAGGATAAACGTAATGAGCGTCGCTGTGTGTTACAGACGAACGTTGTTAAGAGAATAAATCCTGAGTTCTCATCTCAAGAAAAAAACCATTTTTCTATTTCTTTAATTTTTGTATCTAAATGAGATGATGGATGTTCACCAGACCTATTGTGGTCATCACTTCGTGATGTACGCCAATCAAATTATTATGCTGTATACAGTAAGCGTATACAGTGCTGGATGTCAATTATACCTCAATATAGCTGGAAGGAAAAATGATAAATTCAGACGGAAGCCTCAGGGCCCTGGAATTTGCCTAATCAAAAAAAATTTTTGCACAAAAAATTTTTGGAACGTCCACATGGTGTGTTTGGACTGCAGCAGGGGGTGGTGTCAGGGCCTCTTTGTCACCCCAGTTTCCCTCTGTGCACACCAGCGTGGGTGTCTCCCAGGTGAATCTGCCACCATGACTCATATCTCCTGCACTTTTCCCCTCTTCAGAATCTGCCAAATAAAAGTCAGCATTCTTGAAGTGGAAACTTGTTTATAAATCTAAGACTTTTTTTTTTTACAGAACATTTTTGGGCTGTAGCAGAGTATTATTTTAACATTTCCTCCCAAATGTTTTTTCCATATTTGGGCAAGGCAGGAGACCGAGGAATTTTTGTTTGCTTTTTCAGAAGAAATGGCAGTGTTTGGAGAAGACAATAAGTTCCTGAGCTCTCTCTCTCTCACGGGGGATCCCAGGCTGAGCCATCAAGATCCACTCTGCTGGCCTCTGCCGGTCAAACTCCGTGTTCACATAAAATTGCTGGACGAGAAAAGTTAGTCCATAAAAATTCCTGCAGGAAAACCCCACCCCTTGCTTACGAGTCTCTTATCTCGGGTCATCTCTGTTCCCTGGAGATAAGGGTCTGTCCTTCCACTTCTGGCATGTCAGAGCTGAGAGGCCATCAAACCTCCTCCCCGGTTTACAGAGGGGAAACTGAGGCCCCTGGAGAGGAACAGTACATTTTGGCTGAGCATAGAATCCTTTTCTCCCAACGTTTTTACTTTGAAAAATGTCAAATCTATAGAAACATTGCAAGACGAGTACAATGAATCTCCATACTTGCCAGCTGTTAACATTATGATACATTTGCTTTGTCTCTTATTTTCTGTCTTTCTCTCCTTAAATACATGCGTGATTTCCGGATATCGCAACACCTCACCCACCAATAGTCCAACACGTGTCTCCTACAGAACCACAACACGGTGGTCACACTTGGGAACTTTAATGTCTAATCTATATTATTACCCAATACACATTCTATAATTCAAGTTTCTCTCATTGGCATACGAACTACTGTAGTGTTCATTACAACTTCTTTTTTTTAACCCAAGAATTCACCAAGGATGACAGTGCATTGAGTTGTTACGTCTCCTTCAGTCTACCATAATTCTCTTCTATTTTGTTGTTTTGTTTTTGCTTTTGCCTTTTATGACGTGAAAATTCTTGCACATCCAGGCCAGCTGGTTGGCAGAAAGCCCCTCAGTTTGGATGTGTCTGATTGTTTCCTGTTGATTAGGTTCAGGTTAGACTTCTGGGCCAGGAGCACTCCATAGATGATGTGGGCTCTTCCCAGAGCCACGACACCTGGAAGCACACGAGGTCAGTCCATCCCCTGACTGGTGGCATCGGGTTTGATGATGTCATTAAGTTGGTGTCCCCAGATTTCTGCGTATCTTGTTTCCTAAAAAGATTTCACCCTATGGTTTTAACATCTTTTGAGATGATTCTTTCTTGAATCAGTTATTACCAGGATGGTTGTAAAATGTGACTTTTGGTTTTGTCATTCCTTCTACATTTATCAGTTGTTCTTTTTTTAATTAATTTTTTTCCTTCCAGTTTTATTGAGATAGAATTGTCATGTAGCCCTGTATCCGTTTTTTGAGGGGGCAGGTCATTGGGTTGTAAATATGTATGTATGTGTTTAATGGAGGTACTGGGGATTGAACCCAGGACCTCGTGCTTGCCAGACACATGCTCTACCACTGAGCTCTACCCAGCACTGCCACCACCCCCTGCCAGTTGGTATTCTTCTTTAAAGAAGAATTTTCCCCTCTCTTTTAAAACTTTTTATATTAAAGTATCATTATTGACTTAAAGATTTGTATTTTATCCACTGGGCTGAATGGGTTACTTTGATTATTTATTTTAAAATTTCCCCAATCTGGCTGCGGGGAGCCCCTTCAAGCCCCTTCTGTGCTAATGCCTTTGACACATCCCCATCATTCTTTGAGCACTTCTTTATTCTGGATTTTCCCTGTCCCAGTCCTGGAGTCGCCATCTCTGCAGGGGTCCTGGTGCCATTTACCGGGGAGTGGGGTTTCGGGTCCAAGAGTGCTAACTGAGTTCTTGCAACTGGGTGTCATTGCTTCTAGGCCTTCTCAGTAGACTGGGCTAGAGGGTTGTTTTGTTACTTCTTCATAACGATATTATTCACTGAAAACACTGCAGAGTCCTTCCTCCACTCCAAATCTCCCTCATGCTATGCTGAGAACCCAAGTTCTGACAGCACCAGTCTTAGGGTTGAAAGTCCCAAAGTTGCCTCCAAACTGCTCTGTCTCACCCACTCACCCCCACCACTGCCTCACTAGTGAGGACCAGGGTCTGTTCCATTTCTCTTTGTCCTTGGAGGATTCTCCACCAAGGGAACACAGGCAGGCAAGCTGGATTCAAAGTCCCTCAGACAGTCCTTTTCTTCAAGTGGTTAAGTCATCAACATCACACGCAGGTTCATTAGTTACTGTTGGGTTCCAATTTTAATTTTTCCCCATCCTTTTACTTTTATTTCTTAACTGTAAATCCTAATATTTAAAGTACCCTGGGAGATGAGCACGGTTCCTGATGCTGGAGGGAACCATCTAGTCCAGATGAAGACCCTATTACTATTTTCAAAATCCCCTCCTCCCCCCCAGGAAGCAGGCCTTAAAACCCCAATCCATCTTTTGAAACAGCCCTGGGCTGGGTGGCAGGACGCCAGCACTCCACCAGCCTCGGCGTTTCCAGGGAGCCCACTTGCAGCCCTGGCTGATCCCTGGCCTCCCTGGGCCATGGTCTTGCTCCTGTGACTAGAAAACTCACACCAGAGTTCTGCGTACAGCTCACAGACCCAGGACTTCAAGGTTTCCATGACACCACTTTCCCCCGTTAACCCGTTTCATCTTCGCAAGAGCCCAGTGATAGGTGCATACTAGGGTTTCCATAAATAGAATTGCGTAAAGAAATTAGCGTCCTCACTTTACAGTATGGAAACTGACGCTCAAAGAGGGGATGGTTTGCCCCTAAGGAATCATTAGGCGAGAGACGCCGTGAAGGCTCCGTTCCAGCCTGGACACACAGTAAGGGCTCTGGGCAGGGCTCTGGGAAAGTCCCGCGCGGACGGACTTGTGCCCTGGACGCCTCGCGCTCCCAGGGAGCCCGGGGCGGGGTGTATGCAAATACCCTTCGAGGAGGCCGAGGATTGGCTGGCTCAGGCAGGGGCGGGGCGCGCCGGGGCCCAGGGCCCGCAGGTGCGCGGCGCGGGAGAGGCGCGGTGCCCTCTCGCTGCCTGGACCACCCGCCCTGTCTCAGCTTCTCCCAGGCGATGCCTCCGCTCTGGGTCCTGCTGGCCCTCGGCTGCCTGAGACTTGGCTCGAGTAAGCGGGGGGATGAGAGGAGGGGGCTGTGCCCAGGGAGGGGCGTGTCCTGCATGCACCTTGATCCTCCGGAGGGGTCTCGATGGGAAGTGGCATTAGGTTTGGGAACTTGACTTACTCACTCCAGGAATAGACGTGAATGCCTGCTCTGTGCCAGGCCCTGTGAAGGCTCTGGGGGCCCAGATAGTAATAATAATAGCCAACAGTGTTAGTAAGCTTCCTCTGATGCGGATTTAAGGGCTCTGTGTTGGCTGCTGTAAGACACAAACAGGAGGCTGTGGGAGAGCAGAGGGGGACTAGTCTAGACTCACAGTGATGCCTGGACTCGGGAGCTGGAGGGACATTTCAGGTGAAGGAGCAGCATGGGCGAGTTCAGGGAGGAGGGGGTGGCATGCTGTATCCTGGGAACATCCCATCTATTGTCCATCAGTGTGATTGGAGCACGAGGTCAGGAAGTTTGCATAGAGCTGAGGCTGCAGACCCAACAAAAGAGGGTCCAGCCCTTCAGGGCCTTGCTGCTTCTCCAGAGAGGCTGGACTGTGTTGGAGCAGGGTGCGGAGCCAGGAAGGGGCCCAGCAGGAGAGCGACCCAGTCAGGTTTGCAGGTTAGAGAGCAGAGGATGGGGGAGGGCTCCTTAGGGTCCAGGTGAAAAGGGTGGACTCTAAGACTGGGCTGACAGGGTGGAGAAATGCTTAGGAGGGGCAGTGGGGTTATTGGCGACGGCATGTCTGTTGCGGGGAGCAAGAGGGTAGCTGTTTAGCTGGATTGCCCAGTTTCTGGTCAGGATCGCTGGGTGGGGACAGGGGTGAAGCTTGTGTCTGAAACAAGTTCCTGAGATGGCCTGTGGGGAGAGTGAAACCCAGTGCCTGGCACACAGCAGGTGCTCAGTAACTGCAGACGTGTGTGTGCAGGGGGTGCCCACACATGTGGCCAGTTTTGCCAGGGGTCAGCCCCTATCCTCATTGCCTCCTTCAGGTGTGAACCTCCAGCCCCAACTGGCTAGTGTGACCTTTGCCACCAACAATCCCACGCTCACCACCGTGGCCTTGGAAAAGCCTCTCTGCATGTTTGACAGCTCCGTGCCCCTCCCTGGCACCTACGAGGTCTACCTCTATGTACTGGTCGACTCAGGTAAAGGTCCTGCCTCCCTCGGGCTACTCAGAAAGGGGCTTTGACCTGTCTGCAGGGAAGCGGGAAGGAGGCAGGTAGAGGGGTGCTCCATCCCTGGAATTAACCTGACCCATGCACCTCACACACCGGTGTCTGCTCTGTGCCAGCCCTGGGCCGGGTGCTGTGGTCACAGATGCGTCTCTGCCCTGGAGGGACATCCAGCCTAGCAGGGGAAATAATGCCACCACCAATCACTGAGTACGTCCATCATGCCAGGTGCTTTGTACACCTTAGAGCCAATAGTTACAAGCAGTCTGCCAGGTCACTGTTACAGTGCCCATCACAGGGGCAAAGAATCGGGGCTCACAATGGCAGAGTAATTCACTGGAGCTCCCAGAGCTGGAGAACAAATCAGATTCTCTGGTCTTCAAGTCCAAGTCCTTGCCAAGGCTTCTCCAGGTGGTTCAAAATCAGGGTGTGGGAGGGACGCCACGCATTCGGACCTGCCGGCTCTGGCCTCACCCACACCTGTTCACTGGCAGGATCCTGGGATCGGAGAGTAGGAACCCGATGACAGCCTCTTATGTTTCTAGCAGCCAGGCATTTACACCAGTGCATGTAAGAGCATCATTTTATTCTTTCAGCAGACATGTACTGACTGCCTACCTGTGCCCAATCCCAGTCCTAGCCTGTGGGCACTGCAGAGTATTTTTCTCCCATTTCACAGAGAGTCAGAGAGGTAAAGTGAGTTGTCCAAGGTCACCCAGCAAGTAAGGAAGAAATCCTAGGACCAGCACAGTGCTGGCACAGAGAGGATGCTTAGGGACATTGGATGAATGACTGAATGGGTGACCGATCTAAGGTGGCCAGGAACCTCACCCCCAGCCCCTGGCACTGCCTCCACAGCCAGCTCCAGGAATGCCTCTGTACAGGACAGCACCATGACCCCACTCAGCTCAACATTCCAGCAGACGGAGGGAGGAAGGACAGGTCCCTATAAGGCCGCAGCCTTTGACCTGACCCCATGCAGTGACCTGCCCAGCTTGGATGCTGTTGGGGATGTGTCCCAGGCCTCGGAGATCCTGAACGCCTACCTGGTCAGGGTGGGCACCAATGCGACCTGCCTGTTTGACCCCAACTTCCAGGGCCTCTGCAACCCACCCCTGTCAGCAGCCACGGAATACAGGTGCGTATAAGCGGCAGCGGGAAAGCGGCAGGTGGGCCCCAGCCCCTGCCTCGGGGCGCCCCGGAGGGGCTACAGTGTGAGAGCCCTTTCTCCAGAACCTACCATGTGCCAGGGCTGTCCCAGGTACCATAAAGGCTTCCTGGCTTCCTGGGCTGGCGACTGTGCCCGGGGCCCTGCGCTCAGAAGGACCACTCTTGGCTTAATACTCTGCCACTGCCACCTTGAAATTCTTAATTTTTAAACATGGGGGTTCATTTTCCTTTTGCACTGGGCCCCACAAATTATGCACCTGCTTCTGTCCTATCACCTGTGTGGCAGTTCGTTTGACAGGGAAGGAACTGTGGTCCAGAGAGGGAGGGGAGGTCACCTCAAGAAAAGCTGGGGCTCAGCACGAAGGTCCTACCCGTATACCCTTTTGTGGTCCACCCCAGCACAGAGGGTCCCTGATTCATTTTCTGAGCATCTTCTCTGTGAAGAGCTGGGGGCTCATCCCTGATCCATGGCCGGGGGTCTTACCCAGCCTTGGGTTAGATGACACCCATTCCTGTTACCTTGGAGATGCCTCGGTTGGGGTCTCTGTATCCTCTAGGCCACATTTGGGGCCCAGGCCACCCCTCACCTGCCATCCTTTCGCAGGGCTCACTCCTCCTCTGGCCTGGGCCGCCGAGCAGGACACGAGTCCCGGCTCTCCCCTTCCCCACCCTCAGTCCTTACTCTGACCTTGTTCTTTTTTTTTTTTTTTTTTAATTATTCTTACTTTTTATTGAAGTGTAGTCAATTTAAAATGTTAGTTTCAGGTGTACAGCAAAGCGATTCAGTTATGCATATACATACATACATATATTTTTCAGAGTCTTTTCCATTATACCTCATTACAAGAAATTTAATATGGTTCCCTGTGCTCTGACCTCGTTCTTAATGTGTGAAAACCTCTCCTCCTTCCTTGGTCTCAAAGCCCACCCTGCCTTGGGGACACCAGGCACAAATTCCAGCCTCCAGAGTTCCCATCTTCGAATCCTGAGAATCAAGGGATTAAGCAAAATGCTGGACGCTACAGAGATTTTAAGGGTCTTCATTTTTTTCTTAAGTGTCAAACTGGAGGCTGTTGATTTCTTTGTTCTCAGAACATCTGTCATTTTAAACTGAGGGTGAAGAAGTCCTAAAGTCGGCTGCTTTGTACAGAGTCCCCTCGTCTGCCTTTACGATTTGTAACACCTGACTGGGATGTTCTGCGTATAAAGTTAGCCCTTATCACAGGGCGGTGGGGTTGCAAGCAGATATTACTCCTTTTTAAGGAAAAGTCCCTGCGGTGAAACCTAAGACCAGGCTGGGAATAGAGGAAGGCAAAGATGCAAGGATGGTGCACGGGCCAACTGTCAGCAAATACGCTACGTGCTAATAAATATAACAGGGAAACAGAGGGGCTCCCAGAAGGAAAGCCTAGACTCTGGCGGCTTCGTGGAGGATGTGGCGTCTGACCTGCAGAAAGGGCCCGGGGTGAAGGTGCTGCTGATGCAAAGGCTCCCACCTAGATTTCCATCTCCTGGAAGTCCCAGCTCTGCCCCGACCCCCCAACCCCTTCCCCCTCCTTCTGGCTGAGGCTCACAGGATGGATAGAAGTAATTCTCCCTCCACTTCCTTCCAGGTTCAAGTTTGTCCTCGTCAATATGTCCACGGGCTTGGTCCAGGACCAGACCCTATGGTCAGACCCCATCCGCACCCACCGGCGTAAGTGGTGGGGCAGGGCTGGGTGGCGGTCCTCAAGGGAACCTGGGAAACAGACTCATGCTGTCACTCCGAAGTCTCCCCAGACACAGGCAGGCCATTGGGTTATGAGGAAAATGCATCTTGAAAGAATTTAACCTGAGAAATCCTCCTCCCTCCCTCCCTTCCTCAAGAGCAGGAGATGCCGTGACAGAGGAAGGTGAAGGATTTGCGGGTGTCTGGGCGGGCTGCACGGGTGTAACTGAAGTCAGACTCAGCGGCATTGCCAGCCCTGATGGTGTATTTGCCTCCAAGGGGCATGGAGTTTATCCTGCATTTAGACCCAGCCGGCCCCTTTGTTGAACCCTCAGGACAACATTTCCATGTAAGATGTTTCCAGAGGCATCTTAGCCTCAGGGGCATGGAGACAGCTGGAGACCCAGATGTTTTCCTAAAGATGGGTGGGGGGAGTCTCGCAGGCCCAGGACATTCTGCCCTGTCCCCGCGCAAGCCTCCCTCTGAGTTCTTAACACAGATGCAAGATTTATACACACGGAATCATGTCTGCTGAACTTTAGGGGCAATGGAAGAGATTTCCAAGGGAAATTTTTGCTGGCCTGGGACCCTAACTTTAGAACTCGCCTGCACCACACCTCAGCCTCCGTGAGGTGACTGCTTGGCACCCAAGATGGGCTCAGCCTGGAGCACAGCGCTTTTCCCCTGGAGCCTCCTGCCACCCACGGTGTATGTGGCTGGGCGGCTCCTTCCCACCCTCGCTCCTGCCCACTCCTCCAGGGGCGTGCCCGTGCCTCGTGGTCCCACTGAAACAGCACTGCCCTGGGAGCGAGAGTCCCAGGTTCAAGCCCAGCCTCTGAGCGTCACTGCTGTGTGAGCCCTTCGGGACCCCATTTTCCCATCAGAGAAGTGGGAAGGAGAAGCCTTGCTGTTTTCCCTGACAAAAGCACCAGGCCCAGCTCTCTGGGGGCACAGCCTGGAGGTCAGTCTGTGCAGAGAATGTGTCCTTTGGGACCAGACAGACCTACAGGCTTGAGGCTGGAGTCTAAGAGCCCTTGTACGTGAACTCAACCTCCCTAAGCTGCAGTGAGCGGTCTGCAGAACGAGGGTCTCATGGGATCTCTGTGGGACACTGAATGCAAAGTGCTGGCTCACAGTAGGACCTATAGATGGTTTGTCCATTTAGTTCCAAAAGGGGGACACCGGCCAGAGCAGAGGGAGACCACGGTCCCCCTAGCTCCGTTTGGCCAGGCACCTTTGCTCTACCTTCATTTCAGTCGTTTGTAATCTGTGTCCCATCCGTCTCACTAGAAGACTTGAGTCAGTTTACAATTTAAAATTATGCAAAAAAGCAGTTAAATGAGGGAGAGACGAGACACACACAAGAGAAAGTTGGGGAGTGGGATGTGGGGGCAAGTCAGATAATTGCACCTCAAACCGAGGGGGAGGCAGTCCCTGAGCAGGGTCCTGGCTTCATCCCTGAGATTTTCGGCCACCAGGGCAGGGGCCATGGGTACACCCCTGGGAGAAGGCTGAGGGGTGCGGTGTCTGGGGAGTAACTGAGCCTGCATCCTGTAGTCATCCCGTACTCGTCGATCGACACGTGGCCCGGCCGGCGGAGCGGGGGCATGATCGTCATCACATCCATCCTGGGCTCCCTGCCCTTCTTCCTGCTCGTGGGCTTTGCTGGCGCCATTGTCCTCAGCCTCGTGTGAGTACCGGTCAGCTAGGGGCGGGACTTAGGGACACACTCCAACGGTGGGTGGAATTGGCGGGGGAGGGGGGGTCCTTCCTAGGCCGGGAGAGCCCAGGAGCAAGAGAGCTGCCTTCCACGCTGGTGGGGCGGGGTCTAGTGAGGGGGGAGCAGGGTCCTGGGGTGTCCCAAGGTTGAGTCTTCATCAGGGTTAGCAGCGAGGCTTTGTGGGAGGAGCCCAGCTCTGACACAGTTGCGCACTTTGGGCAAGTATCTTATCCTTCTAGGCCTCAGTTTCCTCCTCTGGAAACTGGAGACTCTAATGAATATTATCTGCCCTGTGGAGCTGTGAGGGTAAGTGAGGTATTCCCTGTAGAGCCGCAGGGCAGCACTCCACCCGCTGAGCAGGTATTAGCTTGTGTTGTCATTATAATTCACCCAGTTGCTGTACAGATGGGGAAACTGAGGCCTGAGGAGGGGAAGGTGGCCCAAGGTTATGCAGCCACTTAACCAGAGCTCCTGAGTCTTCTGACTCTATAAACACCTCTGATGTATGTCAATTTGGATTAGGACTCAAGGTCTCCTGTAGGGTGTTTGGAGCAACTGGTGGGAAGACAGGCAGGCAGTCAATCCATTAATCTTGGGAGAATGGAGCAGGGAGTGACTCAAGGCACCCGCAGGTATGGGAATCCAAAGGAATCCAGGGAGGGCAGATCCTGCCTGGAGCATCAGGGTGGGCTTCCTGGCAGAAGGAACAGCAGGAACAAACTCTTACCAGGGCAGGGATGAATCAAAAATTCACATGCAGTGTAATTCTCAGGAAGAGAGGAAGGGAGACCCAGGGGGCTTTAAAGATAGAGGGTGCCTGTTCCAGTGAGGGTAGGGTGAGCTGATGGAAAAGGTTCTTTGAGTAGGTGGAATTAAGTGGAAACAGAAATTAGCCAGGCAGGAAAAGACTTGTAGGGTGGGTGAGGGATGGAGTAGGGAGGGGACAGTGAACTGGGAAATCAGATAACTCTCTGACATTTAAGTTAACAAAAACACGAATAATAGATGAGATTAGCTATCAAGAGACTGGTCTGTCTGGCCAGACCTGGGAGCAGTCAGGATGTGGTTATGTCCCTTCCTCCCTTTGGGTAGCACCCTAATCTGGCACCGAAGGTCCTATTATCTGACTTTTTCTGATAGCATTTGTCCCCCTACTCTCCCCCTCCCAACTCCAGCTGCACCAAACTTCCCAGTGTTGCCCCAGACATTCCCCAGTACTTCCTATCAAATGCCTGGAATGCCTTTCTGTGCTCCCACTTTCCTTTTTGAGGGAGAGATTAACTGCCCCCTCCTCCAGGAAGCCCTCCGGTGGCTTCCACCTAGACCTGCCCATTCTATCTAGTCACTGTCTGCTGTGGTCTGTTTCCATATACAGTCTTAGCTCTTTGGGGCCATCTGCCCAGCTCATGGTAAGACCTGTAAATTGTTCACATAGTTCCAAAAGAGTGACACCTTCCTTATCCCAGGGCCTGGCACCCCGTAAGTGCTCCGGAAAGACCGGTTTATTGAATGAAGGCCTAAGACAACATCTGTGAAAGCAGTGGTTAATGAGAAGGGTCCCTGGCCAGCTGAGGGGTGTGGGTCTGCTCTGCACCCCCAGCCCTGACTGTCTTCGTGCCCTCCATCAGGGACATGGGCAGTGCTGAGGGAGAAACCACCCACGACTCCCAGATCACGCAGGAGGCCGTCCCCAAGTCCCTGGGGACCTCAGAGGCTTCGTACACGTCTGTGAACCGGGGGCCACCCCTGGACAGGGCCGAGGTGTACACCAGCAAGCTCCAGGATTGAGCCCGGGGGGCCGCAGTCTCCCCGAGGGCCTTGCAGGCAGCTGCGTTCACATCTAGACCCTACCCAAGGTGTATCAGGCCATGTTGGTCCAACTGCAGGAAAGTGCTTAATAAAATCTTCCTAAGACTTTGAGTTCAGTAAAGACTTAAAGAATGAATGAGTGAGAAGCTGAATGAATGAATGTGGCATTGTCATTTGAGGGGTTGCATTGTTTCTCTGGAGGGTGGGGCACAGGGCTCATTTCAGTCAAAGCAGAGGTGGAGAGGGTAAGGAGGTCAGGGCTGCCAGGACACCTGGGTTGTCAGACCTCCCTGAGCCTCGGTCTCTTCCTCTGTAAGGTGGGAGGTCAGCGCCTCCCCTGATGGCTTCATGTGAGCTTTAGGGGTGCTGTGAGACAGGGTGTACATGCAGTTATTAGATGCTGCTTGGGGTGTGCTGGCTGCAAGGTACTAGAAGCCAATCTGGGCCCTGGGTGTGGCCCTGCTGGCCCCCCAAGTCATCTCTTTCTCTCTAGGGCTCAGTTCCTCATCTGTAAAATGGGCTGATGTAAATGGTTAACTTCAAGGCCATGCATGCCTGGGTTCCTTCACAGCTTTCTCTGAGGACCCCATGACGGGTGGGCAAAAGAGGCTGCAGGACACAGGGGAGGGGCACCAAGTCCCCTGGTGGGGGGCGGTGGGGCTCTTCTGGCCCCGGGTCTCCACCCAGATGACAGTTCTGTCTTCGGAGCCAGGTAGCAAGGCTGCTTCCCTTTTTGGGATGAGCGAAACAAGTCAGTTCCACTTCCCGTCATGGAAAGAAGCAGGGTTGGTTAAAGCAGGAGCGCTGACTGACAGCTGCCAGGAAGAGCCCCAGAGGCTGGTGGGGCGCTCTCAGGGCACCGGATCGTTCTCCAGGGGCACAGATGCTGAGACGACATGTTCAGATGCACCAGAGGGGTCGATGGCTGACAAGGCAGGAGGCCTTTGGTCCCCGCGGAATGCGGCTCGCAGACCCCTCCTGTGCAGCAGAGGGCATAGGACTGAACTGCCATCATTGGGGTGGGGGGGCAGTTTGTATTTTGAGGCGAGGCTAAGCCTTTGCCTGCTTCCGGCCAGCCCCATGCAGTCTGAGCAGAACACCCCAGCTGGTGGGTGGGGGTGGGTGGAGGAGGCAGGGCTTGGCTCGTGGGTTCTGGGCTGGACTCAAGCTTCACAGAAATTTCCAATTATAAATACCCACGGAAGCAATTTTTCTAGCTCACTTCTCAGATTCTGAAGGCTCCCCTCCTCCCATGACTGGGAAGGTGAGGCCTTCAGAGCTGAGCTTCCCACCTCTACATGGAGGCTGCCTCATCCTCCCTCCCATCTCAATCACGGTTCATCAATTAGCTAATCACTGTGGACACGCTGTGTGACTCTGGGCAAGGAAGCACCCTCTCTGGGCTCCTCTGACCTCATCTGTGCTTGGGAAGTTTGCTCCAAAATAGGTGATTTTCTTCTGAGATCTAATCAGTCACAAAGGATGGCATTCAATTAAATCCAACCAAACCCTGAAAACTTGGAGCCTCCTATCTGGTCAGAACAGAAATGCATAGAGGAGTTGTCAAAGCAGATCCTTGGACAGAGCATGGTCTGGCCTTCAACACTCAGATCCGGCTAGAGGTGATTTAGGAAACAGAGGAAGGATTTCCTCCTCACCCAGTCAGGGCTGGAATAGTCAGGAGGACATCCTAGAGGAGGTAGTACTTTTTTCAGTCCCTGCCATTTCTAACCCAGAGCTCCTGAGGCCAGAGGTCCTGGTCCATGCTCTATTACCAGCAGATAGATACTCAATAAACAGTAACACGTTCCTGGGATGCCATACATCTTTCTTGTTCCTCCATTTTTAAATGAATGATTCTAAATTTCACAAGCAATGCAGCATACAGTCTGCTTGACAAAAGAGAAGAAGAGCCTGTGAAACCACCACCACATTGAGACAATGGCCACTTCCATCTCCCTGGAAAGTTTTCCCCTGCTCCTTTGTAAGCTCCCTCTCCTGTCCCTCACTTTCCCCCACTGATTTGCTTTCTGACCATACAGATTCGAAGGCACTTTCTAGAATTTCATATAAATGGAACCACATAGTATGGTCTCTTCTTTGTCTGGCTTGTCTCTGCTGAGTATAATTTTTCTTTTTTTTAAACTGGAGGATAGTTGATTTACAACGTTGTGTTAGTTTTAGGTGTACAGTAAAGTGATTCAGATATATACATATATTCTTTTTTATTTTTTATTTTTTTCTTTTTAATATATACTTATTTTTATTGTATTTATCATTATTTTTTATTTTCCCCCTTAACAGAGGCACTAGGGATTGAACCCAGAACCTGTGCATGCCAAGCACACGCTCTACCATTGAGCTATACCTTCCACCCCCTTTTTTAACTTTTTGTGACTTTTTTCCATAACGTTCTTTTTTTTTTTCAATTGAAGTGTAGTCGGTTTATAATGTTGTCCTTATTTCTGGTGTACAGCAGAGTGATTCAGTTATGCATAAATATATTCCTTTTCGTATTCTTTTTCATTATAGGCAATTACAAGAAATTGAATCTAGTTCCTTGTGCTGCACAGTAGGACCTTGCTGTTCATCTATTTTATATATAGTAGTTAGTATCTGCAAATCCTGAACTCCCAGTTTATCCCTCCACCCCCAATATGTTTATATTCTTTTTCAGATTCTCTTCCATTGTAGGTTATTACAAGATATTGAATATAGTTCCCTGTGCTATCAGTAAGTCTTTGTTCTTTATTTTGTATATAGTAGTATGTATCTGTTAATCCCAAACTCCTAATTTATCCCTGCCTCCCCTCTTTCCCCTTGGAACCATACGTTCGTTTTCTGTGTCTGAGACTCTATGTCTGATGTGTAAATAGGTTCATTTGTGTCATTTTTTAGATTCCACATATAAGAGATATCATATGATACTTGTCTTTGTCTGATTTACTTCACTTAGTATGATAATCTCCAGGTCCATCCATATTGCTACAAATGGCATTAGGTCATTCTTTTTTATAAAAGTCAGCATAATTATTTTGAGATCCATCATGTTGCAGCATGTATTAATATTTTGTTCCTGTTTATTCCACTGTGTGACTATTCTACAATTTCTTGATCTGTCATTCTGTTCATGACCATTTGGGTTGTTTCCAGTTTGGAGTTACTGCAAATGAAGTTATGAGCAGTCGTGGACCAGTCCCGGCAGGGACCCATGCTTTCACTTCTCCTGGGGAAACACCTAGGAGCAGAACCACGAAAAACACCTGCTTGTTTTCAAATATTTGGATTCAGAGGAAATTGAAAAAAAAAATACAGGGAGAACCCATGTAACTTTCACCCAGTTTTCCCCAATGGTAACATCTTATCTGACTGTAGCATAATTACAGCAAACCCAGGAAATTAATATTGGTAAAATCCACAGAGCTGACTCACATTTGGCCAATTTTACCCTCTGTCTTTGTGTGTGTGTCTGCACAGTTCCATACAATTTTATCATGTGTGTAAGATTTGTGTCACCACCACCACCAGCAAGGTATAGAACTGCTAATACTGTAAATCAACCATACTTCAATAAAAGATACAGAGCAGTCCCATCACCACCAGACTCCCTCCTGCTACCGTTCATAGCCCTCCCACCCCAGCTGCAAACCTGGATCACTAATCTACTCTCTCCATCGATACAATTCTGTCATTTTTAAAACGTTGTATAAGTGGAATCATACTGCATATAATTTTTTTCCTTTTTTCTAATTTTGGGGGAGATAATTCAGTTTTTATTTATTTATGTATTTCAGTGGAGGTTCTGGGGATTGAATCCAGGACCTCATGCAGACCAGGAGCATGCTCTACCACTGAGCTATCCGCATATAACTTTTTGAGATTTTTTTTTTCCCAGCAGCATAATTCCATTGAGGTCTATCCAAGTCGTTGCACCAACAGCGTTTTCTTTTTCATCGCTGAGGGGTGTTCCATGAAGTAATGGACCACAGTTTGTATACCTGCTCTCTCACTGAAGGGCATTCAGGTTGTTTCCAGTTCTTAGCTGTTATGAATACAACGGCTACAAACAATTACGTAAGGTTTTTTACTGAACACGGTTTTTGTTTTTCTGGTATGAATACCCGAGTGCTATTTCTGGGTTGCATAAGGCTGTTTTTTTTTTTTTTTTAGGGGGGTAGGTAATTAGGTTTATTTATGTGTTTTTTAATTCTTTTTTTTTTTTTTTAATTTTTTTACTGGAGGTACTGGGGATTGAACCCAGGACCCTGTACATGCTAGGCGTGGGCCCTACCACTGAGCTATATCCTCCCCACCAGTGCATGTTTACTTTGAAAAAATTGCCAAACTATTTTCCAGAGTAGCTGGAAACCATTCTCCAGTCCCACCAACCGTGTGTAGGTGACTGTTTCTCTACATCCTCACCAGCACTTGGTGTTAATGCTATTTTTTATTTTACTTTTATTCTGATAGGTATGCAGAATCCCTTCCCATCCGTGCACCCCCCCACCCCGTGTGAGAGTGCCTGTTCCTCCACACTCTTGGCTACACTCGCTGTGCTCAGGCTTTTACACTGCGGCCATTCTAGTGGTGTGTAGTGGTGTTTCACCGTGGTTTTGATTTGCCTTTTCCCAAGGAATAATAATGTTGAGCATCTTTTCAGGTCCTTGTGGGCCATTCATATATTTTCTCTGATGAAGCATGTGTTCAAATCTTTTGCTCAGTTTTTAAAAACTGAATTGTCAGGGGAGGGTATAGCTCAGTGGGAGCGCGTGCTTAGCACACGTGAGGTCCTAGGTTCAATCCCCAGTACCTCTGTTAAAAATAAAAAAATAAATAAACCTAACTACTCCTCCCCCCCTCCAAAAAAATTGAGTTGTCTTATTATTGAGTTATAAGAGTTCTTAGTATGTTCTAGACTGGAGCCTTAGTCAGATACGTGCTTTGCAGGTTTCTCCCAGGCTGTGTGTTGCCCTTTGATTTTCATAGTGGTGTCTGTCCGTGACCCGACTTCCCTTTTCTTTACAGCCTCCCCACGCCCTCACACGTCTGTCTATTGCCAGTTTCTCTTTTACACCGTCAGCTCCACCAGGGCAGGGGCTGGTTTTCCTGCTGCGTCCTCAGCAACTAGCACAGTGGGTGTTCATGCCTGTCCCCCTGGCTGCTGGGGTGGGGCGGGGCCTGGACTGGGGAGTGGAGACCTCGGAGCAGCCTGTTGCAAACTCCCAGGCCAGCACCGAGGGGGCCTGAGCTGGAGCATGGAGGGTAGGGGGTGGGGGGAGGGCAGACAGAATGGTCAAGGAGGAGAGCCAGAGACTTTTCCAAGCTGTATATGCCAAGCTCCCCTCCTCCCTTCTTCTCCTGCCGGCAAACCCATCCTGCCAGCCACACATACCCCACCTGCTGCTCAGCCCTGGCATCACACTCCTACCTGCCAGCCTGTCCAGATGCAGGAACAACACCAGGAATTTCTAAGGGAAACTGAGGAGAGGGGAGGTGGGGGAAGGATCCAAAAGGCTTAATTAGCCTCTTTTCTGTTAGAATTTCTACAACCTTTGTGTGTGATGAGGCGATGCACACACGGTACGGGGTGTGTAGTGTGTGTTACCTACTTAGGGTGTGGTCCAGAGGTGTATGACACTTATATATCTGGCCTTTACACCCGTGCAGGGCATCTGGGTTTTATGATGTGGGCCTTTCCATGGCAACAGAGCAACACACTTCCTTTCTAGGATGGAAGGATTGCCAGCTGGTCCCTGATGTCTTTTCTGTTTCCTCTTTGGAGCACCCTTTCTGGGGCCCCACCTGTGACTCTGACCCTGTTCTCCATTCTGACAATGCAGTGCCCTTTCTGTAGCCAGACAGTCCCCAGCAGCAGTTCCCAGCAGATGCCCACCTTCCAGCTTGGCCTCAATACTGTGGTCCTCTGGGTCTGTTTCTCAGTCTGCTAAAGGGAGTTAATAATACCTACTGCACAGGTGACTGAGGATGAAGGAAGGTGCGTGGGGAGAGCACATGGCATGTGGTAGGTGCTCGGTAAACAGCAATGTACACACACACACAAGCATGTCCATTCCAGACGCTAATGTCCTACCGGGCAGCCCCTGCCGTGTGCCCACGAGAGCACCTGTGGCATGGAAATGAGTCAGGTCCATCCAGGAGCTCAGGGAGTCAAGCCTCGTGGTTTCACACACACACATTCACTCCTAGGTTCAGTCCACACTGAATGAGGCATGCCTACAGTGGCTGGGTGGAGGCTGGGACATGGACTCCTACGCCATACAGCATCCACAACGCGTGACATACACATCCACATACCAGCACATGCTGGCCCCTGGCCCACCTGCCACACCACCGCCTTATCTGCTCTGAGTGCTCAAGGCGGCCAGCTGGCAGTGCCTCCCAGTACTTTTCCACCACTTGAGAGAAGTTGCATCTCTCATGGATACGGGTGGGAGGGGCATTCATTGTTCCTAAGGTGTCCCTTCTGCTGGCCTTGTCCTTGTAAGACTCCTTGGCTGAGTTGTTGGGTGGAGGGGCTGAGACTTCCAGCCTGTGCCTCAGCTGGAGCTGAACTGATTACTCCAGCTCCACCACCCTGGGATGCCCCGACCCCTGCACCTTGGGTCTGACCTCTGACAGCCCCAAGCCCACAGGGTCCTATTTATCAAGGTCCATGCTGGGGTCTAGGGCCTTGAGGGTTTGGGCTGTGTCTCCTGCAGGTCCAGGTGTAAGCAGATTGGGAGTCTCTGGAGAAAGAGAACCAGGAATGACGTTCTTGACATAAGAGAAGCCATTTTGGACTCAGCCACTTTGTGATCCAAGCCTGGTCACTATGCTTGCCCTTGAACAGGTCTCAGTAATCAATTATTTTTCTAATTAAAAAGAAAAATTTGGGGGGGAGGTAATTAGGTTTGTTTGTTTGTTTACTTTTTTAAAGAAGGCACTGGGGATTGGACTCAGGACCTCCAGCATGCTAGGCATGCACTCTGCTACTGAGCTACGTACCCTCTCCCATTCCCCGTCAGTGATCTTAAGAGAAATAAGGAAATGCAGGAACACAGGAAAAGCAGTCAAGAAACAATAGTTTAGCAATGAAACAGTCCTAGTACCTCCTCCTGGGACGTACAGAACAATCTGACACGGTCTTTGAGTTCTTGCAGGAACTAAGGCCCCCACCCAGGTGGAGGACAGAATGATGCTGCTGACCCTCCAGACTTCAGTCAGCTAAAGCTGGGGTATGTCGACCTTTGCCAAAATTCTATCTTGAATTCTCCTCTGCTCAAGCCCCTGCATGAATATGCATGTACCCTTCACTTAAAACTTCTGCAACTTTGCTGTTGGGAAGATACTGCTTTGGGAGAGATCCCCAGTGTTCTCCTTTCTTGCTGCAAATAATAATGAGTCCTTCCTTCTCTTGCTCTTTGGCTCAGTTGTGTCTTTTGTCTCAACATCCACCAAGACTCCAGCCCAGCTTTCAGGTAACACAGGTGTCCAGCACCAGCACAGGTGCTCAGGAACTGAATTGCATGGCACTCCGATCCTGTGTCCCGGGCGTGGGGAGCTGTATGTAGCGGTGGTTACATGTGTCTTAGCCTCCTTATCTGGAATAATAATTATGGTGACTTCCTCACAGGGTCGTTCCTAGGCTAAAGGAAGGAACCCAGGTAAAGGGCTCAGGCAAGTGCTTGGCACCACATAGGAAGCTCTCCTCTGCTCCTCATGCCCCTGAGTCACTGGACCTACAGTGTTCTGGGCTCTGGGCCCCTAAACATTCACAGGCTGCTGTAACTCACCAGCAAGACCTCCCTCGTGAATGGGAGGCTTCCTGTGGGGGTGGGGTGGGGTGGCGTATGTTAGCCAATTTTAAAACCAGCCCCTGGGGTGGGGGTGGGGAGTCCTAAGGAGGGTGGAAATAATCATTAACTCTGGCTTGGGCAGGGCAGGGAGGGTGGATACAGGAAGGATGGGAAGGCTGGCAAGCGGAAGTGGCTTTTAATCCGGTCATGTCTTATACAAAGAAGGGGAAAGGCTTCCAGCCGCAGACAATGGGAGGAGGGGGCCCCCAGAATAATATCACTAGCGGACACTAAAACAGCTGCTTGCCCCTGTGCCAAGCCCATCTATGTGAGTCACATTTGGTTCTCTCAACCACCTTAGGCGGGGGCACTAGCATCGCCCTGTTTTACAGACGCGGAACCAGGACACAGAGCGGCGTGAGGTCGCAGGGACTCACGGGATCCGAACCCTAGCTTGTCCCATTCTCAGCCACCGGGCAAGAGTATTTCTTGATGAGGGAAGAGCACGGGGAGGACACTCACTCATTCACTAACATTTGGGCACCGATTGTGTGCCCAGATCCATTCTAGCTTCTGGGTATCCAAGGGTGGTCCGGCTCTCACGGGGCGGCTAAGGAGAGACTACAACAGGTGTACGTAATTTCAGAGAGTGGTAAGAGCTTTGAAAGAAAAGAATCCGGGGCTAGGGGAGGGGATGGCGATTTTAGGTGGGCAGGGGTCTTTCGCAAGCCAGGCCTGTTTGGGGGCCCGAACCGGCCTGCGTCTGGACCCATCTCGGGTTGGAGACTTGAAGCTGTGCACGAGAGTGGTGCGGGACGTGGCTGCAGAGGGGCGCTTCCGATCGCACTTAATGCTCGCCACGTGTCTGCAACGCGCACCTGCGCCCATTTCTCAGATGAAGAAACCCAAGACGCGCTGAGAGCGCGGGGGCAGGCAAGAAGCAGACTGACGTTCGGAATCTCGAGCGCTCTCGCCGCACTCCACCGCGCCTGCGCCAGAGGTAGGGCAGGGCCTGCATGGAAGGGCGGGGCCAGCCGCTCGGGCGGGGGGCGGGGCCTCCGGCCTCTGCCGGGCCGTTGGTTACTGGGCGGAACCTTCGCGCGGCGAGGGCGGGCGCTCGGGGGAAGGCTTTGCGGCGCCGGGGCGGCCGGCCTCCATGGGAGTCGCTGCTTAGGGCTTCGCGGCGTCGGCTCCGGCTCCGGCTCCCATCCGAGGTGCGCGTACTGTCTCCCTCCCCGCGGACCGCCTTCCGCCCGGCCCAGCCCAGCGCAACGGGCGCGCGGCCGCCCAGAGCCCCGGAAGATTTGGACCGCTGAGTCGGAGTAGGCGGCGGGAGCGCGACCTCCGACCAGCGTCTCGGCGGCGCCGCAGGTGAGCTGGCAGGTGGGGGAGGCCCGGGGGTGCCGGGTAGAGAGCCCCTCAAGACCCCGAGGCCCTCAGGAACCGTCCCGCACCCACAGGACCCCCGGCTCCCGCCACTCTGGATCCACAACCACCTAAAGGACCTCGACAGATCTCGGTTCCGAAGACCCCCCCCTTCTCTTGAGAACCTCAGCCCCCGAGACCCCTCGGGATCCGCCCCGGCCCCTCCAGGACCCCTAGTCCCTGCCACCTCTAGCCCCTTCACTTTCAGGACTCTCAAGCCCCGAAACCCTTCAGGATTTCCCCTAGACTCCGAGACCCCCTGAGGACCTCCTGACTCTTCAGGGCCTCGAGACCCTTTAGGATCCTCATGTCCAGAAACCCCCCAAGAGTCCCTCAGGATCCCCGAGATCGTCCCAGATTTTCCCATCCCCAGGCCTCCGCAGATTTCCCCTGGGCCGTGAGGCCCTCCGTGCCATCTCTCCTTAGCCCCCGCCACCCCCACCCTCGGCATCTGCCCTGCCCTCTTTGTCACCTGCCCTGAGATTCAGTCCCCTTTTGGTTCTTTCTTCGCGCTGGTCTCAATGCTGGATTTCTCTGGCCTGAGGTCTGGGGGCCCATGGGTGCTCTGTGAAAGTATTCCATGGGGGTTGTGAATTCTTGATGATAACATAAAAGATGTAGAGACATATAATGGGTCACCTGATGACTCTTTGTAACCAGGCAGGGGCTATGATCTTAGCACTTTGTGTTTACTGTTGCATTGAGGCCAAAGCAGGACAGTGTTTAACTTTTAATGCTCTTTGGTGAGACTCGTGTGGCCCCACAGAAGAGCCTAGAGATCAGATCTGATGTGGAGGGAGGCAGAGCTAAGTAGGTGAGGGACTTGGGGCATTTTTTGAAGTTCTCTCCTCTTAATTTTTTCATTCACGGAGCTAACATTTTTTAAAATGGCTGTGATGCCAGAGAATTGTTTGGAGGTGATATGGACCAGGGTGGTGGCAGTGAGGACTGTGGCTTCCTCAAGCATGGCTAAGCTTCTTAAAGTCCAGACCCAAAAGACTATAGTTTCCAAGAATTGGCACTGGAGCTGGAGATGACAGTCCCTGCTCTCAGGGCCGCACTGGAGGGAGTAGTCAAGCAAGTACGTAGTTTTAATAACGTGGTAACAGTGTAGTGGCACTGCACTTAGCTGGGGGTGCGGGTCGGATTCTCAGGAAGGGGTGCTACAGAGGGCTTCTTGGAGGGAAGGAAGAGTGACCAGTAATCTTGAAGGTGGAGGTTGAGGAGAAGTTTGCCAGGGTCATTCCAGGAAAAGGACTGTATGCGAAAAGGCTTTGAGGCACACCACAAAGCACATCTGATTCTGGAAACCAAGAAGTGTGGCTAAAGAGGTCGTATCTTCCTAAGAACAAGGTCCTCAGGGTGCTCTTAGAGGGACTCTAAAGTGGAAAGGATCTAGCTTTATTCCCGGAGGCCCACCCTGCCCCTGGCCCTTTCTTGGGTTCCTGCTTCTACCATCGCCCTGAGTAAGTGGTGATCCAGCTCAGAGCCGAAGGAAAATGGGAGTTGGTCAATAGAGAGGAGACCGGAATGGGAGAAACTGGGACATTTGACAGAGGGCAGGGCTTGAGACAGGAGTCCCAAAGAGTGAGGAGCTTCTGAAGCCCAGGAGAGGATTTGGCACCTGAAGGGAGTGGGGGGCCATTGAGGGGCTTAAGGAGGGGAGTGAAGATGGTTTTTGTGGTTTTGAACAGTCACTGGCTCTGGTGTGGGAGAATGGTTTGGGGGAAGCAAGACCACAGGAGTGGGGAAGGTGACCTGGACCAGGGTGGTGGTAGTGAGGACCGTGGCGTCCTCTTAAAGTTTAGACCCAAAATACTTTGTTCCAGTTGTTTCCTGTCTCAGCCTTCAGTTTTCTGTCCAGGGATTGACTCTGGAACCTTGTTACTCCCTTTAGGCGAGATTTTGTCCTTTTGCCCATAGGGCAGGTCACCTTGGGCCTTGTCACGGTGACTGTGTCTGTGTGGCAGAGTGAGCCCAGAGTCCACGCAGGAGGTGCACAGTGGTGCAGTGGGCCAGGGGACGAGAGGCTGAGGCTGAGATGGAACCAGATCATGGAGCACTGGGAAGCTGGGCTCGGGGTCCTAAAGGAACTGGAAGGCCTTTGAAGGAGAGAAGTTCAGATGTGTTGTGTCAGAAGCGTCATTCTGGAGACTGTGGGACCAGAGAGGCCGAAGCTGGAAGCAGGGTGGCTGCCAGCAGTCCAGACAAGCTGTGAGGACTGTGAGGCAGTGATAGAGGGTGTGGTTTAGAGAGCGATTTAGGGAGAGAAATCCACAGGACTTGTTTTTGAAGTCTGGGCTTGGCCGAGGGGAGGGAGACTGCAGGATAACACTGTACAATAGAACTTTCCGTGATGATGAAAGTGATCTGTGTGGGTGCTCTTCAGTACACGCGACACGTGTCGCTGTCAAGCACTTAAAAGTGACTAGTGTGATGGAGGAACTGAGTTTTAAATTTTATTTAATTTTAATTGACTAAATCCAGGAAGGATACCCATCACATCCATGGGGCGTAGTGGGAATCACACTGCTGTAGGCTTTGTTCTTCTAAAGGTTACTCCTTTTAATGTTTTCAGCATCCCTGGGATATAAGATACTATTTCTTTTTTTTTTTAACAGTTAAAGGAAGTACAGCTCAGAGGCTAACTTACTCCCATATTAATTAGTACAGGCAGTACCTGGTTGTTTAACTTCTAAGCCTGGACTCTCTGTGAGACTCTTCTTCCTCCCACAAGGAGCCTGCAGGTCTCTTTCCCAGGAGAATGAGGTCCTCTTGGTGGCTTTGTTTCCAGGCTGAGCCCTCCTTATCTGGTCCCCGCTAAAGTTAATGCAGACAGCTGTGTGATAAGCCGGCCTGGGGACCAAACAGAAAACTGTGTGAGCTGCTTGTTTTGCCCGAGGCTTCTTGCTGCCTCTCAGATCTTCCTCACGGCCATTTCTGATGCATTTCTGGAAGATGAACAGGGTTAGGAAGCAGGTGAACCTGCAGATCAGCCTAACTGCCGCTTGGTATTTGTAAAGATTTGGTGGTGAAAAGAGGTGGAAATGAGTGCCTTACATGGAGTTTTGGGGTCGCAGTGGACCAAGTGGTGTCCAGGATAGTGGCGAGCCTGGGGGACATGAGCCAGGAGTGAGTGTGTAGCCTGCCCCTGACTCCCTGATTCCCAGGGGTACCTTCACCAAGTCACTGCCTCTCAGTCTCAATTTTCACATCTATAAAATAGGGTATTTGGCCTCACATAACCGTTAAGAGCACTGCAGCTCTAAGATTCTATAATTTTATGTTTCATTGGAGGTTTACTTTCTAGAACATCTCTTACTCCTCTTGGGATGGATAAATGCTGGAGGTTCAGCATGCCTTTGACCTCTGTATTGGTGTATTTTTACCATTATTGGCTTATTAAGTAGCGTGTCTATTTGAGTTGTGCAACGTGTCACATCTGATGAACGAGCTGTTAAAACAGCGAACGCTTTAGCTGTTGGCAGTGTTCCTAGTAAAATGTCAGGTATATTTGTTTGCCTTGCTGAGCTGCAAGGATGTTAGGAGGAAGCGTGCCGGACTGCATTTGCCCTGCACTTGCCCTGGTGGTTGGCCTCTTAAAAGGGTTTAATGTCAGCCTTGGCCAGGTGAGAGGTAAGAGCCACTTCACAGGGTTGTTGGGAGAGGATTGAATGAGATAAGGCGTGTAAAGTGCTTAGTACTTTCCCTTGAATCTAATTAGGGTGTAGAAAGTGTCACTAATTAATGTTGCTTTTTGAGCTAAATTGTGACCGTTACATTTTTTATTAATGGTGGGTTTTGTTGTTTTCTTGATTTGAGCATGTGTGCCCAAGCAACTCTGTTTGAAGGTCTGCTGGTTTCAAGAAGCAAATAAACACATATAGGTCATTACAAAATAAGCATTTTTCCTCCACCACAGCTTATTTTGACTGAATAAAAAATCACTGGTTAAGTAGCATGTTTTCAAATTAAGGTTTTGTACATTTTTTGTAAATTTTGTTTTCCTGTAAATTGAGGAAAGCAGTCCATCCTGAAGATCCCTTGCTGGTCGGGCCTGGGTTTCAGTTCCGTCGGAGCCGAGTTGAAGTGAAGATGCAGTTGTGGGGGCCGCCCTGGGAAAGCAGTGTTGAGTGAAAGCTGGCTGTTGCTGAGGGAGATAGGCTGGTAGTTCATAGTCAGGGATAAACATCTGGTAGTTCATAGTCAGGGATAAACATCTTGTGTTAATTACCTTTCAGATATTGACTCACTTAAAATCTTCACAACAGTCCAATCAGTGTGGATGATGGCATTCCCACTTGACAGACTTGAAAACTGAGGTTTGGAAGGGTCTCAGGGCTCGGGATGTGGTGTCTCCTGGCTCCAGGTCCTGTGTTTTCTCCACCACAGCCCCAGTGCCGGCGCTGCTCCAGTGCTGCTCCAGGTGTTGTTGTGGTGTCAGGGTGAGCCTCTCCTTTGCAGTCCTGGAAGCTTAATTTCTTCCATTTGTGCCTTGTTTCTAGCTCAGGTGAACCTAGTGATGCTCATCAAGCTCTCCAGCAGTGCCAGGTGATTCAGGAAGTCTGACTGCCAAAGGTACTTGAAAACTTACTCTTGTTGCCCAGTGATTTCTGCTTCTGTTCCCTCCTCCCGAGTCATCACGGGGAACCAGATTGCTATGGAAAAAGCAGCTTGCGGCAGTCAGATCAGGGTAAGGGGTGAGGGTGATGTTAACAACCATGTGAGTCAGTGTCAGGGAGCTGTGAGTTGAATAGCCACAGGCCCTCCCCTGTATATTGCCGTAAAGTGCTGATCGGTGCAGGGAAGAGCTTGTGTTATGGCTGGAGGCCTCAGACCTGCCAGGGTGTAGTCAGTGTGCAATGGGTTTGGCTTCCTTTAAGGACATTCCAGTCCTTGGGAACCACAGTGGTTACATGGATTACACTTAATACTAGTATTTCCAGGTCTCCTGCCTCCTGTGAGTAGCTGATTTATAAATCATTTCTTAGTGTGGGTTGCTTTTGTAACAGTAGCAGAATGATAATATTGAGGGTGAGAGCTTGCTGTGTGGCCGGCCTGTCCAGGAATCAAGCCATTTGCAGTCCCAGTGGCCTGGGGGCATCTTAGTCCATCACTGTATGCATCGGCTACAGATGAGTTAAAACTCACCCTTTGGAAATTTTGATGAATATTTTCGATATACCCTCCCCTGCTGTGTAAGAGGGGTGTGTTGAGAGTGTATGTCTGCTGTGCGCCCCTCTTCCTTCGTTGTAAGGGGCTGTACGATGGGGAGCACTCATCTCCACATTCTCTTATACCGCTCAAAATCCATGTCATTATGTATAGAAAGAAATGAAGAGATTTTCCTAAGGATATTTTTGAGGGTCCTCCAGACTTGAAACTTCTAATTCATGGTTTGTACTTGATAAGTGAAAGTGATTTGTAATAGAAAGTGATTAGTTTTAATTAAAGTTTTTCTATTATGCGCCTTGTAACATATTCCTATTCTTGACATTCTCTCCCTCCCTTTCAGACTTTATGGACTCTTTCACTCATTGATCTGTGCCTTTTTGTTTGTTTGGTCTTGATACTGTTGTCTTCTTTCCCACCCCTCTGCTCTCTCTGGCAGCGTAGAACCTGGATGAGTGCTTCAAAGAACGGCCAGTTCCGTAGATCCGCGCTGGGCCTGGTCCAGCAGGTCTCGCTGGGGTCACGCAGTTGTGGTCCTCTAGCTGCTGCACCGGCACTGAATGGCTCTGGTAGCCGTGCCCATCTGCTGGGTGATTGGTGCTGCTTGTCAGCTGGGGTACCTTGGCTCCCCACTGGGGGCTAGACTGGGCTCCACGAGGCCGAGTTCCAGGAGCAGGCTCCAGTGTCAGTGTGCTTGTCACACGCTTGCCTGCCCACATCCCCTTGGCCAAGTCAGGGAGGGAGGGGACTGAACTGTATAAGAGCCGGGTACCAGGAGGCGCGATGGGGGAGGTGATGAGTAAGCTACCACAGTGGAGCTGGGGAGTTGGGGGTGGGGGCTTTGTTTTGCCAGCTGTGAGTGACAAGTTCCATGTCTGTAGTTTATTCTAGTTTGCATTCAACTTAGTTTGATGAGCATTTATTTAGTGCTGGGTGCTGGGCAAGAATAAGGCAGCCTCTGGCTGCTCTTTATTTCCATTTGTAAGCACTTATGGTCTCACATTTAAGCAGAAAGCGTCCTGTCAGACCTTTACTCATGGCTTCAGATAAAGAGGACGGAACTATTTATACAAATCTGTGCTGGGGCGTGATTTTGCTTTCAGGAAATGCTGATACGTCCTTGAAAAAAAAAAATGGGTTGCTATGATGACTTGGCTTCGGGCCTGCAAACTGTGGTGACGACATAATCACCAAGGAAACCAAAAGATGCAGCTTCTAAAAGGTCTCGGAAGGCTTTTGTTACTGGAGGCTGGAAGCGGACCGGCTCAGAAGAACTGCGTTGAGGCTCGCTGTCCTACAGAAACTTCCAGGGGCAGGTACTAAGTGCTTTGGAACCTCTTGCTTGGTCCTTGATTTCCAAACCAGAAGGGCTTGGGGTGCTTTCTAAGTCATTGTGAGGTTTGGCTCCGATAATTATGTTGCTGAAAGAACAGGAAATGAGGTAATGTCTTTATAAACTTGTTATAATGAACTGTAAATGTCTAAATATGGGCAGCTATGCGCTCGTCACTAGAGTTATTGTGCTGAGATTTAGCGTAACTGGGTACTTCCCGTGTTGGCTGCTTTGATTCTTAAAGGTACACATCAGTATTAAAGCCTTGAGGCACATCTGCCTGCGGAGTTTGGAGCCTGCGCGGTTCGGCTGGAAGTGCTGAGGACAGCCAGGCTCAGGAGCAGAGAGAGGTTTGAGCACTAAAACCAGCACCGCACGACACAGGAGTGTGAGCGCGCACCTGTTGCGCAAGTGTTCGGTGCTTGTAGTGATAACTTGTTCTTCTGGAAAACTTTGAAATCACTTAATTTTGGAGTTAAGTCCAGCCCACAGAAGTTTAGTTTACTCAGACTTTTTGCAGATATGTAAATGTTTGGGTTTTCAGTTTGTTTTTATGATCATGCATATTCGGAGCATCAGAAGCAGTTGAACAATAATTGAAAGAACTAGAGAGAGATTTTTAAAGTTCTTCACAATAGTAATGGTTTGGGGCATGTGATTTCTTAAGTCATTGGTTAACCAGAGACTGTTTAAAAAAGCATTGTAGGATGTTGTGTGGAGCAGGGTGAGTTGAGAGTCCCTCCCAGGTGGGAAGGAGTAACTGTTTTCAAGTGATGCAGGTTGTTTTGGGGGGCAGTTGGATTAGTGAGTCTGTAAGCATCTGGTATTAACTTCTCACATAGGATTGAGTAAGAGTGACTCGGAGTTCCGTCCTGCAGTGGGAGGTTGAGAATGGAGTCTGTGGGCGCCTGAGCTCTTTGACTCGGCAGTTTGAGTCCAGAACACGTCATATGAGAGATTCTCAAGCTTTCGAAACTCAGTCAGTTAAAAGATTTCCTATTTTATAGCTGTTAAACCTGAGGATTGGCGAGTAGTTAGGTCAGTCACTGAAATCTCTGGGCTGGGGCCCAAGGTTGCTTATACTAGCAGTTACATAACATAGTGGAAAACCTCAATATTTGCTCCTTTCCTGAGAGACTATCTAGAAACAGATGACCTGGATGGTAACCCGCAGCGGGAGGGGCGATGGGGCTGAGCACTAGCCTTGGGCGGCATCTGTGAGCAGCGTTTTCCTCACCTGCACACTGTGGGCTCTTAACATTTGGGGAAAGGTCACAGACCCTTGGGGAGTTTGATGGAAGCTCTGAGCCTTTGCCCTGGGTTGGGGGGGTGGTTGGGGGTTCACTGGCATGTACACGAAGTTGTATCTGCATCTTCGGGGCTATTCTTAGGGCCGTGTTTAGTTTTAAAATCTAATAATGCTGCTCATAGACTGATGAAGCCTTGTCTCCTTACCCTGGAAAATTCCTTCTGGTGACCTGATTCTAACTGAGGGGAAAATGATTACACTTGTGAAAAGGTGCTTTTCAGTCAGTGCGCGTAGGAGATGCAGAGAGGGCCCTGGTGTATTCTGCTGACCGCTGTTCTGGAAAGCAGTTTGGCAGTGTGTGCTGAGGTGTTGTACAGAGTCCATGTTCTTTAACTCAGCAGTTCTGCTTTTCAGAAATCTCTCCTGAATAAATAATTTCAAAATAGATAAAAGTCTTGTGCACAAAGATGGTTGTCAGTGTTACAGTAACATCCCGCACTGATGTTTAGTAACGAGGAGGTTCATGTATGCAGCTACTGCACTTGTGTTTATGAACAGTTTAATAATGTGAGGGAAATGCTTTTACTATAATGCATGAAAAAAGGAGGACACGGCGGCGGGGAGGGGATGGCTCAGTGGTAGAGCGCGTGCTTAGCATGCGCCAGATCCTGGGTTCAATTCCCCAGTCCCTCCATTAAAAAAATAAATAAACAAACCTAATTATCTCCCCCTCGAAATAAAATTTAAAATTTTTTTTTAAAAAGTAGGATATGGCCTATGGTCCCAAAGGATGTAAAATTTTTAAAGTAAAAAGTCTAGAGGGAAATGTACAATGCTAACAGTTACTGCCTGTAGATAGTAGGATTATGGGCTTTTTAAACTTTATTTTTCCATATATTTCCTTTTTATATATATTAAAATTTTTTAAAATTGAAGTATAGTTAGTTTACAATGTCAGTTCCTGGTATAGTTCGTCATACATATACATACATTTATTCATTTTCATGTTCTTTTTTTCTTGTATATGTATATATATTTTTTATTGGAGTATAGTCAGTTTACAATGTTGTGTCAGTTTCTGGTGTACAGCATAATGCTTCAGTCATACATTAACATATATCGATTTTCATATTCTTTTTTATTATAGGTTACTACAAGATACTGAATATAGTTCCCCATGCTATACAGTATAAACTTGTAGTTAATCTATTTTATTTATAGTAGTTAGTATCTGCAAATCTTCCCACCCTCTTTTCCCCCTTGGTGACTGTAAGCTTGTCTTCTATGTCTGTGAGTCTGTTTCTGTTTTGTAAATAAGTTCATTTGTCTTTTTTAAGATACCACATCTAAGTGATATCATATGGTATTTTTCATTCTCTTTCTGGCATTCTCTGGCTTCACTTAGAATGACAATCTTTAGGTCCATCCATGTTGCTGCAAATGGCATTGTTTTATTCTTTTTTATGGCAGAGTAGTATTCCATTGTATAAATATACCACAACTTCTTTATCCAGTCATCTGTTGATGGACATTTAGGTTGCTTCCATGTTTTGGCTATTGTAAATAGTGCTGTTGTGAACATTGGGATGCGGGTATCTTTTTGAATTAAGGTTCCCTCTGGATATATGCCCAGGCGTGGGATTGCTGGATCATATGGTAAGTCCATTTTTAGTTTTTTGAGGAATCTCCATTCTGTTTTACATAATGGCTACACCAAACTGCATACCCACCAACAGTGTTAACATTTTTTTAATATATTTCCTTCTTGATAATAAGTATTATAGAATTAGGGGGAAATATGATTCTGGAAAAACTGTAGAAGATGGAAATAGTTTGGCAACGGGGACCTAGCTGGTTTAAGATTCCTGTTTCATGTAAGCTAAGAATTGACCTTGTATTTTGACTGTTTTTTGGACTGGATTTTATTTGGCTGGTCTGGATTTCAGTACGGCCAAGGGGAGGCCTGGCATCTCAGAAGACTTGCTCGAAGTGTCACGATCTATCTCAAGTGCACCACTCAGTAGCCTGCAGAGCTCATGGTCCCCTGGACGCTGTATCTGGCTTACTTTTTTATGCCACGTGCATCGTCTTCTTCCTGTGATAAGTCATTTGTGTTCATGTCAACTGGAGGCTGTTCTGAAACACAGACATAAGCAGGTCCATGTGCAAACACCCAGCACCGAGCCCACTGCTCCAGCTGTGCTCCGTCACCTGGTTTTCCTCCCTTTTCTGTCCAGTGTAGCACTTTGGAGAAGCTGAGTCTGAGACTTGGCCTGGCCTGCAAATCACGAGTTAGGAAATGGGGGCTTAGGAACTGTTTTGGATGTATGTTTTTATAGATGATGCTTTTTGGATATTCTAATTTAAAGAAAGCTCCAGGACCTTTGATTTTAATTCCAGCCTCATCTCTCTTCCAGGATACTAATAAGAGAACTTTTATCTGGGAAGTAGAAGTTGCTTCTGAATCTCTTTAGGATTCACAGATGGATTCAGTGGAAAAGACAACAAACAGAAGTGAACAAAAATCAAGGTAAATAAAGTCGACTACACTTTCAGACAGGTCTATGGCCTCCATCACAAGCCTCCTTGTCTGTTATTTAGTACCTACGAGGGCGAAAGTGGGGTGAGAACACTGGGTCAGGAGGGGAGCTCAAGGGCCCTGTAACTACCCCTTGCTTCCACGTGAGAAATGTTCCAGAAGGCAGTTTCCTTTCTGCCCAAGGAAGTGCCCATAGCCTGGTCCCCACACCAAGCAGCAAGTGATCAGAGGGTCACATCTAAGACCAGGGGTGCCACGCCTTGCAGGAAAGACGTCTCTGTCAGCGGGCAGGTTACGCTGTTGTGAAGTGAGGCTGGAGGAGGGGTGCTTGCCAGGGTGGGCTGGGACTGCTGCGTAGCGGAGGGCCGGCGCTTTGCCAGGGGTTTGCTTTTCTGTCGCTGCAAGCAGGGATCATTTTGTCATCATCGTTTGTATGTAGAAGCTCTTTGCATTTTTAAGGGAAATTAAACTGCTGAGCTTTGCTGTTCATAAATGTCTGTCACTTAAATGTGCTCAACACCATGGGGGACTCAAAGTGAGGAAGACACAACTGTCTCCAAGTCCCTTATGGGATGAGGATAAATCATGTGAAATTAATACACAAAAAAGAACAATGCACAGGATTTACTTCCAGTTAGTATAAACTAGGGGGACGGTGTGTGTGTGTCCAGTGCAAGGCTGTACTTGACCTCACCCTTCACAGGTGTTCCCAGACTGCACTGTTTTTCTTTGTGGTTGTAATACTTCCACGCTGACTGTCATTCTCTGCCTCCCTTGATTTTAAGTAGGAAGTTTCTAAAGAGCCTCATCCGGAAACAGCCCCAGGAGCTGCTCCTGGTCATCGGCACTGGTGTCAGCGCTGCCGTGGCCCCGGGCATCCCCGCCCTCTGCTCGTGGAGGGGCTGCATCGAGGCAGTCATCGAGGCCGCCGAGCAGCTGGAGGTGCTGCACCCAGGGGACGTGGCCGAGTTCCGCAGGAAGGTGTTGAAGGACCGGGACCTGCTGGTTGTTGCCCACGATCTCATCCGGAAGATGTCCCCTGTAAGTCTTCTCAGACAAGGACTTTGGGTGGCACGGGGGGCAACTTGATTCTGGGCACAGGTCAATCTGTGAATCTAGTGTTTTAATTTCTACAAGCCTGCATCATGTTTGTTTCCCACAGAGCTGGGCTGATGAGCCAGAAATCTCTCAGTCCATTTGAATATTGTCTCTTTAAACAGAGGGGATGCCGGGCGCTGTGCGGGCTCCTGAAACAACCTGTGTTTCAGACGGAGCCTGGATACCTGAGCTTGTGTCAGGGACCAGCCTGCTGATCTCAGCCTCGGTTAGTGAAGGGTGGGGTGTCCAGGTCTGAGCAGGCCGGCCGGCCACGTCTCTCCTCATGACAGGTGGTTCCTAAGCATTTCAAGGTGGGAGAAGATGTAGCTTCTGTGTCTGCAGGTGGAAGGGACGTGGGTGAGACAGAGATGCTCGCTGGATGATGCCCCGGAGTCAGTGGGGCTGGTGCGCTCACCCAGGTCTCAGCCAGGTCACCGCCGTCCAGGACGCGTGCACACTGGCCCGTGGCAGGTTTCTCGTTCTGTTTATTGAAGGACAGCCGTCATCTGAGGGGTGGGGAGATGTTGGATTGATAGGGAGAAAGTATGAAAACCAGCGTGCAGAATTCAGACTGCTGTGAAAAGAAACCTAAAAGCACATGGCTCAAATGTGACTGCATTTGTGTTTCTACAGAGAAGCCTGGGTGGGCAGCCATGGGAGAGCCTAGTGGTGTGGCTGTGGGGGGACGCGGGCTCCTTTTTCTTGGTCTGCCATCGTCACTCTGCAGCTTCCCCCTGACGCCCCAGGTTTGCTGCCCCAACTCCCACCATAATGATGTGCGTCTTCTGGGGGGGGGGACTGGGACTGGGAGGGAGGGCCGTGTGGCATCCCGTCTGGATTTTGACAGGCAAGCCACATACCCGCTCTGTTTTCATGGCATTGGCCAGAGTTCTCATGTGGCCATACCTGGCTTTACCAGAGTCTGGGAGAGTCTGGGTGACTGTGCCAGGTGTGGGCGTCCTGTTCTTACGGGACAGCTGGCATCACTGGGCAGGGGTGGCTGCTGCTTGTTTTCATAAAGAGAGTGTGTCAGCTCAGAGCCGGCCGCCCGTCTGCGTGCTGCCGGTGGCCGCTGTCCCGCCCCAGGCAGGGCTGGGTAGCGGCCGCAGAGACCGTGAAGCCTGCAGCTGCTTGTTCCCTGGTCCCTTAGAGACAGTAGCTGAGCCCTGTCCGGGGAGGCAGAGGGGGTGGACCAGAGGAGGGTCATAGGGCTGGGAGCCCGTTCAGAGGAGGTCATTCCTTTGAAGAGAGGCCAGCTCGGTTGGTACTTGTTGAATCAAGGAGATGAATGTTTATCTTACTCTTCTCTTTACTTTTGTATCTTTTTGAAAACTTCCATAAAAAGAGCTGAAGTGAGGCCAGTCAGAATGGTGGTTTTCCCCAGCCATGTTCAGCAGGTTGAGAACAGATTTAGAGTAAGTGGAGAGTTAGTTTTATCAGGGTTGGGGTTTTGCCAGGGAGTCCCAGCACAGCCAGGGAAGTTGACAGCGTTTTGAGGAGTAACTGTAGTGCTGCGTCATGGAGTCTAGGCTGCCTGATGGGAGAAGTCAGGCTGGTGGCAGGTGAGAGACGGTGGGTCGTGGCAGCGTGTCCTGATGGGATTGAAGTTTCCTGGGAGCCAGGGTGCAGGAGAGCTGGGCAGGTGGCGGGAGAGGCCGGACCAGGGGTTCTGGAAAGGGTCCCGCTGTTGGTGATGACAAAGTTTGGGATGTGACTGCGTCGTGGTTGGTGGAGGTGGGACAAGAGCGCAGTAGGAGAGTGCTGGGGGAGTTGAGAGGCTGTGGTACAGACGGGGTCATCCACATGCAGGCATACCCACCGCGAGCTATGACAGAGGTGGAGCTGGAGAGACTTGTGCACCCCCACATCTTCGCTGGTTGGGGCGTCGGGGTGTAGGGGTGTGGGGAGCCGGCTGCCAGTGGAGGAAGGAGGCGGACCTTTCCAGGAGAGGATGAAGACGTGGGGGCTTACTGAGGACGGGACCCTGGGGACGGTGGAGGGGTTTTCGGGGCTGGGAGGGCTAGGAGAGCGTCAGAAAAGGGCGTGCCAGCCGTGGGGCAGCCGACCTCTGCAGGGACATGCCTGGGGGAGAGCAGTGACGGCCACTCCCGAGCCTGAGGGGAGGGGGCGGCCCAGCCGAGGGCGGGCAGAGGGGTTGCGCAGAGGGGTTGCGTGTGAATGCGGAGGGAGTTCAGGCTCCACGGCCTGTGCCCCCGCCCCGGCCGAGGCCGGTGAGGGGAGGTGGGACAGGCAGCGGCACCAGGAAGCCTCTTGACCCTGTGTCCTCCTCGCCCCGCCCCCGCTTCTCCGGTCCCCTTCACAGCAGCTCTCCAAGGGTGGGTGTGTTTGCCCTCCTCCCGCGCCAGCCAGGCCCCGCCCCCCCCGCCCCCCCCCCCCCCCCCCCCCGCCTCCGGCAGCGGCCTTTGGCGCTGCATCCACCCCGGACCTCCCCCTAGTCCTGCTGGAGCTCTTGGCAGCATGGCACGCTGCCTTTCATCTACTTTCGCAGGCTGATGAGGAAGAGGAAGCCGGGCCTTTGTGTCTCTCGCAGAGGGAGAGGCGCAGTCTTCAGCGTGGTCCTCAGGGCCCCGCGTGACCAGCTTCCAGGTCACCTCTGACCTTGCCTGTGACACATGCCCTCACTGTGCTCCGGAGGCCGGGCCGGTGCTCACGCCCCTGCCTGTGCTGTCACCTCGGTGCCGTCTCACCTGTTCGTCCCTCTGATGGCGGCTCTCTCCAGGGCTCCTCACTTCTCAGCCTCTCCTCATGCCCTGTATCCCAGCCCCTTCCTGATGCCCTTTGGCCCGTCCACCCTTTGCCCCCACAGTACTCGCCCCTTTCTCTGCTTTGCTTTTCATCACGGTTGATGTCTTACTTACATTATTTGCATGTTATCTGTCTCTCTCCTCCTTTTACCTCTTTTAATAAACTCTACAAGGTCGGGGGGGTGGACAGCTCAGTGATAGAGTGCATGCTTAGCATGCACGAGGTCCTGGTTTCAATCCTAGTACCTTGGTCAAAATAAATTAAAAAAACAACCCTAATTCTGCCCTCACAAAAAAAATACAAAACAAAAGTAAACCCTACAAGGTCAACAGATTTCTTTCTTTAAAAAAAACAAAACAAAACCCCCGTAGCCTAGCACCTGGTGTCGCAGCGCCCGCCTAGGCGCGCTGGTGTTGACGGGTGATGTTTTTGTAACTCTGGTCCACCTCTCCATAGCGCACGGGCGACACCAAGCCCAACTTCTTCCAGGACTGCCTGATGGAGGTCTTCGACAACCTGGAGCAGCACATCCAGAACCCTCTGGTGCTGCAGTCCATCCTCAGCCTGATGGACAGGGGCACCATGGTGCTGACCACCAACTACGACAACCTGCTGGAGATCTTCGGGCAGCAGCAGAACAAGCCCATGGAGTCCCTGGATCTGAAGGACAAGACCAAGGTACGGGCTGGGGGCTGGGGGCCGGGCCGGGCCGCACGTTTGCACTGCCGGGGAGGCACGGGCTCCACCTTTGCAGCGGTCAGTTAGTGGTCAGGGAGGCGCCGCCTACTCCCCACCGTGCAAGGAGCGGCGAGGGCCTGGGACGGAGGGCGCTGCCCCTGTTTCTAGACGGGAGCGACGGTGGCAACGTCGCCTCCAGTTTGATGCTGTGAATTGTGGTTAATTTGCTTACTTATTTATTTATTTTAACAAATTGGGGTTGCAGTATATGTAAAGTTTTTATCCCTATTTTTCTTCATTAATACTCTGCTGTGAGCATTTTCTGTCATTAAGCTGTTTTTATTGATTCATTTACTTGTTTATTTTTATTGAAGTGTAGTCAGTTACAGTGTGTGTCTGGTACACAGCATCATGTTTCAGTCCTACATATACATACATGTATTCGTTTTCATATTCTTTTTCATTTAAGCTGTTTTTAGAAGCATGATTTTAAATGTAATTTCATTGTGAGGCTAGACTATAGTTGTCACCTTCCTCTGTCATTGTTGGCACTCTTCACAGTTGTAAATAATGCTACAGGGGAAATTTTTACACTTTTAATAAATTCCTAGAAAAGTGTTAGGGTCAAAGGGTATGACTGTTTTAAAGAGAAATGATGTAAATTACTGAAGCGTTTGCTGGAAGATTACCAGTGTCCATGCGCCCGCGCTGTGTAAGGGGGAGTCCATTTCCCACATCTTGCCGGCATGCGGTGGTGCTACAAACCAGACAGAGCACACTTCTCCCGCTGGATAGGAGCACATGTTACGTTTTTATTTGTCACTAAGGTTGAACATAATTTCATTACATTGACTGCACTTCTGTGACCTGTTTGCCTAAAGACTTATAATATGACCACCAGCTCCCATGCTGCCTGTGTTAACCTGCTCCACCGTGGGAGGAGGCCTCAGCCCCGCTCCACACGCAGGGAAACTGAGGCACACTGAGACTGTGTCCCATTCAGGACCCAGGAAGTGTGCCGGCTCGGCTCAACCCCGGGCTTCCCTTTGGCAGTCGCGGCCCAGGCCCTTGCCTTGCGAGGGGGCCGGGAGAAGTGCTGCCACCCTCATGGCGGGGCCGCTGGTGACACGTGATAGAACACCTGCTGCACGTGGGGACAGCGAGGGCCCGTCTGTGAGGCTGCTCGCTGCTGCACATGGTGTCTCTGGAAATGCCCTGCAGATGGCGTGTAACAGAGACGCCGGCTGGTCCTGGGCCTGTGCCCGGTGGCAGGGGCAGTGGTGGCGGTCGATGGCCTGGGGCTGGCAGTCCCGCCTCCGATGCGAGAGGCCCGGCCTGGAGACGAAAGGGTGCACAAGGTGTGCGTCTCCTTAAGGACCTTGTTCTGCATCTTGACATGAAGGCAACACAGAGCTACCTGAGGAATTATTTTTTCCATGTACATCTCTTTTGGGTGTAAAAACGATGTTTACACAGCAGTAATTAAAATACAACATGTGACTCAGAAGTGAAGGCCGTCCTGATCTCCCTAAAGGCACCAGTCTTAAAGGGCGAAACACTCTGAGATGCTGAAGGTATCTTCTCTGTCACTGTCTCGGGCTTTAGAGAAGCCCTTGCTGCGGTGGTGCGCGTGAATAACCAGCACCAACGGCCGAGGTTCCCGTGGGTCTTAAGGGCACAGCTATAAGGTAAAGCATCTCTCCTGCTGCTTCCAAGGTAGGTGAGAGGCCAGGAGCCGATGCAGGCATTTCCCTCTCGTGTGTGTCCGGCTTGCTCCCCGGCAGGTCCTGCAGTGGGCGAGGGGCCACATCAAGTACGGAGTTCTGCACATTCACGGCCTGTACACCGACCCCTGTGGGATGGTGCTGGATCCTTCGGGATATAAAGACGTCACTCAGGACCCAGAAGTCATGGTACGCCCGGCCGACCCGGCGCCGGCTGAGCCGTAGGGCGGAGTGTGCGGCCCTCTTGCCTAGGGGGGTGGTGGCGCTTGTGCGGCAAGACTCCAGGCCCCGACGGTCTGGAACATTCTTCTCTGGCTGCTCCTCCCCACTCATCCCTTCTGTGTTCATTCAGCCACCTCCTCTCCTTTCTCTGCTTCACAATCTCTTTAGCTTTCAAAACCTAGCTTTAAAATTTCACTCTTTGAGGCTATTTGATATTCTTGACGGAGTGAGGTGTGTGCAGACGCTGCTTCCCAGCTTTTTATAAACTCGTTGATTATGGCTCTTGGGAGCCCCGGGGTCCTCACCGCCTCACCATCACGCTCGGAGTCAGGCCTCTGGCCTCGGTGCTGATCCCTGTGCACATGGTGGCCCCGTGGACGACTGGGCTGACGCCCTTCAGCTGCCTCAGGGACGGCGTCAGTGGGGATGAGAGATGCCCTGCTAACACTGAACCTCACTGAGGTGTCTGGGTGTCTGAATTGGTGATTCTCTGCTGTGTGCCTGAGTGACCCCATTAATAATCTTGGCCTCCCCCTGCGCCTACTCCCTTGGGTCATTGTCACCAGTTCCCTCCTCAGCTCTCCTGCCCTCACTCCCTACATCCCTGTTCTCGGGACAACAGGCCCCTCCCCGCAAAGTTCCCACCTGTGATCCATTGAGACATTCATTCCAGGGCGTTGCATGTGCACAGCTCTAAACCAAAAAAAACTTCATGTCCTTATGTTTTAACCATTTAAAGCTGTGCATAATTCTAGAAGGTCTGAATTGAGTGACCGCACTGACAAGGTTGCTGGTGGTGTGGTGGGCAGTAGCGCGTCTACACGGGTCTGGGGCCGGGGCCGGGGACCCTGGCTTGGAGACAGAGAGGCTCTTTCTTCCCGCCTTCCTTCCAGTGGGTCTTGGGAAAGGCCGGTTAGGAAGCCCTATTTAAAACAGCAAGTGTGTGACGTTATGGTCTGTCCTAAGATCTTGCTGGCTTTCACAGGAAGTCTTCCAGAACTTGTACCGCACGAAGTCTTTTCTGTTTGTGGGCTGTGGAGAGACCCTGCGTGATCAGATATTCCAGGCTCTCTTCCTCTATTCGGTGCCGAACAAGGTGGACTTAGAGCACTACATGGTTGTGCTCAAGGAGAGTGAAGACCACTTCTTCAAGCACCAGGCGGACATGCTTCTGCATGGAATTAAAGTCGTGTCCTACGGGGGCTGCTTTGACTATTTTCCAGGATATGTGCAAGACCTTGCCGCTCAGATCTGCCAACAGCGAAGTCCAGGTACAGGATTTTTTTTTTCACTTTTCAATATACAAAACCGATAAGATTCTTCCAGTTTTTGCTTTTTTTTTTTTTGTAGATATACTTTACATACCATAAATTTGAGGTATAATTTTACATACAGTCAGATGCGCCAGTCTTCCCGTTATTTATTTATTTTTAGTGTCTCTGTGTACTTAAAAAACAGCAGATGGGGAACTTGGTGTGATGGTGACAGTCTGTAAGGAGAACTCTCCTGCCCCTTGCAGAGCTGTGCTTGGAGCCCCACACGTCTGTCCCCATCTCACATGACGTGGCGAGCTTCACGTCGCCTTCCCCGGGAGGGGGCACTGCCCAGGCAGCTCCGTCGGTTGTGACGCTGAACACCTGGAAAATGGCAGAGTCTTGTACCTCCACCCTGTCACTGTGTTTTAAAAACTAAAGCTGCAGAGGCACAAAGGGGTTTTATGAAGACTTTTCTTTCTGTTCTCATATGATGTCTTTTCCCTGTTCTGCTGAGTGCAACACACCTTTTCGGTGAATGTCCTCGGCCCTTCTTCTGGGGAATTGGTCATCTGCCAGGAATGACCAAGGTGACTGAGCACTTCTTAAACTGGTCACCTGGACATAAAGGCTTTGAGTTTGGTGGCACTAAGCATGGATGACGGCAGACTTGGAAAGGTCTGTGTGGGCTCTCGTGTTGTAACAGGAAACCCAGTCGCGGTCACCCACGCGGTGGAGTTGGCTTAACCACCGGGGTGGCAGGACGTGACCAGCAGTGACCTTGAAGACTAGGCAGCGCTGAGATCACAGTGACCGAACGCACAGATAATCTAGCAACTTCGTTTCTTCCCACTGGTCCTTTTCAGAATTGCTAATAATTAGCAAAATGGACCGATTTAAGCTGCATTTCCATTAATAAAAGCACACCTAGGACGGCAGGCAGTGCTTGCTGAGGGGGGAGGAGGGACTGCTGCCGCGTCACGTGCCGCTCCCAAGTCTACCTTCTTGTGCTTGTTGCATCGTTAGTCACAGCGCCCACTGTTGCTAAATGATGAGGCAGGCTCGGTGGGGGGGCCCGACCTGCCCAGTTAGTGCCCGGGACCCCAGGCTGACAGCAGAGTGGAACGTGTGACTGGCTGTGTCCCCGCACGCGCTCTGGGGGGCAGCGGCTCCAGTCCCTCTGCCCCTTCCCACTGTCCCTCCCACCTGCACTCGCACAGCTGCCTGGGGGGCCAGCACCCGGCTGACGGCTGGGGCTTCCTGTCCCCGCCGGGCCCCCTGGCCGGACCCTGGCCGCTGAGTGGATTTGACAGCTGGCCGGGGCTGAAGGCCTGCTGGACTTGTGACCTGTGACTCTGTCCCTAAGGACACTTTCACTTAGCTTCTTGAGGTACTTCTGTTAGGCGAGGGCGGCGCACCAGCGATGACAGCCCTGATGGGACAGTCCCGTGTGCTCGGCTGGCTCAGGTGCCTCCCACAGGTGCCCCGGGAGGCGGAGAGGAGAGGGCGGGAGCCGGACCCCAGCCCTCGGTCCCCAGGACGTGAGTGCGGGCTCCCGCCGGGCGGGCCTCTCCTGCAGCCCCCCACCCGGAGCAGAGCAGGCCGAGGAGGAAGCGCCTGGAGCCTCGGCTGTGCTGACTGTCTTCCTTTCTTCTCCAGATGCCGATCGAGTGGACAGCACCACGCTGCTGGGTAAAGCCGACTGATTGTTACCAGACTGTTTCTGGCCGTCACGCGTCTCTGGCTTCCTGCCATCATTTATAAAGTCACAGAAGTGTTTGTCACGTTAAATTCTTAGCCCGTGTTGTGTGCAGGCAGCCCCACCAGCGATGGAAATAGCAGTGGTGGTCCCGCCACAAGGAAGGGGTTAATGGTGCAGCCCTTCGGCCGGGAGGCAGCTGTCATCATGGGCCAGCTGCTGGCGCCTGAGAGTAACCACCTGTCCTAGAACCCGGAGTTAGTCGCCGGGGTCAGAACGAGACGCTGCTCGTGTCGTACCATTTGGTCTAAGATGGAGTAATTTTTGACCCATCCCCTTCAGAGATTTTAACTGCAAAGTTCTGAGCATTCTTGTAAAATATTCTGTTTATTACTTGTTTGGAACATGAGTATCCTCCTGGGCTCGACTCTGCCTGTTCATTGACGAGCTGGGACCGAGCTCAGTGGCTGCTGCGCCCGCCTGGAGTGAACCTGGCGCAGGTCTCCCCACGTCGGCCCGTCAGTTGGGTTGGCGGGGGCCTCTGTGCCCCGGGTCCCCACGGGCCCCGGCAGAGCCGCAGACGGGAAACGCCGTCGTGCTGGGTGGGCTTCCGTTTAGGAATTTCAACAGTTGTCCTCAGCCTTCCGTTTCTACCTTATGTCCTTGTGAAAGGTCACATTTATTATAGTTGCTTTCTCTGACTCCAGAACCATCCATTTCTTTTGAAAAAAGCAGTAACTTGATAGACATCTGTCGCACGTGGCAGGGGTTATTTGGTTAGTGTGTCAGTAAAATCAGATTTAGAGACTGGATCTCAGAGGGTAGATTCTAGAATAGATAACCTTTTTTTTTTCATTTTCAAAAAATTTTTAATTGAAGTATAGTTGCTTAGTTGCTGTATAGTATCATATAAGTTACAGGTATATAATATAATGCTTCATAATTTTTTGAAGGTTATACTCCATTTATAGTTATTATAAAATATCGGCCGTTTTCCCTGTGTTGTACAATATATCCGTGTAGCTTATTTTATACCTAATAGTTTATATCTCTTAATCTGTTACCCCTGTATTGTCCCTCCCCCCTTCCCTCTCTCCACTGGTAAATGCTAGTTTGTTCTCTGTATCTGTGAGTCTGCTGCTTTTTTGTTGTATTTTTTGGATTCTACATATAAATGATACTCAGTATTTGTCTTTCTCTGTCTGACTTATTTTACTTGGCATAATGCCCTCCAAGTCCATCCATGTTGCTGTAAATGGCAAATTTTTCATTTTTCTTTTTTATGGCTGAGTAGTATTCCGTTGTGTATACATTACACACACCACATCTTTATCCAGTCATCTGTTAATGGACATTTAGGTCGCTTCCATATCTTGGCAACTGTAAATAGTGCTGCTGTGAACCCTGAGGTGCATGTGTCTTTTCGAATTAGTGTCTTTGTTTTTTTCAGATATATACCCAGGAGTGGGATTGCTGGGTCGTATGGTAGTTCTGTTTAGTTTGTTGAGAACCCTCCGTACTGTTTTCCGCAGCAGCTGCGCCAGTTTACATTCCCCCCAGCAGTGCACAGCGCTTCCCATCTCTCCACATCCTCACCAACCCTTGTTGTTTGTGTTCTTTTTGATGACAGCCATCCTTAGATAAGCTTTTTAATTAAAGTTTTCACCTTTCAGGTAATGCATGCCAGGACTGTGCAAAGAGGAAATTAGAAGAAAATGGAATTGAAGTTTCAAAAAAACCCAGACAATCAGATACTGGTACAGTGTCCTTTCTTTCCGGGGGGACGTAGTGCAGCAGGCCTTGTTTGTGGGGTGTCCTCAGTTCCAGTGCTCCGCTTCAAAGCCCCTTGGTGGAGGGGGCAATGCGTATGTCACTCCAGCCGCCCAGAGATATCCACCAAAAGGTGTCTGTTAAAGTTAGCATGTTGTTGAAGAAAGACACACAGAAAAAGCACACAAATTGTAAGTTCAGCCCAGTGAATTTTCACAAAGCAATACCCCCACGTAGTCATCTCCAGTTCAAGAAATGGAACGTTGTCGGAGCCTCGCTGCCCCCACCCCCCATCGCTTTTCAATCGCTCCCTCACTGCCCCGGGGTGAGCACCATCTTGACTTATGTCACCGTAGTCTCCAAGGAAAACCACTTTGAGTCATTTTTTTGTTAACCTCTTATCACTGAATTAGATTTATTTGAACTATTTAAATATTGATTTAAACTGTGCATTTAAATAGACAACCTCTGTTGACCCTAGGAAAGGTGACCTGGCTCACTCATACTGTCTCCTGCCAGGTTTCGGAAGTCTGTAGTTTCTGTGTCCCTGACTAGTGCACTTGTTTACGTTATTTTGACTTCCCAGTGAGAAGCCTAGGCTGCCACAGCCCTTGCCCCCCCGCCTCCCCCCCACCGCTGCTGCCTCCTTGGCGTCCGGCACTGGGCTCCGGGATTGAAGGGGGATACGCCTTCCGGTCCGCCTGTAGGTTGGCACTAAAAGTTGGGAAACAAAAGCAATTACTTAAGAAACATGGAGGAAGCAGTCTCTCCTGGTCAGCGCGCCCGCGGGCCGCGCCCCTGGGCCCAGGCCCCGGCTGCTGCGCTAGCGGAGGGGTCGTGATACCGAGGTCCCGTGTTTCCTTACATTCCATTAGCTCTGCTCCCGTTTTTGACTGTTGCATACTGGTGGTGGTTGGGTTGCTTTTTTTTTTTTTTTTTTGAGGCATTTCTGGATTCCTTTTTCCTCCTATGGTCCAAAAAAACACATTTCATGGTATTTTTAAACATGCGCTTTCTCTCAGTCACCCTGCCCCTCATTTCCCGAGTCATCCTCTGCCCACCTGCTCGTTCTGGACGGTGTGCACCTGTCGCCCTGGAGCCCCCTCCTCGCCCTCCTGGATCACCGTACGGGTCTGCCTTCTCCCCGCCCGCACCCCCTCTGCTGGCCTGTCCCCCGGGAGCCCTCTCGGCCCCGCGCAGGGCCTGCAGCTCCCCGGGGGCTGCTCGTCGCCTGTGGTGCGGGAGCCACCATTCCGATCCCCCCTTGGAGCTCTGCCGTCTTGGGTGTCCGCGTGTCCTGTGGAAGAGGGTCTGCAGCCCAGACTGCTGTGGTTTGTAGGTGAACTGTCGCTTCCCTTTCTGGAAGCTTTTAGGATCTTCTTCCTTGATGTTTAGACATTTCATGAGGACATCTGTAGGTGGAAACCCTTTTGATGTCCCTTGCTCAGGTTTTTTTGCCCCCTCCAGCTGTCTTCTCTGTTCCCTCTTCCTGGAACCGTGTTAGTTAGGACCTCCTAGGTTGGCTTCTGCTGTGTTCTGTTTTCTCTAATATCTGAATTTTCATTTTGTCTTCTTTTTTTCCCAAAAACTTTCTGGGAGATTCTCAAAATCATATTCTACTTCTTGGGTTAAATTTTGAGTGTTATTGTTAACTTCTGAGAGCTCTTGTTTTCTGACCTAGTCTCTCTCGTAGCATCTGTTGTTTTATGAGGAAGGTATCTTTTCAGATTTCCTGGTTGTCCTGACTGCTCCATTCCTGAAAACGTTAGGATAGAGGGTTTCCAGATAACAGGCTTTATTTTCTGTTAGATAAGAAAACCTCAGTACAACACTCTCCAGCACCTGCGTAACAGTCCACCCCGCACTTCTGAGAGCTGCGAAGCCCTCACCGCGCTGTTACTGACTTGCTTCACGTCCAAGCTGGCTCCTCAGGGGGTGCTGGGGGCGGCGCTGCGGCATGCGCTTCCTTCTGCACCGCAAGGAACGTGTGCTGTCGAAACAGCCTGTTATAAATGCAGAGACTTGTACCAGACCTTAGTCAAGTAAAGCAAACATGGCAGGTTTTTAAGTGGCGGCTGGCAGCGCGCTGTGGCCCGAGTCAGGACTGGTGGCGGGAGGGGACGGCTGAGGTGGTGGAGGTGAGTATGCTGGTGGCTGCGCCCCAGCCGCGGCTGACTCCGCACCCCCTCCCTCAGATTCGTACGTCAGTGCATGTATCTTCGGAGGGAGTTCCGTTTTGATGGTATTTTGGATAAAATTCTTTGAAGTCTTTTAGCAAATATTTGGATTGTGAATTCAGCCGGTAGGAACATCTATAGCTAAATAAAAAGCTAAAACTAGAGTTCGCTGAGTTGTCCCTGCAGGACCAGGGGCTCTTTCCCGTTAGCCTCTGCCCTGTTCCTTGTGCCCGCACGCCTGGGCTCCTCCGCGGCCTGCTGATCTGAGCAGCGGGCCCGGGTGACGGTTCTCCGTCCAGAGCGTGGACCGTTGCTGCGTGTACGTAGCTTTTCTCCCCCCAGGGCGACCCGTGGGTGGTGTTATCAGGCAGCAGAGCTCACTGCCTGCTGGACTTTGCTCCAGAGCAGTGGGCAGGCCAGTCAGCGGGGACCCCCTGGAGGCCAGCACCCACACCAGCAGCCTCCTCCCCAGGGAGCTCTGGCTTCACAGAGAAAGCCCTCTAAGGCCACTTTCTTCCAGAAAGCTTTGTCCCGTTCTGCACGCGGAGGAGAGACCCGAGGTCATCTTCCCAGTGCTGCTGGCCGTTCCTGCCGGCAGGAGAGCTCAGAGCGCGTGGCAGGCTCCCACCTGCAGGCAGGCCCGTTGCGCGCACGCCCTGACCTCCATCCTTCTCTCCACTTCCCTGGGCTCCCGTTGTATGTGTGAGATTTCCAGAGCTTTGCAGATCTAATGTCATAATTTACTTTGTCCCCTGATGGTAGTTATAATTCACAGGCTATTTCTGGACAGTGGCTACTGTTTCCATTATGGAGGTGTGTTCAAAGTCTTTAGTACATGAGGAAAACTATAACCAGTTTTTGAAGTAGAAATCCCACTGCAAATACTTTTTAAAGATCCAGTTAATGTTTTGGTTTTCCTTTCCTTTTGTTTAAACAGATGATGCTGGAGGGTCTTGAAATCTTTCAAACCAATAAAACTGCAACTTGAAAACCAGCCTTCTGTAACCACAGTGCCGTCCCAAACGATGAAGAATGTCAGAGAACTCCACCCAGGATCTTCGTCCTAAACCGTCGAGCACCCCGGAAGAGCCCGGGGGTGCGTGGCGCTCGGGCACTGGGTGAGAGCCCCGCCGTGTGTGCTGACTGCTTGGGCGGTGACGCGCACACACGCCAGGTGTCCTTTGCGAGGACGGATGGACGCCTACCTCAGGGACCACGCTGGCGGGCCGGGAGGCCTGCTACTCCCGACTCCCCCTTGACCTGCCCTCTTTGTCAGGTGGCTTTTTCTGATGAAAGGGGGAGAGTGAAGACTGTCCAAGCAACAGGAGTTGCCAAAGAGAAAATAGGAAGTTTAACACTTAAATTTTATAATTTTTATGTGGAAACATCTGTTACTGTAGGAAAAAAGTTAGAAGTCTGTTTGTTGCATTGTTAAATAGTAAAAGCGGATGGACCCTGGGGGCACTGACTGCTGGTGAGGGCTGGGTGTTTGAAGAATGGCTAGCCCTGTGCGGCCCCTTTGGGGTTACACGACTTCAGTAACTTCGCTTCTGAAGAATGGCAGGTCTGATGCTGCCGAGCAGTGAAGTTGTGAGGAGCCAGAGAGCCTTTCCAAAAGTGCGTTTCGTGGTGGGTAGCTGAGAAGTTACACGTGGGCACAAGACTAAGTTTGAAACTTCTAGTTAAGTTCTAAGCTTTCCAAGTCTTTATTGTATGAGGTAAGTCCAGCCTTTCTGTTCCTGTCTCTTAAAACCCTTGCCCCCGGCCCACGTTAAAGGGTGCGCACACAGCGCAGCAGGGCCTGTGACACGGCGACACCGTTGGGCTTCCCCGGGGCAGACGGCACAGGGGCGGTGGCTCTGGGACCCAGCACAGGCCCTGCTTGGGCTGTTTCAAGGCTGCCTGTTTTGTTGCTCCTCTGGGTTTAGAGAAAGTGAAGAACAAGAAACGCGAGGTTGCAATGTGCAGGGAACGAGAGAGAAGCCAGAAACCTGCTTAAGACCTTTTGTTTCTTTCCTTTTTGAAGCATGGAAAACAAATCTTTCATTACTCTGGTCAGAAATAAAATTTTATCGTCAACTCTGCTCAACTTTTCTTTAGCTATGATACGGCATGGTATGTATTTAATGAGAAATTTTACCTTGAGTTGCCGTTCGGTTGTGAAATTGATTACTTGAGTATGTTTAAGTATTTTAAAAAGCCAACATTTTAAGTTCACTTAAAAAAGAAAGACACACGAAGTGTAATCAGGGCAGGCTATCTGAATCTGAAAGTTGAGCAGACACAGGGTATAGCAGCACTGCAGCATGGAAAGTGACGGGGAACAGGACACAGAACTGGGAAAGTGGAGCCAGTTTCAGACAAGCTGTGAGTCTCAAGACTGGAGGCCTTCTTGCTGTAATGAACGGACATATCTAGTCAGTTCTGCTGTTTCTTCTTTCAAAATGCAAATTTATTTCAACACGATTGACGTATTAGAAACAATCTGAGTATAACTCATTTGCTTATGTATAATTTTGTCTGAGAAAACCAGGTGAGGGAGCGACTAAGTATGGCCTTGTTTGTTTTCTGTCTCAACCTAGACTAGTTCTGACATTTTTAGATGGTTTTATTTTAATCAGTTATGCAGGTACCTATACAGTGAGCCTCCTTGCTGCCTCAACAAAGCCTGAAATACTCTCTGATCCTTAAAAGGAGTTTGTCGCACCTGCTCTGGGTGAAAGCGGGAGCACAGCCGGCTGCACAGAACTGGGGGGGGGGGCTCCACCACCCGCCCTCAGACCCCCGCCGGCTCCCTCCGACACCCCCCCCCCCACTTGACCACAGCAGCGTGCTTCACCCAGTGGGTGAGTTCACATGCCAACTTCAGGGTGTTTCTTGAGATGAAGTGCCATATTTGCTACAGTATCTGTGTTTCTTAACCGTTTAACATGTGTAAAGCCAGCTATGTACTAGGGTCCTGTCTTCCTTTTTCAGTACGGTGCCCCCACCCCATGTTTCCCATCACCCATGCTCTCCATCGTGTGCTTCTGCGTAGCACGGGGTTTTCAGGAGTGTGGGTGTACCGTGTCAGAACAGGGATCCTACTTTGAAGATCACCGACAGTCCATGAGTCCAGGTTAGGAGAGAACAGCCCCAGCAAAGCAAAGGGTCTATGCTGAGCTCACATGGCACCAAACGGACAGCTCAGTGTCAAGCTGGTGTCTTTCAAGGCAGAGGGAGGCGGTGATGTAGATGTATTACCAGCACTAAAAAAGGACAAATACAGTGGCTTCTGCTATTAAAGTTCTTAGAGATCAGCTAGGGGAGGCCAGGGAGCAAGGTTTTTGTGACTTAGTCTGTTTCTTAGGCACAGAGCGCGTGAAATAATGAGTATCGTTCAGACTGCTTCAGGAGGCGCTCCTCGGTCAGCACTTGGGCCCAGACAGTCTTAAGTTCAGAGCCACCAGCACCCTAGAATTTTTTAATTTTGAAATGGGAATGAAGTACTATTGAAAACTCTGCAACTTTTTCCTACCCCAAACAATGTATAGTGGGCCCCCTGTATCCCTGGGTTCTGTATCTGGAGAGTCAACCAACCTTAGATTAAAAATAGCTGATGGGGAAAAAAAGGATTCTAGAAAGTTCCAAAAGCACTACTTGAATCTGCTGTATATCGGCAACTATTTACACAGCATTTACATTGTACTAGGTATTATAATGTAGAGATGACTTAAAATATGGGGAGGATGTGCACAGGTTATATGCAAACACTACCATTTATATAACGGATTTGAGCATCCTTGGATTTTGGTCTCCGTGGGGAATCCTGGAACCCAGTCCCCACAGATGACAAGGGACGACTGTGTTTAAGTAGAAAAGTCAGTTGTCACTTGGGAAAGCCTGTGTTCACTGTTTACTTTTTAACAAATTATATTTAGAAAAATGTAGATTGCATTGAAACAGATACAATTCAATTTCACCTTAATTTTTAGTTTCTAAAAGTTATAGATTGTAGGCAGTTGAAATTAGAATACTTTTATTGATATTTTCAATACTGACTTCAGTTCCTCTGATATAATTTTCCATATAACACAGGTTCAACAACCTATAACTAATATATTTAGAAACCAAGAGTTTCCCTTGAAGATTACCTAACTTACAAGGCGCAATCAGTGAGATGATGCAGGAGTCAAAGACTGCCTGCCTGGCTTTCGAAATGGAAGGTAAAACTATGGTACAAAACTACCTTTTTTTTTTTTTTTTTAAACTCACTAAAGCTAACTCGTGTAGGAAACCCCACCTACTGAATACTCTGGCTACAGTGAGCTGTAGCACCTTCGGGAGGTAACGGTTAGGCTTCTCACGTGGCACACGAGCCGCGTAGCCGCGCAGCCGCGCAGCCCTGGGAGCCTGTTACTCAAGAGCGGCGGGACCGTGCAGCGCTCGGCCTGACCTGTCTGACCTCGCTCTCAGCTGCCAGCCACTCACTGGCACTCCGCGTCCTAACGTCCTAACGGGACTCAGGCTGTCTCCTGCTGCTTTCTCTGCCTTCAGTGTCTGGATACTGAGAAAGATCTAGGCTCAGAACTTGGCTGAACATGCAGTCATCATGCTGAAATGGGAGAGAAGACAGTTAAAAGTCAGTGCCTTTACTTAGGGAAAAAAGTGCTATTAAATGTAAAATAAGGGCCATTAGTGGGTCTAGATTTGCATTTAAAAAGGAACCTCTTTATAGCCGCTTAGAAAGGCACCACTCGTCCGCATTTACATCAGACTGATTTATTTCTTGTATTAGCTAGTGAAGGGCACCAGCACGTGCCACCCAAAATACGCCTCTCGCACGTGGATTATTTTGAGCTAGAGGCTCCTGAGAAGCAGCGGATGAGGACAGGCTCCACCAACTAGGCACAAGCTCCCTGCAGGAAAGGGAGCTCACATTTATGTGAGAGGGGACGCCCTCTTCACTCCTCATCAACGGAGAAGGCACCTAGCTGAATCTGCAGAGCGAAGCCGACCGAACAACCTCATTTACCATACTTCCCCTAGTCACCTTCCCACCACTTGCCTGTTACCCAGAAACCTCTTCTCATTTTAGCCTAAGGTGGTGGGTGTACAGGCCCAGTTCTGGCCCCCCTGCGGTTACTCATTGCTGGGCGTGCCCACGTGTACGTGGGTGATGCACGCGCTAATAAACTGCTTTGCTCTCGTTACTCTGTCTTTTGCGCGTCTAATTTACAGGATCTCAGCCAAAGAACCTGAAATGGGTAGAAAAAGATTTTATTTCTCTCTACACTGGTAACGAGAATTTCCATTTCTCTCCTGCAGAATATTTCCAGTGACTCCTTGACATTAATTAGGCACAGGAAGGGAAATTAATATTTATCTTAGCTTAAAGGAAAACTCGGGAAGTGAAACCTAATTGTCCACGAACTGAAGGATTTGAATGAGAGGCTCTGCCCCACTAGCTCAGGTAAGTATTTGAACAGCCTTTGAGAAAGGTGGGTTTGAATTCTAGAAGTTACTCTACAACTTGGAACTGTGGTCAGTTTCCTTTTCCCTCTGGTACTTTTGGAGGCTAAATGGTTCCTTGTTGGCTCTACCACGTGCATTTGTTTTTGCCTAAAGCATTCAAACACTACAGAAATAAATACAATATCAAGGATTTACTCTGTAAGTTAACGGGTACTACTATTTTACAAACAAAACTATCATACTTAACTGTTCTGCAATTTTTCAGTTTGTTTTTTCACTTAAAATATATCTTAAATCTCTGTGTACTGCCATAGTAGTTACTTTTAAATCTTATTTGATTAAAAAATCATTTAAGCCTATATTCATCAACTGCAGAAATCAAACAGTATCTAGATTCCATCAGGAACCTGTAATTGTGCTGTGAGGGCACCACGAAGGCAGTTTTACTCCTCTGCCCCTTTACTTCTGTTTACCTCTGGATAGATGCCTATCAGCGCATCAGCTTTGGAATAGAACTCCTCTTTGAGGGAGATGATTATCATCTGAAACTGTTCCTGAGCCTGCTCTTTGATGTAACTTGATACCTGGGAGGAAACAGAAAGCACACATTTCATCAGTAAGGAAAAGCCCTGTTTCTGGGCTCTGAGGTCAGCGACTCTGCACATCTCTGAACCTGCCCTTTTAGGTGACGAGGCACATACTCCCCCTTCTGGTAATTCAGTAAACCCGCTACAACTGCAGAAATGGAAATAGCTCAGATTCCAAAATGAGAGGTTAGTGAAAAATATAAACCTCACTAAATCTATGATTGAAAACCTGAAGACTGTTTTTAAGAATAAAGCTCTAACTTAAGGTACTATTGTGAATGTGCAATCAACCTTCTACAACAAGGTAGAACAAAAATTACCACTCAGGTACTTTATGAGGGTAAAGAAGGGGTGGTCCTTAAACTCCCTACATTGCCAACTTAAAGCCTGAAGGTGGGAGAAATATGGCAATTATATACGTATTCATCATCTGCAGTCAAGTCGCTGGGTTAGAGGGAAACTCATGGCTGCTCCAGGAGGTTGAATTCTAAGGAATGAGAATAAAAACAAAATAGACTGGACAGAAACAGGTCTTGGTGAACAAACTACTCAGAACCTGGAGAATGATAAAGAATAACCTAAACTCAAACCACAGTTTTGTAAGATACTTGCCAGCTGCCTGGATCTCGCTGCAAGCCTAGAGAGCCTTCTTCACGTGTAGGGGTCCTGACTGCACTAAGAACACAAGCTTGGAAGCAGGAACAGCAGCGTTGGTGGAGGAATGAGTCACTAGCCGAGGTGAATGATGAGAGGAGGGAAACTGCTTTGGGCTAAAAGGCTGAGTTCACAGACAGAAGGAACTCCAGCATTAGAATCGATTGTAGCCACAGAGGACTTTAAAGTCTTGATATGGATGGGGTGCAAGCAGTAAGGCATGCAAACAAACGTAACAAACGTTGGGCGCCCTGATGACAAGAGGGAGTGGAGCACCTTCACAGCTGCTCATGCCATGTAACTGCTCGAACTCAAGTCGGCAGTGGGTACCAGGATGTAAATCTCAAAGGGAAAGTGGAAATCAAGAGGTTTTCAATAGATACGATTTGTGCCAATGGAAAAGAGTCTTAAGTAAGATCTATTACCTGAAGATGCCACTAACACAAACATCTAAATTTAGTAGAAGATAGGGATACCTTAAATGCTACCAAGAGAAGGGGTGGTCCACAGTGATGGATCCCCACCTCCACCCAACACAGACACAAAGGATACGGGGGAAAAAGTGCTAAAATTAACCTAAGGGGAACTTTCTCCCAAATGAGTCAGGCTATGGGGCCCAGTTAGCTGATGCAGACTGGCTGGCATTCGAGAGAGACAAATCGAGGTTTTTTGTTGTGCTGTCCTTTTCCCCAGTTACCCTGGAGTCTGGGAGGTCACAGAATGTGGCTCTTGCCTGTTCTCTACAAGACTCGGGACTTTTCTAACTTTTGTGGGTGTGGCTTCTCACGTATACTGTGACGTGGTCAAAAAGCAAGGTCCTGGAGAGACTTGGGTAGGATGAACACAGCCTGGCAAAGGTTGCCATTAGAAGGCACCTCAAGCTGCAGCTCCTGAAAGTCCTCTGACTCTCAGCAGAGAAAGAAATCAGGGAGGTTGGCTTCAGAGACTCAGCCCGTCGAGGTGGCACCCCGAGAGTGGGTACCTCTCTCGGGGGTGGGCTCGCTGACCAAGAGCACAAGGCAGAAGGCTCGTTTACAAATTAGCAATGAGAGGTCTCTGTCAGCATGACTAGAGCAGCCTCCTTGTGAACAGCTGGAAATGCAAAGGCCAGTCATTTCTGGAAGATGGATAAACCTGGAATCAGAACCAGGAGTTTAATTCATCCATTTCTGAAAATGGATGGCTCTGGCATAGGACCATGACCCTGGGAATCTGCAGGACGGAGCCGTCCCAGCCCTGGGCAGTGATGGGTGCTGCCCGTGTTTGCCTCCATCCTTTGGTCATACTTCCATGGCCAACTCCATCCTCATGTCAAAAATTTAGTCAAGACGTGTGGTCTGAGAGCCTGTCTCTTCCAGGTGGCTTTGTGTATCTGTGCACTGATCTTTAACACTGACCTCAAACTGGCTTCTCAAGAGTTAAACTGTGCCCTTAGCTTCCTCAGTCGCAAATGCTGAGAACAGGATCATACACAACTGCGGTAACTGGATAAATTTTAATAAACAAGTGGGACAGAATTTTGAACTGTAATTCCTTTGGGATTTTATTTACACGTTATTTTTGGACTTTCTTAAATAACTAATTTGGTCCAGTTGGCCATGGGGTCTACTATTAAGGACCCTCTAGGTCCCAATGCTTAGGGGCCTTGAGGAAAAGCAAGTGACCCAGCAGCAATGCTGTGGGTTCAGCACAGTGGTCCTCACCCACCTGACTCCCTGTGTTGACTCCTCAACAGCTCACTGAGGGCCCACTAAACCTTGAATGAAAACTACTACCCTGATGCATCTTGTTTTTAGGTATTTAACTTAGATTTTATTTTTAATCAGCAGTTATCAAACAAACATAGTTTGTTCAGGGTAAACTGTCTTCTGACTGCAACATGACGCTTGAATTGTAGACGTTCTATTGGAAATTAAGAGCAGAAAGAAACTTACTTTGCCAATGTTAGTATTGTCCAGGGCTGCGTCTACTTCATCTAAAACAAAGAATGGAGCAGGCCGAAAACTAGAAAAAGATTACAATCAAGTTACAACTCTGTTTCACCGAAGCCATGGAGGAGAGGACTAACAGCATTTAGGGTAATGATTCGCCCTTTTGGATGCTTCTGTCTACGTCTCCAGTAATCTCTGTGTTGCTAAACATGGTGCTCAAGTCTCAGTCCACATCCCATGTGACCTTTGCAGGCGGCATCTGGGGTGCTCCTCTCCCCGTTCCTCTGACGTTAAGGACGACATGGTCTGCTTCCACTGCCTCACCCACTGTCCTTCCCAGTCTTTTCTGCCAACTCCTCATCTAACTTCTTGATGCTGGGGTGCCTTTGCGGCTCAGTGCTTAGAGCACTTCTCTACCTAATTAGCTCCCTTGGTGATTTCATCTGATCTTAAGGTTTTAGGTATCATCCATACACCGATGGCTCCCACGCTTCTACTGATAGTTCTGACCTCTCTCTTGAACCCTCACCTCACATGTCCAGTGGCTTACTCAACAACTCCACGTGGGTGTAATAACTCAAAATCATGCAGAATCAAACCCACCTGCCCCTCCAAACCTACTCCCTCCTGTGGTCTTCGCCCTTGCAGTTAACAGCAGCTCTCATCACGCCAGTTGATTGGGCCAAAACCCAGAGAGTCACCCCTTGACTCCCTCATACCCCACGCCTTGTCTGCTCAGCCTTCCGTCCCACCTGGGTCCAGCCCAACATCTTCCACCGCGATCAGCACAGCACTTCCCTAACCTTGTGCCTGCTGCTGCTGCAGCCCGCTCTGTGCAGGTGCCAGGCTCACTCTGGCCTTCGGGCCTTTGCACCTGTCGTTCCTCATGTCTAGAATATTCTTCCCTTATAATTCTCCCCTAGAACATCCATCCACAAGGTTTGCTCCCTTAATTAATTCCTTCAAATCTTTGCTCAAATGTTACTTTTCAAATAGGCCTTCCCAGGAGACTTTAATGCTGCAAACCATTCTTTACTTACTACCTCCCTTCTTTCGTTTTCTCTACAGCATCTGTCATTTTCTAATAGCCTCCATGTTAGAGAATTAGTTTACTATATTCCTTATTTATCACCTTATTTATCTTCTCCAACTAAAATGAAGTATCTTTGAGACAGGGCATTTGTTTTCTTCACTGCTATCTCTGTAAGGCCTGTACCACCTCTCGACACACAGTAAATATTTAATAAATATTTGCTGAATAAATGGATGGAGATGGTGCCCAGTAATAGTCTTACTCTAAGATTTACTCAACTTAGGCTCCTTTTAGTGTAATGGCCAATTCCTTTTCCTTGAGACCAGTAAAAACAGTTGTAAAACTTTTATGTTCATCTTCCTGACCATGAAAACAGAGAGGCAGCATCATCTATACCTTAGATCTTCATCTAAAGCTTTGAATGTTGAAAGTTGCCTTAATTTTAGCTAACCCTTTTTTCCCTTGATTTATTTTACAAACAGTGCCACCATCATCAGCAGAAATGAGGTTAAACATTTTTGTCCCAGAAGAAATACTTTGCTTAACATTCACTACTAACCAGCAGATCTCCACATATGGATTAGGAAAATAGTATACAAGTTAGGTGTTTTTACTTTGTTTGGGTTTGTTGTTATTGTTTTTGGCAATCCTGATTTCACGTGTGGCCACTGATACTCCTTTTTCTTCTTTCTGATTTCTATAAAGATGGAGTATTAGTAGATACTGACAGTAAGAAACTGAATAAAAATCTGTCAAGAACAGAATTCTCTCTTAGATTTGCTATCTAAATTGTTATAGGCCTAAAACATAACCTGAATTGTCTGGCTGAAAAAAACTGTTCTGTATCACATACATAACATGACTAAAGACAAGTAATGAACTGATTACCTGTGCACAGCGAACAGGAGAGCCAGAGCCGCCACACACTTCTCTCCCCCTGACAGATTATCCATCGGCATGAACCTTTTGCCTGGGGCCACACAGTTATAGCTAATTCCCTCCAGGTAAGGCTCTTCCGGGTTCTCTGGGCTAAGAAATGCCTGAAACACATGTTATTTATTCAGCAGTATCAGAAAAGCTATTAGCAAATTTCAACAGCCACAGAGTTTAACTGCAGAATACCATTGATTAGACTTTCCTCCATTTTGATGGAAAGATACCAATGTCTGTAAATAACATATTTAGCTCTCCATGTGCTCAGACAGCAGGGCTGTCCGGGTGGGGAGCAGAGGGAAAACACCGCCACGGGCATCAGGGGTGAGCCTTCCCACCAGACTGCCCTCCACCATATGCCGCAGCCTCATGAAAACAATCTTCATTCAAATCACTCATTGGCCCTTTCGTCAAATCTTTACTGAACACCTGTCATGGGCCAGGTACTATGGAAACAGATGAATCCTGCCCTCAAGGAATCAGTGGTTTATTTTAGTCCTACTTTACTGAAAACAAGGTATTTTTGGTTGCAATTCTAAATATTTGATTCAAGATTACCTTGGTATAACAGAATACCACAAGAAAGAGGGGAGAGCAGGTGTATAAGATCTGATCTTTGGAACACACTCCATCCCACAGTCTCTGCTATGGACAATGACCATGGAACGGGGAGACTGTCGTCACAAGGGGCATGTATCTAGATCTGAGTCTTGCCTTTAGTTCTTTCCTTCTCCTTTGTTACTCTAGGCAACTCCACAGACTCCGGATTCACAGGCTCTCCATTACCCTAACTACTACACAGACCACTGACAGCTCTATAGACTCAAATTTGTACCAGATAACAGAATTCCAGAGCTGAAGAGAACTTGGAAACCAAATGATCTAACCCACTCATTCTGCAGATGAAGAACCAGGACCAGGAAGAGTCTGGCTTGTCCTGGCTGGCCAGTGGTGGAGTGAGTAGGATCTAGAACATGGGTCACTGTGACAACCAGTCTTCACGAGTTGACTTTGCCCCGTTAAGTGAGTTGCTCAAACAGTGTGGTGGCAATTTCCCACCAGGAAAAACCCCCACAACAACACAAAGTTCCCACTCATACTTGGGGGTGAAAAATACATACTTGGGCACTGTGGTTTCTGCAGAGCTTCTTGTAGATCTGATCAATTGAGACTGAGACGTGCTCAAAACACTGGCTGAAAAGATCGTATCTCCTTTTTTTCACCTGTTCAAACTCTTGCCTACATATTCTGGCTTCCTTTCTGCTGGCCTCAAAAGCTAAGAGAGAATCAATGTTCTTTATTTTGGAGAACACCAAGGGTTTTCTCAACTTTAAAGCATAAAATATTTCTAACATTGGATTTTGAGTTTGGTTGTCTTTAGTAAAGTCTACCTTCAAAATACCTCAACTGTTATTAATTCCAAGAAAATGACTCTTAAAATTGAAGAGCCCCTTTTCTAGTAGGTCTAATTTTTAAATAATAACAAATTCCAACAAAGGATCTAATATGCCTCTCATGCTGGTATGAAGCAAAACATTGCCTATTCTAAAATAACCAATACACCTGTTTTTAAATTAAAGCAGAACAGTTTTCAAAAAGGAAGGAATTAGTGACTCAGTATTAAAAGAATGTTACTTTAAGACAACAGAGGAAAAACATACATAATAAAAACAAAGGTACGTTCCAGGGGGATTATTGGTTAGCGTTACAGAACACCCACGAACATGATCCTGGCAGCACTAAAGCCCAGCCTCACCCTCTGCGGACTCCTGAAACTTGTCCCTGACCGTCTTTAGGTTCTCCAGGGCTCTGAGGTTGGGGGCTGCTGTCTTCAACAGGACATCCTCCTGGGAGGCTATCTGTTGCCGCAGGAGTCTAAGGTGGGCCTCAACTTCTTTATCTGTTTGTAGAGCCTATTATTGGCAAAGGACAGCAGTGATTAGCCTGGCTTTTAGACCCAAAGTGCTAAGGTAATTAGGCCCTGGCCCCTGCGTTGCTCCCCCGCACCCAGGCCTGCCCTCCCTCACAGCCCTCTGAGTCTGCAATGACGCAAGGCCGCACTACATGCAGCTTCCTGTTGGCTGTGCCCTTTCACAGCTCTCGCGTCACAGACGCTGCTCTCTTGGAACAGGCTTTGTCTTCTTATTTCTTCATCGGGCCAAAAAAGTAACGATGCATATATCACTTCATTTACTTGTTCGCTAAAAAATATTGCTCATCTACTATGTATTAGACACTGAGGAATCAGCAGTGAAAACTGCTCTGTCCTTGTCCTTAAAGCTCTCACAGGGAAGCCAGACGTGTAAATTGGCATTTACAGCAGTGTGAAACCCTCCACCAGGCAAGCATGGAGGTCTGCGGGGCAGGCAGAGGGGTCCAAGCATCCGGAGGGGTAACACTTCAGCTAAACCTAGACAATGAACGGAATTAACCTGAGTGAGGAGGGAAGGGAGAAAGTGGAGTCGATATCACATTCCAGGAAAACTTTTTTGACCTCACAGAAGGAATTAATAGCCGATAAAAGCGACGTTTTAATTCATTGTAAAAAGGATCATTTGAAAAATGTTGAGTGAAACTGGTTAACTCAGGTACCTTTTTAAAAAGATTCTTACCTCATATCACATACAAAAATAAATTTCAGATGAATTAAATAGGTAAATGAAAACAAAAGAAAACCATTAACAGGAAGAAAATATAAATATTTTCTCAGTAATGTGGTGGGGAAGGACTTTATGGATATGAAAGCACTGAATAGACCATAAAAAAGACAAGACTTTTTCTGATTGCCAAAAGTACGAGTACAATCAAAGAGCCCAACAAATCTAACAAAACATATAGGAGACACATGACATGAAAGGATGTGGTGGGTACTGCTACTTGGCATCCACTCTCCCTTCCTTCCTTCCTAACAGAGCCCACGTCTGACCATTTCTCCCTCATGGGTCCCCTGAACCCTGCTTGGTCTAAAGCTACGTCCACCCCCCATGCAACAGTGACTGGTCAGGAATGAACACATGACCTACTTCAGGCCACTGTGATGAGGGGGCAGTTGCTGAAATTTTGTGGGAAAAGCCTTTCTTCAATCTTAAGAGCAGCAGCACCACAAATGACAGTCTTCTGTCTTCTCTGAGGGTGGTGGCTGTGTGGCTGGAAGGCCAAGAAAGGCTGCAGTCATCTTGCCCTCATGAGAGAAGCAGCCTCCGGATGAAGCCAAAACACAAAGCATCATATGGCTGCAGGGATGACTGAGAAGCAGAGTCAGAGCTGCCGAATTAGACACCACGATGCTGGGCTCTGGCTCTGTGCCCTGCAGCTGTGAATGACTGGTCACTTACTGAGGGGACCACACTGGGACACTGACAGGGCAATGTCCCTGATGCCAGAGTATGTCGGCCACTTTTGTCTACTTCAGGGCTTCTCAAAGACTTTATTATTCACTGTGAATCTCCAAGAAGGGAAGAGCCTTTCAAAAAACTGGCAGAAACTTTTCTTTGGCAAGACATTTCATGGTACTGGTGCTCTACAGGACACACGGTGAGAAACGCTGGTATAAACATTTTAACTGTTCTAAACATTAAAAATGTAACCTATTCACACTATTCCTTAAAAAATCATTAGGAAATCTACTTTTTCCCCTAAACTTATGCTCTGGCATCTAAAAATTATTCTGTAGTATTTAAATGTTCAGTATTACCATGAGTTAGTCATAACGACAGAAACCTTTCCGTTACCTTCAAGTCCTCCCTTAGAGAGCTGTAGTCTATCTCAATGGCTTCTTCTTTCTCATATATATCAAGTGTTGCCTGGGTACTTTCTGCTTCAGTTCCCAACTGAAAAACATATGAAGCCCTTTCTTTGTCATCTGAAATGGTGATCTCTTTATCCTCCTGCCCCAATCTAGTTGGTTAACACCTCAATCAGATTAAAAGTTAAAATGCTTATGTTGGCTTGCAAGGCCATGATGACCTGGCCCTCTGTTACCCTTTCACTGACTTCATTTTGTGCCAGTCTCCTGGTACTCACTCTGCTCCAACCACACTGCCCTCCTTGAACAGATGAGGCACACGTCCACCTGAGAGCCGGCACGCTGCCCTCTGCCTGGACAACCTTCCCCTGATGTCTGCATCACTTCTTTTACCTCCACTACTAACCAGCTGCCTTCTCGCAAGACGTCTGTGGCCTCTGCATCTAAGACTGCAAACTCTCCTCTACCAATATTCTCTTTTCCTTTTCCTCCTTTACACTTTCTTTAGCCTATACCATCACCAAACACGTAAGTATTTCATTTGTTCACCATTTTGTTTTCGTGCATGTGATAGAATATGAAGGAAGAGATCCTGGGCAGTTGTATTCACTGCCGTATTCTCGGTGCCTAGTGCAATGTTGACAACATGTAATATTTCAATTTCAATATATATCATTCTCTGAAAGAAGAAAGGACTAGGAAAGAAGGAATGAAATAAGTACTTCTTCAGTTGTAGGCTGGTCTCTGGTGTAATGCTGATACCAAAAACTAAGACTCACAAATTAAGAGAGAAAAAAAAGCCTGTGTCACACATTTCGCCCTAGATGTTCTCAGCTGAAACAAACCCAATGAAACTACTTTTGGAATTAAGTCTGCATTTTAATGTAATACACCCATGTTAAAATGGTTCGCACAGAAGTGGAGCTTGAATACAAAATGTAATACTGAATCGCTGACTGTCACGATTCCTGTTGAGGCGATTCAACATCGTATTTTGCATTATGCTTCTACATGAGTCCTCTGATGCCTTGCTATTCAAAGTGTGGTCAGTGGGCCAGTAACAGTGGGCCTCACCTGGGAGCCAACAGGAATGCAATCTCTTAGGCAACAAGATCCCCAGATGCTTCACGTGCACAATTACTCCTACAACTGCTGTTGTAAGTCAGTTAATTCTACTCAGTGATCTTCTCCCCGCCCTCTGGAGAGAGACAGCTTATACCTAAGACCCCTTCTGTTTGGGGCTTTACAGACAACCTTGTACAGCATCCCCATTACACGGCCACTGCTTGATGTGCTTGCAACATTCCCATCAGGGAACTCACCACTAGAGGCCCTCCCTCTTTCTAGTAGGAAGTGTTCCCTAGCAGAAGAAATCTGATTCTGCCCTCTACCCCCAACCCTAGTATTCCCCTTAGGACCAGAAAGAACAAGTATGATCCTTCTTTGGCAGACCTCCCTCTATTGGAGGAGCAACCATACTCCCTCAGCCTTCTCTTTCCAGCATGACGTGGTCTGGGCCTTCTCGCTATCCTGGACACTTTTCTCTCAAAAAGCATCAAGCTTTAGAAAGCGACTTGACTAGCACAAAGTGGGGCAGAACTATCACTTTTTCTTTTTAGATAACGATTCAGTATTAATCCTGCTCCAGGTCTTAATGCCCGCTTTGAAATACCCCCCTAGGAATACGAAAGCCATCCACGCTGACGAAGCATGAGCCCACACTCACAGTGGGCCTGCTGGGGAGCACTTCTGAAGGTGCGCCAGCGGAAAGAGGAACAGGATCAAAGCAGAAGCAGGAGCACTCGCCCAGCAGCATTTACTTAGACGTCGGTCGCTAAACCTGCTTCCTCCTCTACACTGTCCTGTGATCAACCTCTCCTAAAATAACACTCCTTTACAGACTTTCCACTTCTCTCTGTAGCACGGTGAGTACTGTTTTTCTGCTCCCATCCACTTCTGCTATTACAGGCCCCTCCCTCTCCTCTCTCTGCGCCCTTAATTAAGAATGGACACACAGCTTAGAATGAGCCAACCAGAGTTCTTCCCCAGGATTTTTCTAACAGAGAGGACAGGGGAGAGCCGTCTTTCTCCTCTGGTCAAAGTGAGTGGTTTCCTGTGGGGAAAGCTGATCTGAGAGAACAAAGCCAATACACAACTGAATCAGAAAGAGTTCTTGACAACGTTCAAATTCCTGGACCGGGTCATGTGTGAGACTGCTTCCATTCCAGCCCTACCCCTTCCCCTCTTTAAAGCCATCTGAGTGGGGTTTATGACACTTGTGGCCAGGAAAGGGTCTTCTCCTTTCCTTACCTTCTATCTGAAATGTGATCTTTGCTAAAATAGAGAAAAAAGACTTTTTGAGTATAATATCACACCAGAATTATGCTATGGTAAGTGGTCAATATTAGCAAGAGAAACATTATTATATAGATACTTCATACTGAAGAACCCAAAGGGCTGAAGGCCTCTCCTGGAGTAGAAAACTGGCTGGGACTGAATGGATTCCTGACTGAGGGCAGAGCAGAAAGGGGAGGAGGCATGTGGAAAGGGAAACCACAGACGAGATTCACCAAAGAACTCAAGAAATAACTTGAGAGGCAAAACAAATAACTATTTTCGCCACCTTCTGGATCAGCTAATAGTGAAACTTTCTGAACTGTATAGTCCTATCTTTCCTAACATGAGCCACAGAACTAAGGATGTATATACTTCCAGCCAATCTAAAGAGTATGGTGTAATATAAATGTGATGAGAAAGAAAGAAAAAAAGGCAAACAGAGAGATGTCACCATTAGTAGACTTCGGTTTCATCTTCCGATTCCTTGGGTGTCTAATCTTGCCTCCCCCACACTCTCACCACTTGGACAGACTCAGTGAAGCATGTTTCTTCTGAGAACCATCTCATGTGGCTGGTGCAGGTGCACAGCAAGATACCTCCACACACCATGTACAATGTCACAACAGTACAGAGAACTGCTCGTGCCAGCAGCCCCCTGGCACGTGGCCTGCGGTTCACGGTGGCTAACACCACCTCCCCGAAATGTCCCTAACTCCAACGGCTTTCATTCTCTGATTCCTCTAAATATAGGTTACAAAAAAGCTCCAGTCCGTCCTGTGGAGCTAAAATGACATGGATTAGCAAGAGAAAGAATAGAACTGCACAAAATGCCCAGTCCTCTGGAGTGATGATCATTTTTCACTTTTTTCCTCCTAGGAAGAGATGTCTTTTCTGCCCCTAAAAAGGCTTTAGAACAAGAGGAAGAATCTGCATAGCTGGGACTTCACTAACCAGCCAAAGGCATTACATTAAGTTCCACACGACTGCACATACTTTAAAATCATTTGCTAGAATACCTCCACTTCAATGATGTCATCCAATGACCCCAACAAAAGAATTATTTCAATGTCTTGAACTTTGCAATCAAGCAACATGTTATGCTTCTCTAACCGTTTCTGTTCCAGAGAAGTTTGAATGATTACAACCTCTTTTTGCCGTTTTACCACTTCCCTGTAAACACACAGATATAAAAGTTATTGTATTTTACTAAATATGTAAAGTAGCACCAAGGAAGAAACATATGTTATAAACTTACATAAAAAAAGATTTATTTTTTCCTATGATTACTGTAAATTCCAATTATCTCACAGATGCTTGCAATTTAAATTTTAACACTCTTGACAAAGACCATGAATGTAAATATTTAACCCAAGGGAGCATTTTCAATAATAAACATTGTTACTTTAATCAGGCTAGCAACAATACAGTGCTTTCCTAGTTATTTTCAAATCTGTACAACTTTTCAAGCTACGTTTCTCTATGTAAGTTCTACATTTTAGAACTTAAAACCAAGATAAACAGTCTCTTAGCCACAGAAATATCTTATCAATTAAATTATTACACACCTAGTAGCCAGAACTTTTTCTTTTAACTACCACTACCACTAATGTAATGCCTTCTATCTTAATGAGGGGTTGGGAGTTATACAAGTTGAAACATTGTGGGATTGTAAAGAAGACCTAGAAGCAGGCCAAAAATAAAGTAAGTTAAGAATTAGATGGTTTTCAAAAATATGATGACAAAGAGAGACGTGGTTCTGTTTAAACTAAATATGAGTAAAAAAAATCAAGACTAAATGAACTTAATTCCACTTAAAAATCTTAGACAAAAAATTTTCTAACTGTATCTTAAAACACTGAAGAGCTTTGAACAGTGAGGAAAATTGTGAAATGCCACGAGGCTGAGTAAACAGAGTTCACTTCATCTGATCACTTGTGACTGCATCACACAGGAAAGCAGATGTCACTGCGGTACAGCAAGCCAGCTGATTCAGTGTTATGGTCGTCACCGTGGTAAACACACATGCTGAGCATGTGCAGGTTCTGTTCTAAGTGCCATGTGCAATAGCTCATTTAACCCTTACGAATTTTCTATGAGGCAGGCACCATAATGATCGCCATCACTGACAAGGAAATGAAAGCACAGCACAGAAGCAGCAGAGCCAGGACACGAAACCATGCAGCGTGGCTCCGGGTCTACACCTCACCTGCCGTGCTCCGTCACATACACAGACCAGTGGGAGACTCCACAACGGAAGTGCTGGTGTCAAGGGGGATTCAGGGTAAGGGGCTCTTTACGTAGGTCTCTGTTTCATCCACCAAAGAGAACTCTGAACGACTAACCACCTCTCTTGGTTCTCCCCCAAATAAGGCTGCTTGATAGGTGGGATGTGGGACCAAAAGCAACAAAGGTACCTATTCAAATAATGAACTTTCCTATAATAAATCTCAAATTGATGGTAAATATCTTCAAAACTCTGGTTGTGGTCTTTCAAACTGATAAACTTCTTAATTACCTATCAACAGCCAAAAACTTCTTCCGTTCCTCTTCAATTTGAGCTTGGACTTTCTCAGCATTGGAGTTCTGAGCAACAAACATGTCCTTAAGTTGATGCTGTTTCTCCATGAGTTCATTCACAGTTTTCAGACAATCTTCTTCAGTCTGAATGGAGAAGATTTGCATTGCAGATTAATAAGGTCAGTAGATCAACTTATCATCAATAGAGCAACCCAGTCACTCCGAGGTAAACCCTTATCCTGCATGCTGCTTGAACCTGTCACAGAATGTGACCCACTCTTGTTTACCGTTCACTTTGGATTCACTCCTCAGCTGGCTGCCACCTAACTTCTGTTCTCTGTCCTGTGAAAGAATTTTTGCTACTTACTAAGTCCTCTTAATTGGCAATTAAACAGACATTTTCCAGACTTGACTTTTTGACAACTTTCTCCACTTCCTGTTTCCTCACTCTTGGGGTCTTCTGTAATACCACCCCTTCTGGCTCTCTTCCCAACCTGCGAACACTCCTTCCAGAATCGATCCTTGCTCCACTGCTCCTCACTGCCTACCTCTCTGCTTGGGAGTCTCAGCCATTCAAATATGTTTTCAACTTACTCCCATAAACCAGACTAGACTCCCCTTACCTACCTACTCTCTAACTCCCTGCTGGAAATTGCTGTATGGATGCCACATAGGAAAGTCAACCTCTGCAGGTCCAGAATTTTCTCTCCTTAATCGCTCCTCCTATCCACCCCTCGCCTGGTTAGAATGCAGGAGTCATCCATGGCACGCCCCCTTCACATAATAATTCATGAAGCTGTGTTAATTTACTTCAAGTATTTCTCAAATCTGCATGCCCCCGCCTCTCCCCCCAACTTCTTAAGACTATTAGGACATTTCAGGAGCTCAAAACAAATGTTTATTCAATGAAGAAAGTCATCATTTCGATGACACTTCAGCCACCCATCAATAATTACCTTCTTTAGGTTATCAATGTCTTCTCTACCTTTCTGGATAGTTTCTTTTAATGTGTTAATCTTATTCAGTTTCTTCTTTAGATGACTGCGACTATATTCAAGTTGAATATTAAGCCGAGTTTTCTGTTTCTCAAATTCTAATCTAGTATAATAAAGTCAAGCATTACAAGTGGTAAACAGAGCCTTTCAATTCTTTTTTTTAAACTTTTTTACTTTATGGAAAATTTCAAACAAATATAAAAGTAGAAGGAATACTATAATGGATTCCCATACAGCTATCATCTGGCTCTGATAAGTATCAAGCCATGATTAATCTTATTTCATCTGTAACCCCACTTATCACTCCTTCCCACTACTGGATTATTTGAAGCAAATTTCAGACATCATGTAGTTTCATCTGTAAATATTTTAATATTGTATCTCTGAAAGTGAAGTGACTTTTAATACATAACCTATTATACATAAACTATTATAGAAATGATAAAAATTCCTTAATATCAAATTGCTATCATTGTCAAATTTCCTGCATCTCATTAGTTTAAAAAAAAAAAACTGGTTTGTTTGAATCATACATTGCACATGAATATGTTTCTTAAATCTTTTATAATCTGTATAGGTTCCCTCCCTTTTTAAGTTATAATTTATATGCTTATTCTTATTTATTTAGTCAATTAGTCTTTTCAAATAGCTATTTATTCACAAACTCCAAACTTGGGAATTTAAGAACATGTTCCTTCCTGAGGTACTTTCCTACTTTGCCAGCTTTATAAACTCTCCATAAAAATTCCAATATTGAAAAAACAGTCTTCAATAAGTGGTACTGGGAAAACTGGGCAGCTACATGTAAAAGAATGAAATTAGAACATTCTTTAACACCATATACAAAACAATAAACTCAAAATGGATCAGAAACCTAAATGTAAGGCTGGATACTATGAAACTCCTACAGGAAAACATAGGCAGAACACTCTTTGACATAAATCATTGTAGTAATTTTTTAAATCTTTCTCCTAAAGCAAAGAAAATAAAAGCAAAAAATAAACAAGTGGGTCCTAATTAAGCTTAAAAGCTTTTGCACAGCAAAGGAAACTGATAAAAGAAAAAAGGAAACATATTGAATGGAAAAAAATATTTGCAAATGATATGACCATTAAGGGCTTAATATCCAAAATATATAAACAGCTCATACAACTCAAAATCAAAACAAAAAAAAAAACCAAATAAACAACCTGATAAAAATGGGCAGAAGATCTGAAAAGACATTTTTCCAAAGAGGAAACGCAGATGACCAATAGGCACATAAAAAGATGCTCTCAACATCCCTAATCATCAGGGAAATGCAAATCAAAACCACAATAAGATAACACCTCACAACACCTGTCAGAATGGCTGTCATCAAAAAGACCACAAATAACAAATGTTGGCAGGGATGTGGAGAAAAGGGAACCTTTCTATACTCCTGGTGGGAATGTAAATTGGTGCAGCCGCTATGGAGATTTGTCAAAAAACTAAAAGTAGAACTACCATATGATCTGGCAATTCCAATCCTGGGTATGTATCTGAAAAAACCCTCACTAATTTGAAAAAAATATATGTACCTCAATGTTCACAGCAGCATTATTTGCAATTGCCAAGATATGGAGGCAACCTAAGGGTCCATCAACACAATGGAATACTACTAAGCCGTAAAAAATGAAATTTTGCCATCTGTAACAACATGGATGGACTTGGACGGCATTATGCTAAGTGAAATAAGTCAGACAGAGAAAGACACTTAATATGTGGAATCTAAGAAATACAACAAACTAGTGAATTTAACAAAAAAGAAGCAGACTCACAGATACAGAGAACAAACTAGTGTTTACCAACGGAGAGAGGGAAGTGGGGGGAGACAATATAGCAGTAGGGAATTGAGAGGTGCAAACTATTATGTATAAAATAAGCTACAAGAATATGTTGTACAACACAGGGAATACAGCCAATATCTTACAGTAACTATAAATGGGTATAACCTTTAAAATTTGTGAATCACTATACTGTACACCTATAACTTATATAATATCATTCATCAACTATAACTCAATAAAAGTCGTATCTCTAAAAAAGATTCCAATTCCAGTGTCAACTGTAGCTCCTTTCTCCATCCTCTCTCCTTTACATACCCTGCTAACAGAATCATTCATTCAAGAAACATTTTAAAGCACTAACTGTATCACATATTGTGCTAGACACTACTAATACAAAGACAACAGCAGCAGTGATAAAAACAAAGAGTAGTGTTTAATGAGAGGTTACTATGTGCCGGACACTGTTACAAATGCTTTCACTTGAATTAACTCACTGAAGTTATCTGACTCTCTGAAGTTGGTAATACTACTATCCCTATTTAACAGACAAGGAGACCAAGGCACAGAGAGTTAAGTATCTTGCCCAAGGCCACCCACTTAGGGAGTGGTGGAGCCAGGCATGACACACTCGAGCAAGAGCCAAAGAATCCCAGCTCTTAGCCACTCACCATGCTGCTTGCATGAGTGATTAAGAACAAATCCTTCAATTTTTTCTGCTGCAGGAGGCAGACATACAGGCCAGGTACAAATGGGACACTTCTTCACTTGGCTCCAGAACACCACACTACTCTGGCTTTCCTCTCCCTCACTGGCTGTTCCCTTAGTAATTCCTTTTCATCCCTCCAACTTGCTTACATCGCCTAGGGTCTCTTCTCTTTTCCATCTACATTCATTCCTTTGGTGTTCTTACCCAGTCATGTGACTTTAAGTACCATGTGTATAGTGACAATCCCAAAATTTTTACTTCCAGCCTGGACCTCTCCTGTGAACTCCTAACTTGTATATTCAGCTGTCTACTCCATACCTCCAGCTGGATGTCACAGGCATCTCACACTTAATACCCAGGACACATAATGGATAAGCTACTAGACGTAATAAGAGGAGTTAGCAAAGTTATCAGATGTTAGGTCAATCTAAAATTTGATACCATTTTTTTCTATACCCATAGAAGGCAACTGGGAAAATATCATAAAAATAGATACTAGTCATGAGTCTAATTGTAAAATATCTAGAAGTTAACTTAAGAACACACAGGCTCTCTATGGGGAAAATGTTAAAATTCTAATGAAGGACATAGATGATTAGAATAAATGAAGGCATATTCTATGTTCTTAGATGAAAGGACTTAATATTTTGAAGATGTTCTCTCCAAACAAATCTATAAATCCAGTGCAATCTCAGTAAGAGTTCCAGTTGGATTTTTATGAGAAACTCAATAAACAGTGATAGGCAAAATTCTTTAGAATGAAAATATATTGAAGTCCAAGCAGACTTCAGAATATGGAATATGACAGGGATGAAGAGAGGCATTTTATAGTCGTAAAGGGATTAATTCAGCAATAAGATATAATGATCCCAAATAAGTATGCACCTAATCACAAGGCCTTCAAATACATAAACTATAAACCGACAGAACTGGAAGAAGAAAATGACAGACCCAAAGGTATCCTTAGAAACTCCAACACTGCTCTCTTAGTGACTGCTAGTGCAACTAGACAGAGAATCAGTAAGTACACAGAAGATCTGAGAACACTAATCAACTTGACTTAATCCTCACTCAGAAAACACTCCACCCACAAATGCATATTTGTTTCAAGTGCACATGGAACTTTTACTAAGATAGAATACATGTCAGGTCATCAAATAAGCCTCAGTCAATTTAAAAGAATTTAAATAATGCAAAATATATTCCTTACTATAATGGAATTAAAATAAAAACCAGTAACAGAAAGATATCTAAATTCCCCACCCCAACAACAGCAACTGTTAAATAAAACTTCTAAACACCCCACAGGTCATAGAAAGAAATCACAAGGGATATTAGAAAATATTTTGAATGGAGTGAAAATGAAATACAACATACCAGAAGCAATGGGAAGCAGCTTAAGGAGTATTAGAGGGAAATACACAGCTTAAATGCTTATATTAGAAAAAAAGAAGAGTACGAAACACATAGAGCAAGCTTCCATCTTAAAAAGCAAGAAAAAGAGTAAATTAATTAAACCCAAAATAAGTAGAAGAAAGGAAATAATAGAGTCGAGAAAAGAAGTCAATAACAGAAACAGATAAATCATAGGGAAAATCAGTGAAGCCAAGAGCTGGTCTTAGAAAGGATCAATAAAACTGACACACGTCTAGCTACACATCAAGAATAAAAGAGAAAGGACAAATCAGCAACATCAGAAATGAAAGAGAGCACATCAGTACAGAGCCCACAGGAACTGAAAAGGATAAAAAAGGGAGTATTAATAACTTAATAAATTTGGTAACTCATATGAAATACACAAAAATTCCTTCCAATATACAAACTACGACAGCTCACTCAAGAAAAAACATATCCTGAATGGCCCTGTATCTAATAAGGAAACTGAGCTTATAATTAAAAAGCTTCCCACAAAGAAATGTTGGTGCCCCAGTGGCTTCACTGGCAAAATTTGCCAAACTTTTAGGAAATAAATAATATAGTTTCACAAAAACAATTCCAGAAAAAAAGAGGAGAGAATAGTTCTGGATGCATTTTATGAGTCTGACATTACCCTGATACAAAAACGTGACAAAGACATCAAAAGAAAACCACAGACCGATACTCTCATGAATGTAGATGCAAAAATCCTTAAAACCTCAGTCAATCAATCCAAAATATTTGATAAGGATATTACAACATGACCCACTGGGGCTCATCCTAGGTATGCTAACATTCTAAAATCACAATGTAATTAACCATATTAATGAGAATCCCCCTACTAAAAAAACCCAACCATACAATTATTCCAATAGCAGAAACAGTATTTTGACAAAATTCAATACTCATTCATGATAAAAAATTTTCAACAAACTAGAAATAGAAGGCAACTTCCTCAATTTGCTAAAGGGCATCCTAATGTTAATATCATACTTAACTCTGAAAGACTTAATGCTTTGCCCCTAGAACTAGGAATAGGGCAGGATGTCCACTCTTACCACTTTTATTCAACACTATACTAGAAGTCCCAGTTAGTGCAATAAGACAAGGAAAAAAAGGCATTCTAATTGGAAAAAAATAAAATTTTTTATTCACTGACAACATGATGATCTAGTAAAAAATCCTAAGGAATCTACAAAAGAAGCTACTAGAACTAATAAGTTTAGCAAGGCTATAGGATGCAAGGTCAAAACATCAATTTTATTTCAATATACTACCAACAATAAATTTGAAATTGCTAATTAAAACAATTCCATTTATAATAGCATAAAGAAATGAAATGCTTAGGAATAAACTGAAAAAATATGTACAGTATCTGTAGACTGAAAACAAAAGAACATTAAAAAGAGAAATTAAGGAAGACCTTAAAAGTCGACATAGACACCATGTTCATGGATTAGCACTGTTAAGATGACAATTCTTCCCAAATTGATCTATAGATTCAACATAATTTCAGTCAAAATCCCAGCAGACTTTCTTGCAGTAATTGAAAAGCTGATCCTGAAATGTACACAGAAATGCTGAGGACCTAGAACAGGCAGGGGCTTGAACTTCCTGATTCACTCAGGGCCTAGAAAGTGCCTGGCTCATGGGAGGCTTACAGGATAGGTACTGAATACATTAATGAACTATGACAGAATTATACAGAATAAAAGAAAATGGGCCAAACTGTTGACTTTTTATTTCCAGACAATGGAATAACGACTGATTTTTAAAAAAAAGTCTTCTCTGTTTTCTCCAAGAGGCACTTACTACTTCTGTATTTAAAATTTTCATTTGAATAGGTAATACATGAATATGGTACAAAATTCAAAAAGTGTGAGAATATACAAAAAGTAAATTATGTCTTTCCCTTCCCCTCTGCCTCCCCAGAGGAAACAACTCTTACAGTTTCTATATATATATATATTTTCCCCTAGATTGTCATTTGTCTTCTCATTTTCTTCATCATGCTTTTGCCATGCAAAATATTTAAAACAATTTCTATACATCTGCATTTTACCAATTTTTTCTTTTATGGCTTCTGGGGTTTGTCATACTGAAAGACCTTCCCTAATCTGAGGTTATTTTTAAAATTCTCTTACGACTTATTCTAGTATTTTTATGTCTTCATTTTAATTATATTAAAATATTTGACTCAACTGCAATTAATCTGAGTCTAAGGAATGAGATAGGGATCCAAGTAGGTTTTTTCCAGGATGCTAACACATGCATCTCAACTGAGTTATTGAAAAGTGGGTTTTTTCCCCCACAGATATGAAATGCCTCTTTATATTAGATCAAATTTCCTTTATAGATCTGAGTACATTCCTAGACTCTATTTCTGAGCCATACCTTAAGATTTTAATTAAGGTAGCTTTATATACTATGTTTTAAAATCTGGGAGCTCTAGTCTTTTCTCATTACCTTTTTCAGATTTTTCTTAACTAGTTTTGAATGTGAATTCTGGAATCAGCTTAACTAGTTTAAAAAAAATCTTGCCCATACCTGTATTGAGATGATACGTAAATTACATATTAAATTAGGGAGAACCAAATTCTTTACACATTGAGTCTTCGTATGAAAGACCTAGTATGCCTTTCTTTTTTATTCACATTTCTGTATACATCTCTCAGTCTTACTTAAAGGTCTCTTTATATATTGTTTTCACACCTAGTAAGTTTATTTCTCAGTACTAAGTATTTATCTTTTTCTTGTCTAATACAATTTTCACCTAATATGTTGTCTCCCTGGCAGCTTGTGTATAGAAAGGCTATACATTTTCAATCAATTCTATATTAATTTTAATTAAAATTTCATATTAATGTTTGTATTAATATTACTCAATTTTCTTCTTTGTTTTCCTTTGTTCTCTAGTAATTTCTAAATATGTAACATATAATCTGCATATAAACATAACATAATCTAACATACATAACATATAATGGTGATAACTTTACCTCTTCTTTTCCAAATTTTCATACTTTAATTTCTTAACTGTATATTGACTGGTATATCCAGAAAAATGTTAGTTACAGTGGTGATACTGAATATTCTGAATTTACTAGGAAACTTCTATCGAGTTAGTCCATGAAGACATGTTAACTTAGAATGAGATTTATTTCGTCATATCACAGGTATCTAACTACTTCTATTAAAAAAAATTTAAATTAAGAATGGATGCTGCATTTTGTCAAGTGCATTTTTCACCATCTATAGTTGATCAAATGATTTTTCTCCCTTAACTATTAATATGGCAGCAACATATACGTGTAAATAATATTTATAGCAATAATGATTCCTACTGAACCGTCTTTTCATTTCTGGCATGAAGCCCACTAGATAATGTTTTGCTGGTGTTGTACTGCTTGTTTCTACATAACCTTATTTTATTTGGTTATTTATAGGTAGAACTGATTTATAGTTTCTTAATATATGTGTATGTGCCCTTTTGGATTTTGGCATCTATATCACATTCATTTCATAAAAAGATGTTTTTCTTCTCCTTCTATACTATAAAGCAGTTTAAATACCAAACATTTGTTCGAACATTAAACACTGACGCTACATGCACCTCTAATGTTTGCTGGGATGATTCGTCTGTGAAACCACATGTGCCTGGTGAATCTAGGGGAATGGGGAGGAAGCTTTTTAACTTTCTTTTCCCATGGTAACTGACCTCCTTAAATTTTTTCTATCTTATTTGGGGTAATTTTGGGTATTTATTATTTATTGAAAATTATCAACTTTATCCACATATATGGCTATTTGTAGAGAACTAAGTAAATTTTAATAACCACCGTGAGTGCGGTTATGTTCCCATTCTCTTATTTTATATATTTATGTTTTCTTTCTTTAAAAAATTGTGAAATAAAAGAATTAGACCACTTTGTAAGAATAGGAATGTTTACTAGCTATTTCTTGATGAGTTGAAATAAAGACTACCTCAGGGTGGGAGTGTATAGCTCAGTGGTAGAGTACATGCCTAGCATGCACAAGGCCCTGGGTTCAATCCCTAGTACTTCCATTAAAAAAACTGAAAATAATAAAGCATTTTTAAAAATTATTTAAAAAGACTACCTGAGGCATAATTCCTTTAAACTATGAAATAACAGTTACATTTATATACATGTAATTGCTTACCAACATCTGTTAATAAAAATACCTTTTTTGATCGATTTCTTGCTGCTGTTTAATGTGTTTGTTCTCAAATTCACGAATATTTTCTACACCAATTTCTTCACAGAAATGTTGAAAAATATCATCTTCAACCTTTTAAATTATTTCAAAACAAGTGGTTTAATAATTAATTTTAAGACAGTATATATACAGACAATACTTAAATCTAAGTTTTTCCCACCAAGATTTTCCCAGACTGGGCCAGAGAGCGAGCCCAACAAGCCTGGTCACCGTCATCTGGGGAGTCAGCGCCTTCTCCTTCTTTAACTTCATAAACTGTGCTTATCTATTTTCAAATTTCTTATTCTAAAAACTATGTAAGAAAGCCTACAAGTGGCCTTTTAAATATTCTGGCTTTATCAAGTGTTTAATACAAAATCAGAAGTACTGCATTTATATTAGCCACACCAAAATACAACATTCTACATAAACAAATAAAATACTCTCTCTATGTGAGTAATACTATAGTCAGGTAGTATAAAACCAAGAGGACTAAAGAATAGAATTAAGACTCAAAAAGATTTGGAAAAATTAGAATGGGCCAAATCCAACAAAACAACATTTAACATTTTTAAAGCCCTGAATTTATGCACAATTATAAGAGAGACTTGTTTTAACAACAGGACATGTTAAAAACTTTCAGATTTCAGTTGAATATAAATTAAATATGAATGTGATAAGACTGATGCATTAGTAAGCTATAATTTATATAAGCAGATAATCCAAACCATGGAAAGTTATAGTTGGGTGTTTAGAGTCCCATGGTACTCTGTACTGGTCATACAATATTTTTACATTATTTTTTCTTCTAGGCATTGACAAACAATAGTGTATCCAGCAGCTGGTTACTAGAACTGGTCTTAAATCCATGGTAAATGTAAATAAATAAGGAATTAGGGGTGTTTAATCTGGAAAAGAGACAATTAAGGAGCAACATAAGCATGGTTTCAAATTATATGGTAAAAGGCAGAACTAACAGGAATGGGTGGAAGTTACTGAGTGATGGTGTGACAGACAACTTTTTAAGGATTAGAGATAAATAACAGTGGAATGAATTAAACCACAAAATTCCTGTCACTTAATAAGCAGAGGCTAGAAGATCAAATCTGTTGCCCCAGATCCAAGCAGCTGTGCCCAGCATGTAATAAATGTTCAAGAAAAAAAATCACTGAGTGAACACACAACCTTAAAAGATGACACAAATGGCAAAGTTCTTTCCTTCCCGGTGTTAAGGGCAGTGAGAGAAAGAAAGCGGCTGAAATTTGTACAATGGACGAGGAGAGGCTGGAGAGCAGAAGAGAGTGAACTATGCCCTAGTCACTGTCTCTCGAGATGGGCAATAGCAGTTCTCAAGAAACACAAGGAAATGAATTTGGCAAACCAATAAAACTTAGCACTTATCAGCAATGTGCTGTACACCAGAACTTGACAGAACACTGTAAACTGACTATGCTTCAATAAAATATATATATAAAATAAAATTTATATATATATATAAACAAACTTAGCACTTAACAGACTTTGCTTTAGCACATTTTGAAGAAGTCCTTAATCTGGTGTCTGGTCTAGAACTATATTCTACATGCCATTTAGTAATAAATGTATCATTCAAAACCTTATCTATCTTTCCTTGAAATTCTTCAATTCTTTTTTGCCGTTCTTTGATTCCTTCACTCAACATAGTACATTGAGACTCTATATTCAGCAGTTCACTTTGTAGCTGAGATTGTTCCTGATTACAAAAGAGAAAAAAAAAGTCTTTTTAGTACGGCTATTTTGGCTTTATATCGTGAAGCCAAACACATGACAGTTATCTTTCAGAATAAAAAGGGAATCCATGAGATAAGGTAAACGGGGCAGGTACAACTGGATAACAACATTAACAACCAGGAAAATAAAGTAACCTAAAGGACTGTAATATCACCTCAATCACGGGAAAAAGTGTAAAAATCACACGGTGCTATATACAGGTAATCCCTGAAATTCTACGTCCCAGTTCCAATCTCCATCAGATTTTACGCAAGCCTGTGTTACCCGGAAGAAAGCGGCCAGGCGCTTCTTTTTGATTATTTCCAGTTCGCTCTGAGAATACTTGAGTCGCGTCTGAGTCCCTTGTACTAGAGTCCGTAATTGTTTCAAGTCGGCTTCCTTGCGAAGTGCCTTCATTAAATTCTAAAAAGGAAGGGAAATATGATAACACTTTATAATGGAAAAACCTTCACTTTTCAGAGTGCTTTCATACATTCTAGCTCACTGATTTTTACATATAACCACACCCACACTCCATCTTCCCTTCTTCTGAAAAAACATTGGGCAATTAAGTACAGAAGCCATCTGGGGTAACTAAGACGCCATGCAGCATCCTCAAAAAACTAACTCCCTAACAGGAACCAGGCAAGAAAATGAGGAGTGGGGAGTGCCTGTTCCACCCAAGGCACACACGTGGCATAGAGGAGACCACATGATACGTGTTGCCTTGCTCTGCACATATCCTCGTCTTGCCTCGTCCATTTCCTTCTCCCTTCACCTACCCTATGACTCAACCAAATTAACTCCCTAGTACACGTTCTGTATTTTTACTCCAAGTCCTTATATGAAAACATATGTACACATATTCGCCCATATATGTTGTTTTTCAGTCTTGTTTTGCAAATTTAGAATCATGTTAAACATGCTTTTCTGTCTCCTGCTTTTCTCATTCAGTTACTCACAAAAGTCAACTGATAAAACTCTAAATTCATTCTTTTAGTGATTGCATATTATTCCACAGTGTGACTATACCAAAATTATTCAACTCTTCTCTCAATGATGGGCATTCACTGTGCTTCCTTCCAGGCTTTTGCCTCTACAGTAATCGTAATAACGTACTTGTTTGTATACCCTTAAGTATTTGTGTTTTTATTCCCATGCCATAGATGCTCCAGGGTGAGATCAATAGATCAAAGGTATTCATGTTTTTTATTATGCTAGTTGGTACCAACTGCTTTCCCAAAGGCTAAAACAATTCACGTTTCTATAAATGACTGTGTGTTTCTGTACAACTCCACCAGCATACATATTTTTCCCATCTTACTTATAGATATGAAATAATCTTAATTTGTGTTCCCCTAAGTTTTATATTCTATATTGACACTTTTTTTTGTTTACTAGCCATATGGATTTCTTCATTCAGTGAACTAGGCTAATCCTACCCTTTGCCCAGATGTTTCTATCATGTCTTTTTCATGTCAGTGTATAGAGTTCTTTGGTAGTACAGGATCTACAGTTTTCATTTTAAACCTTTTTTAAAAAAATTATACAATGGCTTTTATCCTCATTTAAAAATTTTTTTATTTCAAAATTTAACCCACCTGGAATTTATTTGTATGCAATTATATGGGGCACAGAGTTACTTCTCCCTAGATGTGCTAATACCATTTACTAAATAATCTATCCTTTTCCCACCAAACTAAAACAACGTATTAGTTGTATATTGTCAAATATACTGGGCCTATTTCTGAAATTCCTATTCTTTTTCATAGATTAATGCCAATACTACATCAGCTTGGTTACAGTGGCTTTTCATAGTATTCTATATGCTGGCTAGAGAAGTTCTAACTCACTCTCTTTATCACTTTTTTTTTGTTTTGTTTTTACTAGTCTCAGGAAACTCTTCACTTGTAGGAATTAGAGGATCATTTTTTTTTAAATCCTTGGTAGTATTTTAATTAAATTTGCATTCAGTTACATTAATTGGAGGACTTCTAACCCAAGAATATCATGTCTTTTCTTTCAGTTGTTGTTTTATCATTCAGAAATAATTACTGTGCCTTTATACTTATCCCTATACTTTCCCTTTTTAGATGCTTTTTGATAGTAGAGAAAAACTAGAGTTTTATTGATGTATCCTTCTCATTATCTTATTAAATCTAGTAGTTTTTAAACTACAGTCTTATCAGCCTAAAGCTACTTTTTCTTTTTGAAAACATATACAAATTATCTCGTTTTGTGCCTACTGTATTCAATACAACTTCCAAGACCATGTTAAATATCGGCAACAGCGGGTATCTGTCCTACTTCCTGATTTTAATTAAAATAGTTAAATTTTAATGCTTCACCATTTAAGCAGTTATTTCAGTCAGTTTTGGGTAACAGCTATATTTTATTTTACTTAAGTAATTTCCACCAATTACTCTTTTACTCAGAACTTTAGAACCAGCAGCTGAACTTTCTCAAATGCCTTTCTACATATGATCATGCTATTGTCTCCTGCCTGTAATTTGTTAATGTCATGGGCTATGTTGACTGATCACTTAATACTGAAACACCCATATATTCTTGGAACAAATCCTACTCAGCAGACGTATTTTTTTTTTTTTTTGCTACACTGCTGAATTCTCTATACTGATACTTAATTTAGAAATTACACATTTATGCTCACAAAGGAAGTCAGTACTTAGTTTTATATTTGTAGTATTTTTATAATATTTGATATTAAAGTTATACTACCTTTATAAAATAAACTAAGAAGGTTTCTACTTTTTCTATGATTTAGAATGGCTATCCCAACACTAGAATTATATTAGAAATGAACTGTAAACCCATCTGGTTCGTCTTTTTCTTTTTTAACTGTGACAAAATACACATAAAGTAAAATTTACCACCTTTACAATTTAAGGGTACAGTTCAATAGTGTTAAGTACATTCACACTGTTGTGCAACCAACTTCCAGAACTCTTTCCCTCTTCCAAAACTGAAACTATACCCATGAAATAACTCCCCATTCTCTGATTCCCCCAGAGCCTGGCAACCATCCTTCTCTTCTGTCTCTATGAATTTGAATACTCTTGGGACCTCACATAAGTAGAATATACAGTATGTCTTCAGTGACTGTCTTATTTCATGGAGCATAATAGCTTCAAGGTTCATCCATTTTTGTCCGTGTGTTAGAACTTCCTCCCTTTTTAAGGCTAAATAATATTCCATTGTATGTATAGACAAAATTCTGTTTATCCATTCATCCACTAATGAATACTTGGGTGGCTTCTACTTTTTGGCTATTGTTAATAATGCTGCTATGAGTATTCTTGCAGATCCTGCTTTCAATTCCTTGGGGTATATACCCAGAAGTAGAATTGCTGGATCATATGATAATTCTGTTTAATTTCTTGAGTAGCCACCACACTGTTTTCCACAGTTGCTGCACTATTTTACATTACTATAGTTGTTTTCAATGGGAAATCATTCAACTAACAGTGGCTTAAAAAAATGTGTTTATTTTTCTCACACAAGAGCAGTCTAGAGTGATGCAGTTCCTCAACAATGGCACCTTTCAGCTTCTTAACACGATGGTTTTTATACTCAAGCTTCCTGTCTCTTTGTACAAAACTACTGCTCTGTCTCCAGCCCTCCTGACTGTATTCCACTCAGGAAGAAAAAAACGCAAATTATAATACCAACATTTCTACCTATACCTCTAAAACTGTCACATGGCCACCGCTAGCTACAAGGGAACTTGGGAAATCAAGTTGTTCTAGATTTCTATGATTCTTTAATAGAAACAGGCAAGGAAGGAAGAGGCTGTGGGTGGGGACTGGGCCAGCCAACTACACCGCTGCCTGCCTCTGCTTCATTTCAATATAGTTACGTGCCTGTTAAGATTTTCTCAAAATTATTTTAATTTTCTCATTCCTGATGTGTATGTTTGCTTCTAGCTTTTCTCTCCTTCATTAGAGTTGTAAAGAGTTTATTTTATTAGTCTTTCAAAAGAACCAGCTTTTAGATTCATTTTTCCCTTTTCTATTTGGAGTTTTCTATTTGATTAACTGCAGCTTAAAAAAAATTCTGTTATAGTTTTACTTGTTTATTTTGTGGTTGTTCTAATTTCTTAAAGTAATAAATTCCATTCTAGTTCATCTCTCTTCTTTAATAATGAAGATATTTTCCTCTTGATGTAGCTCACTGTGTCTCAAAGACTTTCTATTCATTACTTTTGAGACATCTTGTAATTTTCCTTGATTACATCTTTGATCCCAAAACTATCTACAAGTACATTTCTTAATTTCTAAGTAGACAGGTTTTTTTGTCACTATTTATATTTCATTAAATTATGATCAAGGTGACCTATAAAAATCTCTGCTTTAAAAAAACTACTGAGGTTTCCACTGTGGATAAGCATTTGATCAGTTTTCAATAAGTGTTTTATGGATATTTTAAATAATCTCCCATCTATTGAGCATTTATCATTGTTTTATAAAGTAGACATTAACTTAATTCTCTTAACAATGCTATGAAATAGGTACTATTATTATCCCCATTCTATTGATAATAAAATTAAAGTATAAAAGCATTTATGTAAGTTATTCAGTCACACTGCTATGAAGTGGTAGAAACAGAATCTGCATTTAATCTTATTGATTATATTACAAATTCCTCTACATTGTTTCTGTCTACTAGATTTGCCCAATTTTTTAAGAAGTACATATAGTGAAATGTTTCACTCTAGTTTCATTTTTATTAAGTTTTCTTGCTTTAAATATTTAGGTGTTATGTGCTTCAAAGAGGGCTAAAAATGGAGATCTTGTTTTTTAATACATAATATCCTTCTTTATTCAATTTGTTCAGTAAATATTTATTGAAAGCTTACTATAAGTGAGGATTTTTAACCTCAAAGTTCACATTGTCTGGTATAGTCACTTGTTCTTTTTCGTTTGCATTTGCCAAGTGCTCGTTCTATAATTTTCAATATTCATTTTTAAGACAATTTCTTATAAATGCCATTTAGCTGAATTTTGCTTTTTAACCTATGACGGTCTTGGTCTTTTAATGAGACACTTAAATCCACTCATGTTTACTGTAATGACTGATAAACAAAAATTTTATTTCTTCTTTTTATCTTTCATTCGATTCATGCATTATTTTTGCTATTTGTTCCTGTGCTAATTTAGTGTACTTTTAAACACTCCATGTCTCCCCACTCACCAACATACAATTTTTAGAATATTCTTCCTCTTCTCCTTAGAGATGAGACCTTTGGAATATATTTACTTCTTTCTTCATCTCCAGGTCCTAAGTTTTGCTGAGTTAGTTTAGCACTATTCACTTATTATTATTAGGTCTGATCTAATCCATGTGTTGCTCAGAGTACCTTCTCTAGTATTTTTGTCACGTGGAGTATGTGGATGACATTCTCTCTGAATTTGCTTATCTGCAGATCCCTAAGAGGTGAATGATGTAATACAGTACTTTCCCTCAGTTGTCTGCAGCCCTTATTCCAGTCTTACCTAGTTCTGTAGTTGATACAAGGTTGATAAGGGGTATTTTTTAAAGGAGGGGAATCCTAGAAGTTCAGGAATCACACCTAGATCTGTGTTACTGTGTGACTTTTCTCATTAAGCCTACAAGGGAACTGTGTGTGTCCTTTCAATTGGCAAATTAAGGATCCTCAGGTTAGACATTTTCTTCTGTTTTGTTTAATTATTTCCTCTCTTCTGTGTTTCTTTTCCTCCTTCTGAAACTTTTATTATTCTCACACCAACTCTCCTGAGTCTGTCTACCAAGTCTCTATTATTTTCATGATATCTTTATCTTTGTAATTTTCCCCCCTCACTGAGATGCAATTCCATTTGATCTTCCAGGTTATCAGTTTGGGTCTCAATATGGCAACCCTATCCTTCAATCTATCTATTGCATTCTATAGTTTAGAAATGTTTTTTCATGCCAGAAAGTCTTGTGTGTGTGTGTTGGGGGGTGATATGGGAAGGGCCAACACTATACTGCATCTCCTTAATGCTCCTTTACTGTTTTTGTTCAAGGGCTGACTGGCTCCCAGAACAACTCAAACGCATTTATGTATTTCTTTGCCTCCTGAGGATCAGGTCTGGGTATTAACGTACCCTAAATGGCAGCTGCCCTACAAATATGCTCTACACCCAGAGGCCAGCAATTAACAACAGAAGACTGTCAGTGCCCAAATCTGAGGTACAGGGAAAGATATCTCTCTGGTCTCCCTGGCCTCTCCCAAACTCAGGAACAGGGAGGCCACAACCTACTAACGTTTAGCTTCATGGGATTCAAGAAGACTAAGCAAATTCACATGGGACATATATTTAACCTCTCCCTAGGGTTCCCCTATGTCCTGATTCTTCCCCCAGTACTCTTCAAAGATCACAACAGAAGTTCTGCATCAGCTTTTCCTGGTGGCCTCCCCCAGAATCCAAGGCATCATTCACACCCAGCTCTCCACTAGGTTCAGGTGAGACACACAGGTAGGAGATTTGTATAAATAGGATACTAATTCATTTCAAGTTGTTACCTTCCTACAACTTTCTCTGTGCCTAGGGCTAAATTTGTAAAACCTTTAAAAGCTGAATATTTATACACCTTAGATCAAAACATAATATGCAGTCTTATGCTTACAGAAAAAGATTAAAATTAGTTGAGTAACCTTGCCAGAATATCTCCTTGAATCAAAAACTGGTCATTTGTATACAAAAAAGAAGAAAGCTAAATAGGAAAAATAAATAAATAATCTAAAAGCATTCTACTGATTTAGTATCTGTTAAAGTTGACATTTCAAGAAAGTGTGGGGGATTACAATAGTCAACAAATAATACTTTGGAAGGAAGCATTATTGAATTTCTTTTGTCATTTTAAGGAAGAATAAAGTCTTTCTGAACATGGCATTAAAATCCAGAAGTTATAAAAGATTAATACATTTGGCTATATAAAGAAAAGTTTAAAAACACATACTGTCAAAATGAAGTCAAATGTCAAATAGATACTGAGCAGTAAAAAGGAATGAACTTTTGATGCACACAACAACATGAATTCCAAAAGCATCAAGCTAAATGAAGAAAGCGTAACACTAAAGACTACTTGCTGTATGATTCCACTTATGTGAAATTCTAAATGAGAAAAAGCTATAATGATAGAAAGTCAATTGGGCTGCAAGGGTCCAGAAGGTCCAGGGGAGTGGACTGACTACAAAGGGGCACAAAGGAATTTGGGGGGGTTATGGAAATGTTCTATATCACGATTTTGGTGGTGGTTACATGACTACATACATTTACCAAACTTATTGAATTATACATTTAAAATTGTTGACTATTACTGTATACAAATTATACTTCAATATAGCCAACAAAAAGTCCAGTAGAGAATATACTTACAACATATATGACTAAGCACTTATTTACTTATGTACAAATAATTCTTGAAGTAGTTAATAAAATAACAACCTAAAATCTAAAAGAAAAATGTGCACAGGAAATAAATAAGAAGTTCACAGAAGAAAAAGTTACAAAGAACCAATGAAGACATGAGTAAATGCTCAACCTCAGTAATAATTTAAGAAATGCATATTCAAACAATTGGATTACTTTTTTTAAACCAGACTGGCAAAGATTAAAATATTTGCTAATATTTAGTGCTGCAATCTAGAGACATACACATTCTACTACAGATTTCCTTTTGATGGGAATTTAGCAATATCAACATTTTAAATACACATATGCTTAGATCTAGAAATTCCACGCATAAATCATCATAGAGGTACATGTAAAGATATGGTAACAACAAACATTTCTATAGTGCTTACATTTTTGGCAGGCATTGTTTTAAGTATTTTATCTGGAATATCTGATTTAATCTTTAAAATAGCTCTAAAAGGAAATTCCTTTATTATCCCCATTTTACAGATGGGAAACTAAGGTACAAAGGGGTTGGGTAACTTGCCCAAGTTCATACTGCTGGCAAAGTCAGGATTCAAATGCAGGCAGTGTGGCTATAAGATTTACACTCTTAGCCACTGTGTCATTCTCCCTGTCTAAAGAATGTGCAACGCTGCATTGTTTATAACGGCAAAAAACAGAATGTCCATCATTAGAAACTGGTTAAATAAACAAAAGCTATATAATGAAATACTGGGCAGGGTTCATTAAAAATAAAGTGGTTTCTTATATGTTAACATGAAAACAAGTCCATGTTATGATATTAAATGACAAGGCTTATTGGAAACACTATCCACAGCAAAAGTCTAATGAAACTAATCAGAAAAGTAATACATAGGTATTTGTATGTAGAGAGAAAATTTCTGAAGGCTATGCATCAAACTGTTTAGCAAGTACCACTGAGATGTAAGCATGGGTAAGGGAAAGATTTTCATTTACTTTATTCCATTCTGAATAATTTGAATTTTTTTGAAACTATAGGCATGGTACTTTTATTATCCAAGAAATTAGCTTAAGAACACAATTAATCTATTTAGTATTCTACAATTTTTACAACATGGATTTACCTTTAATTCTTGGATTAGCTGGGTTCTTCTGTCTCTTAAATTCTTTAACTCTTTCTCATCCCAGCATCTAGCCTTGTATTTTAAGTCACTTGACCCTCCAGAGATCACCCCAGATTTTAAAAATAATGTTCCATCAAGAGCTACTGTCTGTAAAATTAAAAAATATTTTACCTTGGAAAAATGCACATAAGGAAGATAAAACCAGAATATAATATGGCAATTTTTACAGCTGAGAATTTATAGGTGAGAAAAACCACTTACTGAACTCTACTAATAAAATAATTAGCTTATGAGGGATACTAGCCAACCAACAAATTCAAATGCAAAATCCTGTTTTGCTAAGGCCCAAAGCAATTCCAGGCAACAAATTAGCAGCAATTAAAAAGGTTCAAAATAAAACTGTGTATTAGTTTCAAACATATTCAATATTGAGAAGCAAAACCCAATAATATCTGTATTTAATATCACACAGTTTGCATCACGTAATACTGTATTTTGAAGAATCTGACATCACATGTCAATGATATATTATGAAAACAACCTTAGTAACTTTAGGATACCAAAACTATTATGTTCTAAAATGAATATGAAACTGGGACCAATAAAAAAATTTAAATGGAATCAAAAATATAAAACAGCTTGAAGTTTATAGTCCTGTGAGTAACCATATATGCTTTATGGAATAAATGAAAATACTTCATGTTTTACAAATGTCTGTAATTAAGTGGTCAAAACAGAGGAGACTGACTGAGGAGGACTATGACCATGTAACGAGCTAATAAAAAGAAAGCCAACAAACAGGAGTCTCATTCATCTCTACTTTCAGACAAACATTCCCTGTGTTTGAGACATTCTATACTGGGGACTGGAGTGACCAAAGGCGCAGAAATATGGTACTGATCCTTAGGGAGTCATGCTAATAGTGAAAAGCAACATATTAACATACCATTACAGCGTAAGGTGATGAGACAACAGAAACACACTCAGAATAATCTGGAAGCATAAAGCTGGGGTGTTCCAACCCAGCCCAGGAGGTCCACAAAAGACTTCCTGAGGAGATGACAGCTTTCAGTGTTCTTATTAGAGGTACTAGTTAGAATTAGATTAATTATATTTAACAGAAAATGTATCTCTCTCTTGTGATTAGAGTCTGTATGGAGGTCGCATAGTAAACAAAAAACCAGACCCCTCCGACCGCACCACTCTGCCATCCCAGCACTGGGATTACTCCTCACGGGAGACAGGCCTTGTACTTTCTGGAAGGCCTTGGGGGCTCCCCTCCCTCTCAACTGAGGGCTTAGCAATGAGTCTTCTCATCAGGTCTGAACTTTGGAAGAACCCTAGATATCTACCGGATACCTGCAGCAATGGCAGGAAAACTGAACTCCTGCAGGCAAGCCCTGGTCTGGAAGGCAGTTTCCCTCACTGGGAGGCCGACTGTTACGAGCTCAGTTTACTCCTCCGACCTCCCCATAAAAACGTAAAGCGGCATGGAGGAAGCTTCCCAGTCCTGGAGTGCTTTTAGCTCATGCTGTCTCTGCCTGGCCAAATCACACCTCTGGAAGGAAAGCTGCGGAACCAAGCAGGCTCCACTGCTTCTCTGCTTTTAAGCTGTTCTCAATAAAGCTTACTTTACATCTACACTGTGTCACTAGTGATGTGTGTGTCACTGTCTCTTATACAATCTTCAAAGTCATTCTGTAGTCCAAGATAACTCCTAGAGCTCTAGCTATTGTGTATTACAAGAAAGAAGGAAGGAAGGGAGGGAGCAAGGCTGGTAGACGGGGCAGATTGTGGAGCTCTTTGTATGTCATCACAGGAAGAATGAGAATCAAATGCAACTGAGGACTGATGGGGCCTGTGGTGGGGGGAGGCGGGGGGTTAGCTCTGAATGGTTGGAGCAAACAGGAGAGAGAAGTGGGTAGATGTGAACTTTAAATAGACCACTTTGGCAACCCATCTGGAAAATGGGTTGGTCTAAGCGAAGCCAGAGGTGATGGTATGAAATAAGCCAATAACGCCTAGGGTAAAGAAAAGGAAAAATATTTGAGAAATACTTAGGAAGTATAATCAGGAAAGCTTGGGAACTAGAAAGGTTACAAGGAAATCCTTGAGGAAAACTAGAATTTCATTTGGCTAGAACAGTGGTACCAAGAATTGAGTTACGGAATACAGAACATAGATCAAGATTTAGAAAGAAGAAAATGAATTTAGTTTTAGATATGCTGATATTACAGTGCCTGTGGGCTAAAAAGTTTTCTTATTTATTTACAATGTCTATCTTAGCTATTTCTTAAAAGAAATTAGATTCTTTTATAATTATAATAGATTATTATAATGAATGTAAATATAAAATAAGAGCTACAAAAAATAGAGATAACAAATTATAGAAGGTGAACAAAGAACAAAGTATAAGTAATTTAGACTATTATGAGAAATCACTGAATTCAATCAGATAAATAGGAAAAAGAAAAATTATTCAATATATGATGTTTTGACAAGTAATTAACCATTTAGGAGGAAAAAGCTAATACCTGCATCTAATGACAAACATCAAAATAAATTCTAGATTAAAATTAAAACACAGAAGTGATACTGTATTTTAAAAAGTGAAGAAAAGTTAATATATATTTGATCTCATAGTAAAGACTCAAATATACATATACGAATAGTTACAAAGGCTAAGAGTGATATAGTTGATTATCAAACATATGGCATATACACCATAATACTCACTAGATCTTTCTAGGGTATGGTTGCTAGATTTAGCAAACAGAAATATAGGTTGTCCAATTAAATTTGAATTTCACATAAAAAACAAGTAACTTTGTAATATATGTACAAATGTTTTATCTGACAACTATTCTAGGGGGCAAGACAGGGATGGTTTTTATTTTCCTTTTTGAGTTCTATTTTCAAATCTGAACATTTACTAACTTGTATTTCTGATGTGTAAAAGACAAACATAACACAAAAGAAAAAAGTCCATGGGGTTGGCTTGGAGAGAAGTGTATCAAGAACTCTGAGGTAAGAATCTGTCATAATATATATGGAATTCTAATGCCAGCTCTCTCTTCCCAGCCATGATACTCTGGCAAGTCAACCCCTCGTCTTTCAGTAGGGCTACAATAATCTTTCGAGATTCTTTTTACTCTGCTGCCTGGCTGACTGCTTCTGCTGTCACTGCCACCATTTACCACTGCACATACTTGCCTGACACTGCATATAGGCTATCTGATTCTATGTTTGCAACACTGTGAGGTAAGTATTTCTACTTTACAGACTGGGACTTAGATATTAAGAAACTTGCCTAAGGCCATACATAGGGACTAAAGTCCAAGTTGGTCAAACATCTATGTCCATGTTCTTAACCATGTTATACACCTCCTTCAATTCTAAAAACACAGTGGGCAACAATTTATAGAATTATAGGAGTTTTTTTGGTGATAGTTTCTAGGTTTATTAAAATAATTTATTTCTTCTAAAACTAAATTTAGTCTCAAATAACCTAGTTTCACTTGATTTACAAATTCCTATTCTGGAAGGACTATAATTTCTACTTCCAGCCTGCAAATTCCTTAACTTACAGCTTACATTAGTTGCTCAGTGCAGTAATCCTATGCCTACTCTGGGGTTACATTCCTGAAAAAATACCTTGGCTGGCACAGTTGGGATCTCATATAAAATCAGGGGCTGGAGGAATTTTTAAGTAGCAAAGAAGTTCCAGAGTTATAGAAAACTCTGGGTTAGAAAAATAAGGAATTCTCTGGTATTAAAATTTTGTTCTGTGGGATAATTCATCATTCCACTGAATCAACTCCAACTGTTTCAAAAATACTGTTTCAGGTTATAAGCTGCTAAGGTGGATATTCCTATAATTCTGTGTTATGCAGATTATGCATATTTTTAAAGTTTCATTGGTATGAAAAGTAATATACTTTATACTTATAATTTTATTTCTGAATGGGTAAGATAGTCACATAGTTCAAAATTCAAAATATACAAGAGAGTAGAGTAAGAAATTTCCCTGGCATCCCTGGCTCCAGCACCGTTTTCCTCTCCAAAAGTAATCAGTGCTATCAATCTTTTATGTATTCTCTCAGAAATATTTTTGCATAAACAAATACACACATACATTTCTTTTCCCCATTTCTTACACAAATGGAAACATACTACACATTAGACTATGTATTAACTTTTTTAAAAAACTGAATCTCAGAGAATGTCTCATACCTGTATGAGATTCATTCTTATTTAAGGTTGCATAGTGTTCCATTGTATGAATGCACTATAATTTTATTCAACTAGTCTTGTGCAGATTGTTTCCAATTGTTCCTGCTACAAACAATGATTCAATGAATAAATCTTATTTGTATATCATTTCATATGCATGTGAGTTTACGTGTATGTGAGGTTCCTAAGAAGTACAACTGCTAGAACTGTCCTTCACAGAGCTGGTACAAATTCTCACCCCCACAGCAGTGATGGAGGGGCCTCTTTACCAATAAAATGTTAGCGAACTTTTTGATGTTGATCAATCTGATAGAGGAAAATAGTATTTCAGTGTAGTTTTAATGGGAATTTCTCATGCTTTAAGTGAGGGTGAATTTTCATTTTTAAGAGTAATTGTATTTCCTTTTATCAAAGTAAGTTTGTTCATGTACTTTGTCCATTTTCAACTTTATTTTTGTTCTTTTCCTTAGTGGTTTGTAGGAAATTTTGGGTTTTTATTGAGTCACAAATATTTTCCCTGCTTTGACATATCTTTTGATTTTTCTTATGGTGGTTTCTGCCATGCAGAAATTTTTATGTTTATATGAATTTATCCATCTTTTGTAGTTTTGGGGTTTTTTTTTTTTTTTTGGTCATATTGGAAATGCCTTACTGTCTCTGACATTAAGAAAAATTTTTCCATGGTTTCTCTTATTATCTTTATAGTTTCATTTTTTTACATTTACATTTCTAAACCATGTAGAATCTATTCTGATATGAAGTACGAAGTTTAGATTCAACTAACTATATTTTATTCCAGATGGTACCCATTTTTTGAACTTACTATACCCTACTACATTTTTATTTTCTCTTGTTTAATGTGTGTAATCTTTGTAAAAATGATCTTTTCACAAATTACCAGCTAGTTAATGACATTTTTCTGGGTCTGCTTTTTGCTACTTCATATTAAACAGGTAAAACATAAATAGATCTTGCTTTATATGTTTTAGAGTAATAGCCATCCAGCCTATGGGACAAGGAAGCAGATAATTGTTTCTTTCCTCAAGAAAAATGGATGAAATAATTACATGTATTGAAAGAGACTCTAGATTTTACAATTTTGTTACATAAATTTTAAAAATATTTTAAAGTTGAGTTATCATAAAAATCTTGACGACCGAACTACTGACAACAAAACTGCTGTGATTTATATTATGTAGTTTATATATACTGTATGTAGCTTACAAACTAACCAAAGCATCATTTTGTGATGCAATTTTCAGTGTTTGAATAAAGAAAATCCTAAAACATATGAAATCAACGGAAAAATATCAAGTCCATGGAAAACCAAGAGCACAAATTGAAAACATCAGATGATTTCTGTGAAAATTTGACATCTATTCAAATGTTTTATGCATCCTAAAACAGAGAATTTTTTAAAGTGGAATAATAGTAACGGGAAGAAGATAAAAGTCCCTGGAATATACTTAAGATAAAAATACGACAAATAAAGCTGATTAAAATTCTGAAATAACAATAAGAACAAAATATAGCGTGAAGGGGTAAGGCATATTACTATGAACAAGATACAAACCATAAATATATGTTGAACAAAGGAAGGGTTAAGTACAGTCTTATCATCATGTGACTTCTTTAAATTGACCACACAAATTTTAAAAAATCAACTTTACAAAATCAATTTTACAAATATACAAAAATCAATTTTAGTATGTTAATTAGGCAGCAAAATAAGGAAGACACCTTAGTAACTCACTTATTTCACCTGCTTAAATTCAGTATGTAAAAATCAATGACTGATTACTAAGACAGTGATGGTATTATCATTAAGATTATCACTGATAGAAGTACTAAAATGCATGAGAAGTTAATTATATTAGACAAGTCAATACACTTAATACTGGAATATTTAATACTGGAAATTCCTCTCTTTCATAAGAATAACCTGTTTTGTGTTAGTTTGCAATTCTGGACATTCCAGATCAAATGTGTAAATTGACTAGTAAATTTAAAAATGACTATTCCTCTTAAAGACCTATTTGCCAAGTACTATTTTGCATGTTATTACTTATTTTAATCCTGTAACTTCTATAACTCTAAAAAATAGGTACTATTATTTCCCCAATTTTAGATCGGAAAACTAAAATTAGAAATTTTAAAACTTGCCTAATGTCACACAATTAATTACTAAGTCGCATCACTGGTCTTACTACATAGTTTACGCCTTTAGGCACTGTGTTATACTCATCACAAATACAGTTGTTTAAAAAAACTATGTCAGATAACTTGAGAAATTTGACAGTGCTTAACTAAATACAAACTCTATTTTAACTGAGAGTAAAACAATATTTTAAAAACCAAAATTATTCCTTTGAGAGATTAGCATTTAGTAACTCCATTTCACTTATGCTATTTCTATAACTTCAAATGTGTTAAAAGGACAGTATCTCCACTAAGCTATGGCAGAATTAACCGAGAATGTAAAATAAGCACCTAAAATCTTCCCTGCTATTCAGAAACACATGTACTACATATGTAAATACAAAGAAAAGCTGAGATTCAGCAAGGACATTTTTTGTATACAGAACAGAAGAAAAGAACAGCTTTAGGCTATTACTACAATAAATCTAACTTCCAAAATATGATTTATGATTTTGGGAAGTGTTATAGAAATTAATTCTTTAAAAATTCACCTGAACGTTGTAAAAACTACTGAAGCCATAAGCATTCTTATGTTTTACGTTAGTTTTCCTTATATAAGAGAACATATAAAAGCACATATAAATATTTGTGCGTGCGTAATATGTTAGTCTTATAAATACTGTTTTAAATTATCCAAAAGTGAAATCTAAGCCTCTTACTTTCCGTCTTTCGGGTCCACCGAATGCAATATGCCTTGCTTCTTCCACAGTCTCACAGACAAGGCCATTTCCACACACAAACTGAATAACTTTCTTCAGCTGAGGAAACTGAGTCTTTATGACATCAATCACCATTTTACAGCCTTTAATCTCCCTTAATCTTTCATTGATTGGCTTGATCTAAAAGGTTTAAAAATACTTAGTGTATTAAAATAAAAACCAAATACTCACTATATTCTTTTTCAAAAAACATACATAAGCGTGACAACAAATGATTAATAGTATGCACTCACATACAATAAACATTTGACAAGATCAATATCCTGCAACTGGCTTGCATAATATTTTTTTAAAAACACAGTTCATAAAAAGCCAGAAGATATAATTTCCAGATTCAACTCTGTCACTAAGTAGCTGGGACAAAGCAATGCATGAGAAGCACTTCATGCACTCAAAATCATAAAATCTAGTGGGAGATAATACCCATTTATATACTTCCAAAGGAGTAGCACAACTATATGGGACTCAAAAAATCATTTTAGGTTTAAATGATCAGGAAAGCTTTCAGATCTTCTTTGACATGACTTTTAAGTTGGGCCTATAAAGAGATCAAAACACATCTATGTATAACTAAAAAAAAACAGATCAAAACACATCTATGTATAACTAAAAAAAAACAGTAAAACAAAGCAAAACTCCTGTGTGTGTATGTATACATATGTGTGTGTGTGTGTATATACATATATTTATATAAACTTATATGTATGGAAGCAATCTTAAACAGTAACAATAAAGGAATTGGGCATTGAGAAGAGATAGGGGTATTTCCTTTACACCTGATACACTTCTGTATTATATTTTTTAAAAATGAGTGTGCCTTGAAAAAATCTTAAGCACGAAATAAGTAAAACAGGATTTTAACAGGTAGGTGAATTAGGTTAAATAGTTTTTGTATGGAGAAAGTATAAGCAGAAGTGTGAAAGCATCAAAGGCAAGTCCGGACCATTAGCACCCAGCTAGCATTTGCTGAGCCCCTCCTATGTGCCAGGCACTCCACATGTAATGATTCCTGGCAATAATCCAGCAAGGTAAGGACTAACTCCACCACTTCACAGATGAAAAAATTGAAGCTCAGAAAAATTAAGAACAAATCAGTGAGAACTAATTAAAAGGCAGGCTGAAATTCAAATTCAGGTCAGTTCAACTCTAGGGCATGCGATCTTAACCACTATACACACTGCCTGCAGTTCAAGGACTTGAAAGCTGAGCCAAGTAGAACATTTTCTTTAATAGGCAGTGAAAAAAATCACTGAAGGATCAGTTGTGATAATGACAGAGTTCCTGCCTCAGAAATTTAAACTCTATATATTCTAAGGCCTTTCAAAACATACCTCAAGACCCCAAATTTAGCTTGCTCCACCAAGAGCTGACATGTATTTACTGGACCACATATTTACAGTCGAGACCCTGGGTTGACATTTCACCGACAGAAAATATGCCTTAGCCATGTCCTATACTTTGCTACAGAACAAAATAAAATGCTGCCTAGTAGGCAGACTGGCACACTGTTGGAGCAATGTCCTCAAAATCATCAAGGTGAATTATGGCAAAACTAGATTAGGAAGAGATGATATGAATCAAGAAAGATAGTACCTGCTAGATGGTACTCTTTGCCTGCCAATACGTTAACACCAGCCATCTGAATGCCTGACTAACTGGCATGCAAGCTATGATTTTTTTTAATCACTACCACAATCTCAGGTAACAAAGACATGCTTTAAAAGACAAGATTTTATCACTACTAAACGTTAAGGATTATAAATTTCTTACATCAAGGTAATCTAGAGCAAGGAACGTCTCAGGTTCAGCTCTTTCCTCCTTCAGAAATCGAATACAATCTTTTGCTACCTTTTCAGAAGTTACAACAATGGCGACCATGTACCGGCCAAAAAGTTTAGTAACAGCTAGCTGGTATTTCTTGTGAATAGGATGACACAGGTCAAGTAGTCTTCCAAACTTAGCAAGTTTCAAAAAAGGAGAGAAAAACAAATACATTAGTGATGAATATATAATTCATTGTTTTCTAATGTAACAAAGCAGCATAGATCAAAGACTAATTCTATAAAAATTATAAATATCATAATTTAACAGAGTCTCATCCAAATGGACATAAATTTCATTATGAAATATCCATTTAGGTGTATCATACTTCACTTAATAAAAGATTAATAAGGAAGGACTAGTCATACCAGGGTACTAAGATATTTTCCAAAGCTACAGCAATTAAACAGAATTCATCCATTCCCTTCTTTATTGAATAATACTATATGAGGCACCTACTACATGCAGGTACTGAACTAGACACTGGTTAAACAAAAAGAAACAAATACATATGAGTTTGCTTCTTGCTAGATTAAGAGATACTATGTAAGCATTCTCAGGAATTAATTGATTTATCAGTTTGCCTTCTTCAGAATGAAGAACAAGCAATGCTATACTTTGATCTTTTTTTTTTTAAAAATCCTCGACTGTTGCCATCTCTGAGGTTTATAGCATGTTGTAGTAAGGTGCACATAGCCTTACCCCGCCGACATTATCTAGAAGGCAAGACAAACATTTAGGAGTCAGAAAGTCAAGAAGGATGCTGTAAAATTACAAATGAAGATGAGTGGCCAGAGAGGTAGGAGGAAAACCAGCAGAATGTGGTATTAGGCCAACCGACAGGTGTTTCAAACAGTGGAAGTGGTTAACTGTGTCAAATGTTGAAAACAGGCCATCATAAAACAAGGACCACACAGTGTATATTGGTGCTGGTCATAAGAGAGTGAGATGCCAGACCCAATACTAAAGGACATAATTCTGTGAAGGTAACAGTCCAACCATCAGGTTAAAAACTGCTATATTTGGACTAATGAAATACACTAGTAATACTGGATGGACAGTCGTATTTAGGGAATAAAAATTTATTGTTTCAGTAAAAATTCATACTTTTCAAAAGTATGTCATTAATGTCTACTGAAAATATATTTCTAAAAAAGCTGAAATAATGAAGAAAGTGAGGTTTGAGGCCAGAAGTCCACAGGGCACCAGACTACTTCATGGCACCCTTTGTGTCCTTTGGGACTACTGGCCATAACTTGGACTTTCTGTGTAATATGTTCATGTCAACGTTTCTCTCCAATAATTATCTGTCTATAGACATGACATTTTACCCCAGTTATTTATTATTGTATTTTAAATATAAATAATAAAACACAAAACTTACAGATTTCTGAAATACTACTGCTTCCTAATAATGGTAAATTTTCATTTCCAAATAAGAAAGTTTAGCCTTTTAATTTCAATTAACTAGTCATTTCTAATTACCACAGAATCTGGGTAAAGTCTTTTAAGGTGTTCCAGAATCTCTGCTCTCTTTTGTTGACGTCTTCCCTCATGGGTATCAATTCCAGCATTTTGCAATTCACTTCTGATAAGATTCAACTCTTCATTAACTTCAGACATTCTTGATTTTGTTTTTTCAATTTCATCCACTAGGGCTTCCTCTTGCTCTTTTTTCTCTTTCAAGCAATTCCTACATAATAATAATACATTATATAGCAAAAAGGAAAAACCAAAATTTAGGAATTACAAGATACAATATACTCTGGTCCGGCATTGCAGAGGAACAGAATAGTTCTGCATCAATTTGAAATGATGAAAAATACTATAAAATAAGCCTAGCACTAAACGTGGGCAAAAGAGATTCTAATCATTCTTTATTGATTCAAAAGATACATATTTCTGGATACTGAAAAATAAAGGATAGATCACTATAACCAGAGCAATCATTAAGAGCTTAATAATAAGCAAAAGCCAATTAAAAAGAAATTCTTCGTGGTAGAAATACTTAGGTCATGCTAGCTTTCATGACGTAACTTTTATCATAAAATATCAATACCAAAACAGAATTTTAAGTTTCACCACTGTTAAACATTTATATTTTCAAAAGTTAAACATTAGTGGTTAAGTATAATTCTTAATTATCTATAAAGAAATTAAAAAAAACAATGGAGGAGTGAGAATATTATGATACAGCAGAAGCATTCATCTGATGAATAAATATACCACAAATATACCAGACCCCTGAGATATAGGAAAACTAAAAGGAATTTTAATATACCTACATGCATGTTTTTGTATACTCCTCCAACTTCTCTATTCGTTTTTTATGATCCTCTATTTGTTCTTTTATTTGTTTTAGATTTTCCTAAAATAGGAAATGAAACCTGAAATCAATTACAACTCTAAACAAATAAAATTATTTTTCACTATATTCCTAGAGCTTACTATAATAGTAAAGCTGTAAATTTGAAATATATCATACATAACCATGTGAAAATTCTCATAAGAGCAAGTTTTTTTTTTTATCACTTGTGATTTCTTTTTTTTTTTTTTAGGTTTTTTTTTGGGGGGGGATGGAATTAGGTTTCATTTATTTTAATGGAGGTACTGGTAATTGAACCCAAGACCTCATGTATGCTACTACGCATGCTCTCTACCACTTAAACTATACCCTCTCCCACCATAAGAGCAAATTTTAATTTTGAAAAGGCACTATGGCATAGAGCGTTGAGGTTCCAAGAATCAGTGTTCAAATCCTGGCTCCACCATTTACTAGATAGCTGATCTCCAGCAAATTTACTTTGTTAACTTCAAATTCCAAGGGGATCATTTTCAAATATCTATATATAGTTCTTATTTACCTCTCAAACTAACTCATTCAATAAATATTTATTCACTGGCTGCCATCTGCTAAGAACTAAAGATATAATAATGAACAGGACAGAGTCCCCGCTCTCAAGGACTAAGGCCAATGTAGGCTTATGGGAGAGGACTTGAAAAAAGTCTTGCCCCTTTCACTTTATCACTAAATCCAAGGACTGTGCTGGTTTCCAGTTCGTTTATCCTTAACCTTCCCCCTGTCTAATTCATCTTATGTGTTACAGCAAGATTAATTTGTCTTACTAAGTGATCTAAAACCAGAAGTGTGGAAGAGTAAAAAATATAATTCTTTTTCAGTATACAACACCAGGAAGGAGAAGAAATAGCACAGTTTTCAGGTGGAAAAGGACAAACATATATCATGAAGATAATGTTCTCATTTTACTCATTTATCACACATATTCACTGAACAAATATCTACTATGCTAGGTGCCATAGTTATAAAAATGATCAAGATGTAATTCCTTTCCTTCAGGAACTCACACATTTTGAAATCAGAGCTTCCATATTGAAATTCTGTTATCTCACTTAAGAATTCCATTCAAAGAGGCAAAAACAAGATTAGCTAACGTCAAAGACCACATTGACCTGCCTCCATCTTTACTCTGGCCACTCCCAGGGCTTATGTCAGGTCATGTGGGCTCCCTCGTACTCATGACTTCACATGCCAGGTGGGTCTCTTAGGGTCCACCACCTGTTATGCCAAGGGCTTGGAAGAAGATTCAGACATGGCTTTAGTTGAAGAATTGGCGTTACTGGAGAAAATGTAAAAGGCCAGGGACATCATTACACATGGCAATGGTCAGGGCCTGGATGTCCTATTGGGCACAAAATGGGGGATAATCAGACTGCCTTGGTACCAGGCATTCTGGATTCGAGATGCCAGCTGATCATGCTAGTCGTCCAGAAAAACCAACTCCTGTCCAGCACCTGGCAATCTTGGGATCTGTGGAAAGTAATAGCCCCTGCCACATAGAAACCACCATTCCTGTGGGAAACTGAGTATGGGTACGTATTTTTTCACCTCTTTCCACACTGAAAAGTTATTTCTTCTTCTATCAGTGTTTCTGTATTTAAAAGACAACAGAGATTCAATCACTCAATGATATGTAATAAGTACACGGGAATTAAAATGGACCATACCACCCGTGGCAATCTACAGATTCACTGCAATCCCTATTAATATACCAAAGGCATTTTTCACAGAACTAGAATAATTATAAAATTTGAATGGAAACACAAAAGACCCTAAATAGTGAAAACAATCTTGAGAAAGAATAGAACTGAGCAGTACCATGGTTCTTGAGTTCAAACTATACTACAACGCTACAGTAATCAAAACAGTGCAGTACTGGCATAAAAACACTCATAGATCAATGGAACAGGATACAGAGCCAAGAAATAAACCCACACTTATGTGGGTAATTAATCTGTGACAAAGGAGGCAAGAATATACAAGGGGAAAAGACAGCCTCTTCAACAAGTGGTGTTGGGAAAACTGGACAGCTACATGCAGAAGAATCAAACTGGACTACTCTCTCATCAAGCACAAAAATAAATTCAAAATGGATTAAAGACTAAAATACAAGACCTAAAACTGTAAAACTTCTAGAAGAAAACATAGGCATAGGCAGTACACTCTGACCCTGGTCTTCGTAATTTTTGGATATGTCTCTTCAGACAAGGAAAACAAAAGCAAAAATAAACAAATGCGACTAGATCAAACTAAAAAGCTTTTGCACAGAGAAGGAAACTATCAACAAAATGAAAAGGCCGCTTACTGAATGGGAGATATTTGCAAATAATATATCCAATAAGGGGTTACCATCCAAAATATACAAAGAACTCATACAGCTCTGTATCAAAAAAAATTTTTTAAATGTGCAGGGGATCTGAATAGACATTTCTCCAAGGAAGACATACAGATAGCCAACAGGCACACAAAAAGTTGCTCAGCATCACTAATTGTCAGGGAAATGCAAATCAAAACCATAATGAGCTATCACCTTACATCTGCCAGAATGGCTATCACCAACAAGACAACAAGTAAGTGCTGCCAACGATGTGGAGAAATCCTCATGTACTGTTGGTAGGAATGTGAACTAGTGCAGCCACTGTGGAGAACAGGATGGAGATTCCTCATACAATTAAAAATAGAACTAACATATGATCCAGCAATAAGACTGCTGGGTATTTATGCAAAGAAAACAAAAACACTAATTTGAAAAGATAAGTGTACCCCTACATTCATAGCAGCATTATTTACAATAGCCATTGTGTATGTATATGTACACACACACACACACACACACACACACACACAAAATGGAATATTACTCAGCCATAAAAGGATGGAATCTTGCCATTTGCAACAATATAGATGGATGTAAAGGGTATTATGCTAAGTGAATGGGGCAGACAGAGAAAGATGAATACTGTATGATTTCACTTATTATATATGGAATCTAACAGAAACAAAACAAATGAACAACCATAAAAAACATAAACAGAGCTAGAGATACACAGAACAAACAGGTGTTTGTCAGAGGGGAGGCAGATAAGGGGAGGAAGAAATAGGAGAGATTAAGAGGTACAAACTTCCAGTTGCAAAATAAATGAGTCACAGGTATGAAATGTACAGTGTGGGGAATATAGCTAACAACTATGTAATACGTTTGTAAGGTGACACAGCATAACTAGACTTACTGTGGCCATCAGTTTGAAACGTATGGAAATACCAAATAACTACATTGTGTAACAGGAACTAACACAGTGTTATAGATTAATTATACTTCAAAACCAAACAAACTCATAGAAAAAGAGACCAGATTTATGGTTGCTAGAGAGGCAGGAGGGTGGGAGGGAGAACTGGATGAATGCAGTCAAAAGGTACAAACTTCCAGTCGTAAAATAAAGAAATACTAGGGATATAATGCACAACATGATAAATATAATTAACACTGCTGTATGTTACACAGAAAGTTAAAAGAGGAAATCCTAAGAGTTCTATCATAAAAATTTTTTCAAAATTTCTTTAATTTTGTACTTACATGAGAGAATAGATGTTCAAACTATTGTGATAATCACTTCATGATGTAAGTCAAATAAGTATGTAGTATACCTTAAACTTAAACAGTGCTATATGTCAATTATATCTCAATAAAACTGGAAGGGAAAATTTTTTTTTACATTCATAAATGTTTAGTCAGACTCATCAAGAAAAAAAACAAAGAGGACCAAATAAATAAAACCAGAAACAAAAGAAGAGAAGTAATAATAGTAATACAAAGGATCATTAAGAAATTACTATGAACAATTACACGCCTATAAAATGGGCAGCCTAGAAGAAATGTATAAATTCCTAGAAATGTACAATCTCCTAAGACTGAATCAAGAAGAAACAGAAAATATGAATAGCTCAATTACCATTAATGAAATCAAATTAGTAATTTAAAAAAACCCAACAAACAAAAGTCCAAGACCAGATGGCCTCACAGGTGAATTCCACCAAATATTCAAAGAAGGGTTAACCCCTATCCTTCTCAAACTATTTCAAAAAACTGAAGAGGAAGTAATGCTGCTGAACTAATTCTACAAGGCCAACATCATCCTAATACCAAAACCAGACAAAGACACCATACAAAAAAGAAAATTACAGGCCAATTTCACTGATGAACATAGATGTACTTCAATTCCCACCACCTAGTATAGGGAATAAGCTATATTACTTTCTATTTCCAGATCATTACAGTTATAGAACTATGAACTATAAAATGTTAAATAATTTAAACATGTAAGTTTGATATCAAGTACCAGACAGTCTATAATTTCTTAAGTAGAAATATATTCAAATGCAGAAGAGTACATAATGTTAGATATTATCAACCTTGCATGTAACTAACCTGGCATTTAAAACCATAATTTATCAAGCAATTAAGATGGAGTCTACTGCGATATTGTGCTATATTACGGTGTACTCACCAAAAATCATGCAATATTTCTCAGTGTCAATGTTGTCGAAAATAATCACACAGAAAAACAGGGGGAAATGGATGAATTAAAGAGAACCTAGTTTAATTCTCACACTAAATTTTAAAAAACTTAGGATTGAGCATTTAAGGGAGAAAACAAAGTACAAATAAGACTTTCCAGAGATGTGTAAAGATAAATGTTGTCAATTTTTCATCACCTCCAAAGGAAATGGTTTTCTCAATTAACAAATGTTTCCACAGATTAGAAAGGGTAAATTTACTGAAAACATATCTTTTAATATACAGAACAGTCTACTTTCTGGTATGATAGAGGAATGCACTATTCTGATTTATCTAAAATCTCAGGTAACAGAAAATTAGCAGTCAAATAATTAGAATGGAAACAATACCCTAAATTGAGCTGAAAAGAATTCAATATTGATGGTTCCCAAATCTTTCAGTGGTTCAGAATTACGATATGAATATCAATTCTTACTGAACTAAGGCTATTTGGAACAGCATTTAATAGTCTGATTGATATAAAAGGTACTAAAGCCTTTCTTCTTTGTATACATTTCATAGCCAAATGCATTTTTCTTTCAATTCAGAATATGTGCTACATATTTAGTATATGTTTGAGACCTTTTTTAAAAACTCTAATTTTTACTACACTGAAGTAAATAAACCATGGGGTATCAAAAGAAAGGACCTTAATCTCAGAGAGGTTGTGGAGCACAGCCAACCACCTGCCTCTTTCCCCAATGGAAGGGAATGAAGGCCTCTGGGAACAGACCCCATGGATTGATGCCCAATGACCTACAAGGTTATTCTTAAAGATTAACTGACCCATCACAGTGACGTTACACAACCCTCTAGGCATCAAAGATGTCTGGAACAAATTTGAAGATTTGAGGCCAATAAACTCCAGCCAAATTTAATTATATATAAATCAGGAACATCAATAGTTCACCCTAGATATGTATAGACACATATGCTCATATATTACATACATGGGATAGTTCTGAAGGATGCATAAGAAAGTGTTAACAGCTATGGGTGTGGACTCTCTAAGTGGGAGTGTGGAGTGGCTAGAAGTCTTCTCTTCATATTCCTTTGCAAATTTACCATATGCATATATTACTTTTTCAATAAAACCTAACTAAAAATTAAATACATAAAGTTATGAGAAATGTAGACATCAAGGCAGAAAATTTAGAAAAGAAAAAACCAGGATGAGAACAAAATAATAGTATCTTCCTCACAGTGGTTTGAGGATTAAATACATTGGGTTTATGGCAGTGATGTAAACATGGCATATACATGGTATGTACAAACAAACACTACATTATAATTATATTGTTGTTATCCCTGGAAGATGTCAGACCCATTTCTAGAGACGTACTTCCTAGCCCTCAGTTTCTTCATTTGTACCCTACAGCAAAAACCTAACTCTATGGTATTATTGTGAGATGTAAATGAGCTAATAAATGAAAAGTGTCTGGCAAAGTAATCAATAAACTTTTTCTCCCCTAAATTCCAAATATATATATAATTTAGAACATTTCTCCCCCCAAAAAAGCCTAGAACCTTTCCCCATTGTGATTCTTGTTAGAAATTGTGGTCACATTTTTAGGATGGCCCACAAACTACATAATATATGGTAAACTATTGTTATCGTTGAATTGTCACAATATTTTTACAGCCCAATTCTCAGTCTTTAGAAAAGATCACGAGACTTAAGAGGGAAAGGTGCTTAGTGTATTACCACATTCACTGTCATCTTATTCAACCTGCCATCACTATGAGGTAGACATACCTATCCTCGTTGCATAAATAAAGAAATCAAAGCTCAGAGAAGTGAAATGATTTAATTATAGCAACACAAATCAGTGACAGAATAAGACTGGCTGGAAGCCAGGTCTGCCTTACTCTAAGGCAGAACACTATAAAGTTGGTCTTTTTCTGTTATTTATTTATTTACTTATTTTAATTGAAGTATTGTCAGTTATGGTGCATTAATTTCTGGTATACAGCACAGTGATTCAGTTATATGCATATATATACACATATATTCCTTTTCATATTCATTTCATTACAGGCTATGTAATGCCTTGGGCGGTTATAGATAAGCAAGGAAAGGTCACTTCTGATGTAGACTACTAAGCTCCTCTTCGGCTATGCCCCTAATGTTTCCAAATGACTTTCCATTCACCTGTATCATGATATTTACTTGTTTTTTCCCTTTGTCTGTCCTCCCACTAACCTCACTGGACTAAATTACATGTAAGAACAGACAATATCACCTGCCCACGCATATCACTATATAGATGTGACGAAGATGTTTACTGACAACAAAAATGAAGGCACTGTCTATTTACACCTTAGACCATGAAAGAGCACAAAATGATACTAAGCAGCACAACAGGTAATCCAGAAATCTTAATTAATTCCTTATGTCTGATATAAACCCATTTATATACTGAAAAGTCAATACAAAAAGGGAATAAAATTTCATGGAAAATAATTCTAAATCATTATTGCACAAACCAAGGTACCTGAACTTCTCCATGCCTCCTCTTTTCAAATGCCAGTCTTTCTTCATCGGCCTTCTGTTCCCACCGTAGTTTTTCCAGTTGTTGGGTCTTTAAAGCCACTTTCTTTCTTACTTGTTCCTTAAGTTCTTTATAACGATCCAGCTGTATAAAAGGCATTTAAACATTGCTACCTCACTTAAAGAAGCATGAGAGGAAATTCTTTATATCATATCCTTTACTAGCAGATAACTAAACTTCTCAAAAGTACATTTTACATAAATTAGATCATAATTGGCCATCTTCTCCAGCTAAGGAACTGTGAACATAAAATAAACATTGTCTTATTTAAAATTGCTTAGATAGATCAATAAGGTATTCAAAACCAACTCTATAAGGTCTCTGTAAGAAATTCTTAAAAGAGAAAGCAGATTAAAACTCATTAATAATCCAGAAGCAAGAGGAGTTCAGAGAAAATTACATCTTCTTTCTATTTATATAGTCACAATTATTTTAGTATATATTTTATGATATAAGATTATCATAAAATTAATGGAAGAGATAAATGATAGAAATTTCGTTGAGAGTATAATTAAAAATTCTCAAATACAAATTTTTGGATTATCTACTATCGATTTATTATAATTAAAGCTTATAAACTAAATTGGATATTAATTCATTACTTAACATTTTAAATCATCTTAAGTAAATCGATTTCCTTGTCAATTAAGTGATCATGTCTCTTCAAAGCCATATATTATCTGACTTTTAAGTTTTTACAACATTCGTAAGAAAAAAAAGACTACCTTACATGTGAATATAATTTAATTACCTAAAACATAAGAATATAATTTAATTACCTAACTTTTATTACAGAATGATACCATGTGTCTTATTGACGTAGTTTCTTTAATTAGCTCAAAAATGTTACGTCATCTAAACTTATGAAGGAAAAAAACCTAGAATAAAGATTACATTTAGATTCTAGATACATAGCCTGAATCTAAATCCCCATAACTTAAATTCTGAGGACAACACTTAAAATATCAGAAAGAGATGTTATCCTTTAAATTTTTTCTAATGAAAAGGAGAAGCTGAAACGTAGAAACATGGTTTCCCACACGTTGACTTTTTCACCTGACTGGCTTCTAGTTCAATATCTCGCCCTTTATGTACGGCTTCTTCCTCAATCTGCTTTTCAAAACTTCTCCATGCAACATCTAAATCAATCAGCTCTGTCTCTAAGGCTTTTATATCATCTTCCTGTTTAGAACATTGTTTTTCACTGTCCTTTATTGATTTCTTAGCCACATCTAATTTCTTGAGGTGGTGAGAAGTGTTTTCCTTAGCTTTAATGTATTGAGGCCTCTTCTGATTTAAAAGTGCTTCAAGAGATCTAAAAAGAAAAATAAAGTTTGCTTTAAAGGAAATTAAATTGTATAATATATAAAGGAAGAAGTTCTTTTGATTAAATTATACATTTGAAAAGAAATGCTAAAAATTGACTTTCAGAGCTAAGCGAATCAGTGATTGCCAGACGTTGGAGGGAGAACTGAATAGGTAACACACAGAGAAATTTTTTAATGGTGATAAACTACTCTGTATGATACTGTAGTGGTGGACATATGACATCATGCATTTGTCAAAACTTCTATGGTTTTACAGCACCAAAAGTGAACTGTAATGTATGCAAATTTTTAAAAACCACTTAGGAAGCCAAGGGATCCTAGATGGAATACAGAATGTGACAAAAGAATTAACTGTATTAAAAAGTTATGAAACAACCTTACTGAAGAAGGTGGAGGGGAAAGGTGCTAACCGAAGTCACTTTGGAAATGAGTAGAGTTTGTAAAACTAAAAGCAAAAGGAACTGTACATAAGCATTGTACTCTAGCAGATAAAGCTGCTTCCCACAAGGATATGGGTTAACAATTCTGATACCACCACAAGTAATTACTGGAATTGAACAGTTAAGCAAACAGATGGGAGAGAGTGGAACCCAGGTTTCCTACTGTTGGAATGGGCAGTTACAGATAAGCAAGAAAAGGTCAACATCAACAGCAATATCACTTGATATTATGATATATTAGATGGTAAGTCATATAACATATATGATATGTTTACATCTCTGATACAATGTGATGATAATGGCATTTTACCTCTATTATCTTCTTCCCCAAAACCCATCAACTCTTATCTAATTATGAGAAAACTATCAGACAAATCCTAACTGAGACACATTCTACAAAAAACCTGACCAATGCTTCTTAAAACTGTCAAGGTCACCAAAAATAAAGACAGTTTGAGAAACAAGCACAACTAAAAGGAGCCTAAGGAGACATGATGACTAAACGTAATATAGCATGCTGGATCAGAAAAACAACATTAGGTAAAACCTAAAAATATATGAATAAAGTATGAACTTTAGTTAATAATGTATCAATATTGGTTCATTGATTCCGACAAATATATCGTACTACTAATGTAAGATGTTATAAGTGAGAGAAATTGAGTGTGAGTAGTGTGGGAACTCTCTGTACTACCCTTAAAATTTTTCTGCATATCTAGAAGTATTCCAAGGCAAAAAGTTTATTCAAAAAATCAAAATGTTACTTATATTTTTATTTTCTCTATCAATCTACATAAAATCCAACTGTTAAAAACTTTTTAAAAAAAACCTCACTTTAATTCTTTTTCTGTTTGTTGTAGTTGTCTGCTCAGCATTCCATGTTCCTTTTTCTTGGCTTTAACTATGTTTTCATGACGAGAAAGAGACTCTTTCGTGACACTCAAATCCTTATTCACACGCTCTAACTCAGTGTTTAGAAAATGAATTTTTTTCTCATTATGATACAGTTGGAAAAGCTGTAGTTGTATCTTGTTTATTTTCAGTTCTTCAAGGAGACTCTGGTAACGTTCTGCCTATAAAATAGTATAATTCAACAACAGTTAAAAAGGAGTATATTTTAAGTTGACCTTGCATAAACTCAGCTTTAGTACCAACAAATGACCTCTAATGAATTTTTATTTATGCCATTAACAAATGGTATTCTTGTCAAGAGTAGAATTATTTGGAGAAGGCTTCTGTATACACTTCTACAATAAACTAGTAAACCAGTAAACAATTTTATATTCATGCACTCAGTTGTATGGTGGCAAGAACCATGAAGTGGCACCTGCTAACTGAGTCCTTACCTCATTTTTGTTTTGACCTCAGAGTCTGGCAAGCATTCCCGACATCAGCTTCCTCACTTGTAAGTTGAAGGAAGTTATATGACTTTTAAGGCCCCTAGCAACATTAAATTCAGTAATTCCAGGTAAAATTCCTTTTATAGGATATAATTTTTTCTACTAATAGGACTGTTAAAGTTCTAAATATGTAAATTGGAAGAATTTCCTTACCATTTGTACTATTAATAAAGAAAGAAAGAAATGTGATGCTTTGAGAGGAAAGCTCCTAATCAATGAAATATTCCAAGTAACAGAAAACAGCCATTTGCCACGGTGTAGTAAAAAATGAGGAAGTTGGACTATTCTAATTGTCCTTCTAATGTTTAAAGTCCTCCAACTCTACATTTCTGTAAGCTGTTTCAGCATATTATGAATACTACAGTTTACCTTTCACTGACAAAACCAAGGAAATATACACATGTAAAAATATGAACAGAGAAACATCACTAATAAGGAACACATCCACCTTTCATTTATTTCTTCAAATATTTATTAATCGCCTAGAGTGTGCCAGGCCCTATTCTGTGTGCGGAAATTGATTAGAGAACAAGATAGAAACAGTCTCTGCTCTTGTAAGTTTACAATCTTGTTATCCTAATGGGCAGGTAGGGAAGAGGCAATAAACAAGCAAACAAATAAGATAATTCCATACAGCAAAATATGCTACAAAAGAAACAAAACAGAGTAATGCAATGCTACCAGGGAGGGGATGCTAATTTAGATTGGGAGCGTGGACAGCAAAGGCCTGTCTAAGAAAATGGCTTTTTCATGAAAACCTGCATGAGAGTATCAACTGTGTAAAAAGTAGGTATACAAGTATTGAGGCAGAGGAAATAGAAGAGGCTCCAGGACAGAAGGGAGCGTGATATGTTCAATGAGTAATAAAGGTCAGTGTGGTGGGAGAGCGGAGGAAGTGAAAGCTTCTAGGGTGAACAAGAGGCGATTCAGCAGGCTGGATCTGGAGACTGGATTCCCAGTGCAGTGGGAAGCACTGCTTGGGAAGAGGTTTTTTGCAAGACAAAGACAGAAACTGATTTTCATTTGAAAAAGATTACTCCAAAGACAACCAACTCTCAACAATATACAAAGTGCTATACTAGGCATTGGGAAGGGCACCAAGAAATAACCCCCTACAGAACAGCATCTGCCAAGTGTGGCCGTGCCTCCTAGGGTTCCCCAACACCCTTTCATGGAGCCCCTGAGGTCAAAACTATTTTCACAATAATACTAAGATTTTATTTGCCTTTTTCACTGTGTTGACGTCTGCACTGATGGTGTAAAAGCCAACGGAGGGTAAAGCTGTTAGGCCTTAGCACAAATAAGAGTTAATATACAGAAGCTGATGTGAGAATTCATCAGTCTTCTATTAAGCCAGACATTAAGGAGATTGTAAAAATGTAAAATAATACCACTCTGCTAATTATTTAGTTTTATAAAATGCAGTGTTTTTCATAAAAATAAGAAATGTTATTCATGCTAACATGTAATGAGTTATTTTTACATTGATTATTAAAATACATTTTTTACTATCTCAGTTTTAATTTCAAATACAATAAATATCAGTATATGTAACGCACATGAATAGAAATTTTTTGGACTCCTCAATAATTTTTAAAGTGTTAAGAGAACAAAATCCAAAAGTCTGAGAGCCTCTGCCGTATAAGATTAAAAACTCCTCAAGTTTAATTTATTTGGGACAATCAGATACCTTTGCAGTTTAGGCTGTTCTACCTGTTTGAGAGAAAAAAAACCTCAACAGTGGAAAATACATCAAAAAGTTTATCTCTGATGAATATTGGGCTTTATTTGTCTTATGTTTTTAAAATAATCTTTTTAGTAATCCCAAACCAATACCTACAATTCTAACAGGAAGTGTTTGTACCCAGCACAGTTGGTTACATGACACCTTACCTCTTCTTTCTCTAATTTTGCATGTTTACGCTCTGCAGCTACATTTTTTTTCTTATTAAAATTAAATTGTGCATCTTCTTCAGCTTTCTGTAACTTTCTCTTTTTTTCCTCATATTCTCTTGCAAGCTCTCCTGAAGTGCTGATTTCCTCAAAAAACTGGGTTCTTTCTTTGGGTTTTTTCATTGAAATCAACTCCACAGTTCCCTTTTAAAAACAGTAAAGGATACCAACACATAAAATATAGTGATATATTTTCAAGATCATGACTCAAATAAACTACCACAGCTACTTACCTGAAAAACTAGACAGTTCCGTGCTTTGACTATTATTCCTATCTTTTCCAGCTCTGTGATGTAAAAAGAACGACTCACAGGATTATCATTAAAATGAAATTCTGAGCATCCCCCTAAAATAAAAGAATAAAGGCTGTTATAAATACCAGACATATATCAACAACTATGGAAAGCTTAATAAGATTTTTTATTGAAATAGCTACTTATGCAATAATATACATGTTAATATATGTATTTAATCAGTCGACAAATACTGAGTGTCTACTACATGCCACAGAGTATTCTACAGCAGTGAACATAACAAATGAAATCTGATCTCAAGGAGCTTATATCCTAGTAATGAAGACAGACAAAAATGAGATATGTAAGTAAAATAAATATGTGAGAAAGTGCTAAGTGCTAAGGAGTAAAATAGAGTTGGGAAGGGGGTATGGAGGTTCCTGTGTAGAAGAAAGAGGCACTGCAATTTTAAGTAGGATGGATGCAATGGTCTGAATGTTTGTGTCCCCTCTAAACTCAATTTTAAATTGAATGTTTGTTAGGGGCTATGGCGACAGTGGTTGAGGGGCTGGGGTAAGGAAAAATGGGGAGATGTTGGTCAAGGGATGTAAGCTTTCATTTATGCAAGATGAGTAAGTTCTGGAGATCTAATGTAAAGCAGTATGACTATAATGAACAGTACTGTATTATATTTTTCAAATTTGCTAAGAATGTAGATCTTCAGTGTCCTTACCACACACACATCTACACACACACAAGAAAATAGTAACTATGTGAGGTGATACATACGCTAATTAGCATGACTGGTAATTATTTCACAATGTATATTAAAACATCAGTTATATACTTCAAACATATACAATTTTATCTGTCAATTATACCTCAATAAAGATGGAAAAAATAAATTTAGGATGGTTTACTGTAAACAAAGTAGGTCAGGGACTCCGGCTAAGGTACAGACTTGATAAAAAACTCAAAGAAAAGTGAGAAAACTAACCAATGAAAATATCTGGGTGATACAGTGGTGAAATATTTAAATTACACATTAAGGTACAAGTATACAATAAGTATTTTTAAAATTATTTGTGACTGGACTTGAGGAAAGTTAATAAGACAGTGTTTATACATCAGAACCTTAGAACCATGCTCTAGAGGCAGAATGAAAACAAGTAACAACAAAAAACAAAACCAAGAAACATCTATTTATAGAGGCTCTGTAAACTCCTAGCATAGGTAGGAAATACACATATAAATAGGTCTCAATCTTGTTTATTCAGGAAATGCAGGGATTTCATGAATAAATCACAAAATACAAATTCAAATATTTCACTCAAGTTGCTTTCTGGTGATAGAAAAAACTCTGTACAAACCAAAAATACGCATTTCATTAATTAATCACTAGGAAAACCACATAAACATGTATACAAAAAGAACCTCAGAAAGGACTTTTACAACATCCCTGTCTTTGAGGTAGACTTTCTCCTTCACTTTAACCTAATAACCAGGGAGAAAAATGACCTTTGATAGTAAGGGAATTTGAATAAATATGACTGCTTAAAGAAAAGTCCAGTGAAGAATCAAACAGGTTCTATTACATGCTTCTGACATCTGCCACCCAAGAACAAAAAAGGAATCACTAATTCACCCTATCAGTGGAATAATAAATCACACCTTTCAACAAAAGGAAAAAAAACAGTTAATTCGACTTAACTCTTGAAAAATCAAATGACTCCTAAACAAGCATCTACCAAAAAATACCTCGGATGATCCTTGTAAATGTTTTCTCTTCTCCACTTTCCTCCACATATACGATTTTCACACTTGCAGAAGAAGAAACAGGTTTTCCAATATGCGCTCCATGAATAAGTTCTTGAATATTTTTCACTCTTAAATTAGCTATTTTTTCTCCCATTACAAAACTAAGTGCATCCATTACATTAGATTTTCCTGGGGAAGAAGAGAGAGAGAAAGACAAAGTTATTTATTCTTAATGATAAAACGAATCTTACCCAGAGCCAAAGAAACCAGGCTTCCAATGGAAGTAAAATATAGCAAATACACACGTCTAAATAGTCTATCTTTTCTATATTCAACATGCATGTGCCTGAACAATTCTACATAGGTCACTGGTTTCTTTTATACAGCTACGGTAGAGTATTAAGTGATCTAAATTTTAAACTTAAGCATCTAAGCCCCTGCTCTCTCATTATTAAGTATTATACCAAGGCAAAACACTTAACTTTTTTGAATTTTCGTTACTCCCATTTTATACATTTTATAATTAAAATCCTGTCTCCAGGATTCTCCCAAGGGCTAGACCTAGGTTGCTAGGATAGTTATGATTGGTATGAGTTGGTGGTACAGAAAGGTTCCACAGCACGTCCAAGCCTGCTGTCCTCTGAAAGCCCTGCTCACAAGGTTGGCTGGCATTGTGGGATCTGGCTTTGGAGTCTGGGAGGGTTTCTACAACTTTCTGATAAGAATGTCTGACTGTGCCTAAACAGTTTGATTTATGCTGAATACCTGCTTTCTTTCTAAGAGTCTGGAATTTTAGTACATGCTAGGCAGAGGTGCCTGTGTGACCATTCCCTAGTAAAACCCTGGGCACTGACTCTTTCATGAGGTTCTTTGGTAGATGACATTTCACATCTGTTATCACAACTTGTTGCTGGAGGAGTTAAGCCTGTCCTGTGTAACACTGGGAGAAGAGTCATGGAACCTTGTGCTTAGTTTCCTCAGAGTTCTCCCCGTGAGCCTTTCCCCTTTGCTGAGTTTGCTGTTTCCTTTCACTGTTATGAGTAACAACCATGAGTAAAACCATATGCTGAGTCCTCCTAGCAAACCACCCTAAGGGGGTAGTCCTGAGGACTCTGACAGGAATGGCAAATTGTTCTATTACCGCCACAGTTTGCTCTAAGACAATTTCCAAGGTGTAGCATCATTTCAGATACCACCACATCTAACTTTTTTTTTCTTTCTCACATTTCTTCCCCCATATCCACAAGCAATTTAAACTTCCAGTGCCAAAAGCGAGGAAAGTAACACTAACAAGAGAATACTGCCAGTCACTGGAAATACGGCTTAGTTTTAGAAGTTTATGATCTTTCTAAAAAGAACTAGAAGTGGCTAAATGCTGCAAATGTATTTAGCTAAGTCTCAGTTAACTAACAGGTATGAAACATGGCTTTTTTGGGTTAATTGATAACCTGCAGACTGAGAGCTACTGTAGACAGTTACATATATAGGACTAAATGAACATTCACTGAATTGAATTGAAGTCTGACAGTAACAGAACTAAATAGAAACTGGTTTTGGTCAATCCTTATTTAAAAATCTGCCTAAAATAAACACTTCCCCATCCAAATTCATTCATTCCATTAATTATTTTGTGTGCTAGGTCATAAAGATACGGTAAAAGGACAAGACAGATAAAACAACCCTGCCTAATGAAGGTTATAATCTATTATGAAAGTTAGACAATAAACAAAAAGATATACATTATAGTAAGCATCATGAGGAAATAACTGAAGGATGAGGGTAACTGGGAGAGGATGATCAGGAAGCATTTATTAAGTGCCACCTGCTAACTAGTGTTGAAAAGAAAGTAAATGAATGAACCAAGTTAAGTTTTGTTATGGCCAGATCAGGAACCTCCACTGTAAATAATCCAAAACCAACATCAGGAAAATAATAATTCTGAAAGAGTTAACTTCTAGGCTATCATCACTTGATAAAGATGGACCAAATATTCAAAGATATAAGAATTACCATATCACTCTCTCATCTCAAAACCTCAGTATTTACCACTCATTTGCCCTCTTATCAACCAGCTGCTAAGTCCCTTTTGATTTCAATTTTACATATCTCTTCCATTCCGCTCCTTACCATCCTCCCAGTTATTTGAGTCCTCCCGCTTCCCAAGAGCTTCCTAGCTGGACTTAACCTTCACTCTCTTGCCTCTTCAAATTCATTCATTCATTCTATAAACATTTATGCAACACCTATTAATCAGGCATTCTGCTAAGTACTAGGGCTAAAAATAAGTATATGCAGGACTTCTTCAAAAGTGCTTACAGTGGGAAATATAATCAATTTTTACTGAACCCTCTTTTGTGCCAGATACTCCACATCTGCCATTCTATTAAGTCTTTGCAATAATCCTATGAGAAGGGTATTTAATTTGCATTCCATAAATTAAAAAGCAGAGGCTCAAAGTCAAACAAATCATATGTTTTGTTTGGGGTTAGGTGTCTGATTCCAAAATCTATACTCTTCTCAAAAAAAGGAGGAAATTATAATTTACTATAATAAATTCTAAGATAAAATTAACACAAAGAAATACAGAAGCACTTAACGGAAGTATTAACTACTGGAGACTCTGAGTAGGTTTTGCAGGAGGTAATTCTCGGCTAAGTTTTAAAGGGTAAGTAGAAGTTTGGGGAGGCAGTGCTGAAGGTAAACATAACCATTCCAGGAAAAGAGAAGAGCCTGGTCATTGGTACAAATGAGAGAGCAAGGTACCATTCCAGTAGGAGATGGCAAGTAACTATACAGAGGTGAAGCGGAGCTTGCAAGGCTGGGAATGATAAGAGAGAAACTAAACTTTATGCTACAGATTATGTGATGCCATGAAGGATTTTAGGAATAGCAGTGACTTTTTCAGATATGTCTTGTGAAGATTTCTCAGACAATAACCCACCAGAAAAATGGGCAAAGGACATAAAAAGGTAATTCAGAGAAATACAAAAAGCCCTTAACCATATGAAAAGACACTTGAGCTCAGTCCTAATAAGAGAAATGTAAATTAAAACTGTTTTGGCTACCATTTCTTATCTACTAGACTCCAAAACCTTGAAAATATATTCTTTTGATGAGGCAAGAAGGAAACGGGGTAACTCACAAATTACTGTTGAGAGTACAAAATGATACAACTACTATGAAAGGGGAATTTGGCAATAGCTAACTAAATTATAACTCCATTTAGCTTCTGAACCAGCAATTTCACTCCTAAGAATCTATCTCCCTGATACATATGCACTACTACAGAACGGCAAATACACAATTATACAATTCATTATAGGTAATTTCTAACAGAAAAAGACTGAAAATAACTTGTGTCCAAAAATTACAGGACTATTTGAAATAACTATGTAACAGCCACACAGTGGAGAATCACACAGCAACAAGAGGACTGAAGATAAAGTAAGAAATGAGAAAAGAAAAGTGTGTAACAGCATATATAGTAAAACATATGTGTGTGAACTTTTATTTAGAGAAAAAGTGAGGGGTTAGGAATAACAATACACAGAGATTTGCTAGCATTTGCAAAAATAAACACTGAAGGATAGTCAAGAAACTAATGGTTATGTTCAGCAGGTAAAGAAGAGCAGGACCTAGAAACTGAGTTGGACACCTGTTTCCTCACCCTGCTTCTGTCCACAAGCTTTCATGCCTTTTAGCTTCCAGTTGGACTTGGATAGTGGGGAGCTCTGGCAGGAGGAAAGAAGGGACAAGAGTAAAGTCAGGGTATTTACTTCCCTACTTTCCTCCCTGGGAGGTAGCTTCCAACTGGCTGTGCCCTTCAACAGAATGTCACTGCCTTTTCAAAGTTCCTTCTGGGTTCCTTCCTCTCTGGGCATTGGGGTAGTGGCAGCTCCACTGCTGCTAGCCCTGTGATTCCTCTCTTCCTTGTGGTTCCTCTATAGCCCTCCCACACTTCTGTAAATCAATCTTTCTCAAACTGTCTAATTTGATAGTGGCACCTGTTTCCTGTTGGGACCCTGACTGGTACAGGGAACAGGGGTAGAAGTAAGATTTCTCTGTGTATACTTTTCTATAGTTTTGATCTTTAAATATGTATATGCATGACCAATTAAAAAAAAACCTAAATGTTAAAAATCCCACAAATGAAAACAATCACAAACAAGTAAATTTAACTGAATATTAAATTAGTAACGTAGGCATACTGAGAAATGATTCACTTCAAGGGACTTCAGATCACAAAATTCTGACTGCACATTCTTAGTGAGATCCATTCTAAGGACCAAAAAGAAGTACAAAGGAATTTTATATTCCCTTTAAAAGCTTTATTGTCTATAATGTTATTGGTTCTGGTAGTTTAAGAGAGTTTTCTTTATGTTGTAACTTAAAACAAGTAAGTAATTTTGTTAGTCATGTTAGGAAATAAGATTTTCAGAGTAATGAAAAATACTTACAATGACAAAAATCAAGGGAAGGTGAAAACACAGTTAAGTTAAAACCGAATGGAAAATATCAGCATGAACTCAATTTTTAAAAATTACTGTAACATGAAAAGATGCTCAAAATCGGTCATTAGGGAAATGCAAATCAAAACTACAATAAAATACTACTTTACAATCTATTAGGATGGCTAAAAGAAACAAGACAAACAATAACAATTATTGGTGAAGATGTGGAAAAATGTGAATGCTTACTTATTGCCAGAAGGAATGTAAAATGATGAGTCACATTAGAAAAGAGTTTGATAGTTCCTCAAAATGTTAAACAGTTACCGTAGGACCCAGAATCTCCCCTTCTAAACATATTCCCAAAAGAAATGAAAAAACATCTCCACACAAAAACTTGTACACAAATGTTCATGACAGCACTATTCAGAACAACCACAAAGTAGCAACAACTCAAATGTTCATCAACAGATGAATGGATAAACACAACGTATGAATACATGTTAGTACTAACACATACATAGATGGACCAATTATGCTAAGTGAAAGAGGCCAGACACAAAAAGCCACGTATTGCATGGCTCCATTCACATGAAATGTCCAGAAAAGGCAAATCTATACACATAGAAAGTAGATAAGTGATTGCCAGGGACTGGGTGAAGAGGAGATAATGGGGAAGGATTGCTAATGGGTACAAGATTTCTCTTTGGGGTAATGAGAATGTTCTGGAATGAGATAGTGATGATGGTTATACAACTCCATGAATACACTAACACCACTGAATTGTACACTTTTAAAGGATGAATTTTATGGCATGTAAATTATATCTCAATAAAGCTGTTATTAAAAAAAAAAAAAGAACAAATCCAAAAAAGCCCTTTATGTACTTTTTAGCCCAATCCTCTCAAATGGTCCAGAACCACTGTTATCTAAATGCACTAAATACTTCTAGTTCCCAGATGGTGGTCTTTGATACCTTGCCTTCTAAAAGGAACCAGAAATTATTGGAAAGTGGTTGATTCCAAGACTGTGGCAGGGAAAGCTGAAGATGAGTCTGAGAACTGGGACATCTTACGTTAGAAAGCAAGGAAGCTCTCAAATATTAATGAGGTCACGACCAAAGGAAACAGGAAGCAGCTTGAAGGAGCTCCCGTTGACTAAAGTTATGAAAATCTGAGCATCAGAAAGAATAATGATTTTGGCAGATTATAGTACATTGCACCAATGAAAATTCATGAGTCCATAATGATGCTAACTAAAATAAATTTTTAAAAATTTTAAACCATTCGCCCTATTAAAACTCTTTTCTTTGAAAAAACTGGTTGAAAGAAAGGGGGCAAGCTTTTTTTGTGTGTGTGAACTGTATAAGCCTACTTAATGAAGAAAAACTTTTTTTTAATAGAGGAATACCATCCAATGAATATAGAAAGCAAAAATAGAATTAGAAAACCTAGTTTTGCAAACCTTAATGACATGCTGACCCAGGTAAGATTATTAATTGGCATTAAAACCATCTGGGTAAATGGTTGACAGAGAATATGTGTATAATGCCAAAGTGGCACCAGTAACACTACAACACTAGGTTAGAAAGAAGGGGAAAAGCTACTGTAAAATGGAGATCACTGTCACCACCCTAATCCAGGGGTCAACCTTAGTTTAGCATCACCAGATATCATGTGATAATAATGTAATGTGAAGTATACAACATCACCTAAATGAAGTCTAGCCAAAAATGTTTAACTTGAAACCATCAACTTTTTAGCTACACCTTCTAGTTCACAAAAGTAGAGGGAACAGAGGAAAAAACTAAACAACATCATAAGGAAGCAATCAGACACATCTTAACATTTTCTGTGGGAAAACTTTTCCAATCCTTCCAATCTTTTCAACAAGTCTGTGTTATAAATAAAAGAACTGTACTACATTAATAGAGATCTAAGGAATATAACAGATGCAATGTGTAGTTCTGGGGTGGAAAACAGTTTGGTCAAAGAACATTTTGGAGTCAAGTGAGGAAATGTGAATTTGAGCTGTGCATCAGATGAAATAAACTAAGAAAGGTGAGGATAACTGTCTGAAACATAAGTTAGTATGTATCGTATGATCTTATTTTCATTAAAAAAAAGTTTGCAGGGAAAAAGATCTATATGGGTAAAAATCAATATGGCTATGCCCTGAAGTATTACAGTAGTACTCTCTGCATTGCGGAATATGTTTTTACCGCTTTACTCTTGCTTACTTTCTAATTTTTTACAATGCAAATAAACTGCTTTTACAATAATAAAATATTGTTTTAAGAATTCAGCAACCATTATGGATTATCCAAAATGGTTTTTTCTTAATAAACTTTTTTTCCTGATTAGAACAGTAAACCATTCAATGTAGGGTATCTGGAAAACAGAGAAAAGTATTTCTAAAATCACCTGAAAAATCACACCATTCAGAGAAAACTGTTGATGGAAATGGATATTGAATTTTGTCAAATGCCTTCTCCTCATCTACCAAGAAAATAAAACCGATTTTCTTTCTTGCAGGAACAAATGAAGATTACTGTGGTAGCAGTGTGCCACATGGGTTAAAGTAAGGTAAGACCAAATGTTGGGAACATAGCTAAAAGGTGACTGCTTTAATCCAAGGAGGAAATGATGAGTCTGAAATAAAGTGACAGCAGTGGGAATAGAGAGACGAGGGCAAGGTTATTATGGAGGCAGGACTGGCACAGTTGGTAATGTACTGGCTGTGACAGGGAGAACTTATCAAGGATGAAGGAGAACTCACTAAGGTGGCAGCCATCTGAAATCCTGGGAGAAAAGCATTCCAAGTCCAAGGAACAGCAAACGCTAAAACTCTGAAATGGCAATGAGCTTGGCCTGTGTACGGAAGGCAAAAAAAAGCAATTCTGACCTGAGCATAGTAAATGTGGAGAAAGAGAATATTTGAGAAGAGAAACATACAGGGGTCAGATTATAAAGGGCTTTGTGGATCATGGTAAGATATGGATTTTATTTCAAGCGCAGAGGAAAGCCATTGGATAGAATTTTAAGCTGGGGAGTGCTTTGATTTATAGCTCCCCCCACCACCTTTTCTTTAACGTTCACTCTGGCTGCTGTTTGGTTTGCAGAGACAAGGAAGAGAGCAGAAGGACTTGTTAGGAGAGTACAGCAATAAGCCAAATGAGAGCTCTAGCAGGTTCAACTATAATAGTGAAGAGGGGCAAGAAACAATTGGATTCAAGACGTATTTCAGAGGCAGAGTCATCAGGATACATAGATGGTTGGATGAGGAAAGTGGGGTGTAGAAAGTAAAAGGAGGAATCAAGAATTACTCTGGGTTTCTGGACTAAACAGATGAGTAAATGGCACCCCTTAGTGAGCTGGTAAAGACCTAGGAAGGAACAGGTTTGTTGTTTGGTAGAGGCAGGGGAGAGGAAATTAACTACTCTTCCTGACTATATTGTTTCAGATATCTACTAGAAATAGGAAACTAAATGCTGATTATAGGCTGGAAATACAATTTGGAAAGGCAGTAGCATAAGGATGGGACTGAATAAGACCACCTGGGGGAAAGAACAGAGGGAAGAAACAGGATATACTCCCAGGGGATACTCCATCGCTTAAGAGAGCTGGGGGAGAAGCAGCCAGTAACTGATGGGTGGCCAGTGAAGTAGAAGAAAACCTTGCTGGTATACTCACAAAAGTCCAGAGAACAAAGTATTTCAAGAAGGGAGAGATGAAGGCTTTCCCGTGACCAACTTCTTTAAAAACACCCTCAGCATTTCCTATTCCCCTCCCTTGTTTCTATTTTTTTTTAAGCTTAACACTTTAATATTTTATGTATTTTTCATATTTAGTTTGTTGCCTGTCTCTCTGAATTTGAATGTCAGTTCTACACAGGCAGGAATTTTTATATCATGTTCACTGATGAAATCCAAACAACCTAGAATAGTAGATGGCATATAGTAGGCATTCAGTTATTTTTAAATGAATGAAATACTGCTGAAATGACAAACAGGATAAGGATACGAAACTGACCACTGACTTTCATAGATATAGCTCAATAGTGACCTAGATAAGTGTCATTTCAATAAAGTTTGGGGCTGAGAACTGAATCAAAGGGGTTGAGAAGAGAATGGAACTATAGACAATTGTTTCAAAGAGTTTCACTGTACTGATTTAAAAAAGAAATGGGGCAACAGCCTGAAAAGACAGTGAGGTTCAAGGGAGTTTCCCCCAAGCATTTCATTATAAAAATTTCAAACATACAAGTTGAAAGAATTTCATAGTATACCTCCACATATTTACCACTAAATTCTATAATTAACATTGTACTACGCTTGCTTTTCACACATCCATCTATCCTCAATGTCCTGTATGTATGTATTTATGCCAATGAAAATTATCCAATAAGGGAGAAACATACAATTCAAAAGAGAAAGATGATCATTACAAAAGCAAAGAACTGAGGAAGGGACAGGATCCAAAGCACAAGTGGAGAGGATGGCCTTAGATAGTCAAGCACCCTTGTGGTAGTTCCCTGCTAAAAATCCTTCAAAGTCTAACTTTTTCCCCCAGAAAGTTAAATACAAATTCTTCACTCTGGCAAGGATTTATTCAATAGGATTCCGTATTTCCCACGGCTTCCCTACCTACGCACTATATTCTGGCTAATTTGGACTATTACCTATCCCACAAATAGACTTTCACAAAACCCTAGAAAAATACTCTTTACAGTATGAGCCCAGCTCAAATGCCAACTCCTCTAGAAAACCTTTCCTAAGCTTCACCTATTCCTGTCCATAACTCCCCAAATCAGGTGTTGTATTTTCCTTCTTTAAAGTTTCACGTGTTACTTGGCTTTCTATTTCAGTTAGTGCGTCATTTTCTTACACTCCTTACACCTTCAGGTCAGGAGCTGTCAATCTACACATCTTTTGCTACTTCTAACACTATATATAATATATACATATATACGTACATATATATATATACACACACACGTATATATATGACAGCTATTTGTTGCATTTGAGTTGAAAACATAAGGTTAAGATTAAAATGAAAATCTTATGCTACCCATAAAAAGCCCAAAATTAGATTTTACTAAAAACAAGCAAATGAGAACATGTCAAGTTTTGGCAGGTGGTGACAACAGAGAACTATCACAAATAGTAAAACTAACTAAACTAAAGTATAACAGGAAACGAGCATAACAGGGAATTACCAATTGGTTTAACAAAAGTCTATCTGAATATGCCAATAATTCTGTAAAATTAAAAAAATGATCTACTAACGTGTTCAAACGAACATAAATGGAATATCACCCATTAAATCAGTCATAAACAAGTACTATATTGAGTTTTGGCCTTCATATAGCAAAAAGAATATGAACACCTTAGGCAAAATTCAGTAATAAGTAAGCCAGTAATTTCTATTGTGGCAAGATGGCATTGTAGACCGTGCTGAAGTAATCCATGACAGGCTTTATGTGGTACCAAGAACAGGCTCTAGGTTACCAGTGATTCTCAAGAGGGGAGCTGAGCTTCCTGGGCATGTGGATCTAGAGGGGCAAGAGGAATTTGTAAAGGCATTTTCACAATAACCTTAAGATATGCTGTTAATCACATTATGTATGTTTAAACTAAGGAAAGAAATAAGATTATTCTGAAACTTGTTTGGCACTAGTTTAAACAAGTTAAAAACACCGTTTTAACAGGATCTTGAATGGTTCAAGTGGACTGAAGTTTAAGACTCTGTGCAAATACTCATTCTCAGGATGGCACTGTTGGGAGTTGCAAAAGGTCACTGAGCCACCCTTCACATAATCACCAGTTAAAAGGTGAGAATCAACTGGTGGTGGCCCCAGTAAATGAGTGGTAGGGTAAGAATGCAGGAGTCATTAAAGTAATTACCTTTTCGAGGTTTCTTTGATAACAACAGAAAGTAAAAATGAGGAAATATAGTACACAGAAGAGGCAAGAAAATCTTCAAATATGTGACTATTTCTAAGTTCAGGTATTCTTTTCACATGTACTGAGTGCAAAAGAAAACATTAAACAGCAGCTGTTTTTTATAGGGCAACAGAAATTTCACTACAGTTCCACAATAATTATTTCCAGATATGGTGTGCCAGGAAAACACATATTTAAGTGTCTTCTTTGTGTCTGTGAAATAAATTAATTTACTGAGGCAACAGTTATCTTTCAGCTCAAATAAGGTTTCTGAGGTAAGAAAGGAAATCTGGGATGAGAGCACCAAAGGGAGACTCCAGATTTAGGGGAAATTAAAAAAAAAAAAAGAACACTCTTTTTAGGTCCTACATCACCTGCTTGGGTAACATAACCCCACTGGTTCCCGTCACAGAGTCATGGGGAGCCTGGCCAGGCCCTAACTCTAATTCAGGCTCTGCCACTTCCTGGGGAAACTTGGAAAGTCATTTGGCCCCTCTGAACCTCAGTTTCCTCCACTGTAAAATGGGGACAACACCCATTTGTGAGGGTTAAGCAAAAAAGGCGCTGCCAGGAACTTGGTAAAAGCTCAGTAAACACGGTCATTATCACAATATTCCTGGGAAGGTTCCTTGGATCCCAATGGTTGTTCGGGCTCCTTGGATCCCAATGGTTGTTCAGGCTCCTTGGAACCACTTACTTCCTCCAGATCTCGCTCCCACTTCACCTCCTTGGATGAGAGACCGAAGGGAATGGAGAGGAGAGGACAGGTGACCAGGGAGGAGGAGCGAGGGTGTATGTGGGAGTGGGGGGGTGCAGGGCCGGGGTCTGGCCTGTGGTGGGGCCTTAGGGTGGGGGCGGGGGGCAGTGGGCGAGGGTCGGCCCGAGCAGGGGAGGTGGGTGGTGTCTGAGGGCTGGGGCAGAGAGCGAGGGTCGGCTCCCTGCCACCTCCAACCCCCTGGGCCGAGTTCGAGGGTCGGCTCCCTGCCACCTCCAACCCCCCTGGGCCGAGTCACAGGGTCACCTCTAGCCCCATCCTCCCACCCCCGTCCCGGAGGCGGAGGGTGCGGGCCGGGCCGGGGGGTTTGCCGAGGCCGGCAGGGCAGCAGCCGCCCGAGTCCAGGCCGCGAGGCCACCCTGCGGGGCCCCTCAGGCAAGATGGGCCCGGACGGCCAGGGCGGGCGGAGGCGGTCTGGGTCCCAAGTTACCGGAGCCGTTGGGGCCGATGATACAGGTGAACCTCTTGAAGGGGCCTATGACCTGGCGACCCCGCCAAGACTTGAAATTCTCCACAAACAGCAGCTCCAAACGACCCATGGCGGCGTCCTCCGAGGCTCAGGGGCGTCCTCACACGCCGTTGGGAAAAGCGCGGGAAGGGCCTCGTGCCGTCTCGCGAGAGGAAGCGAGAACACGGGCGAACGTGGCGCTGTTTCTTAGCAACCGGAGTTGTTTACGTTTCCGAGGAAACCGAGAGGTGGGGAAAGCCTCCGGGAGCTGACTCGGATCCCACCGGCCCGACCTCTTAGGGCAGCGTCGCTTGGATTGAGCTTGTTCTATTTTTATTGCCTTTCATTTTTATCTCTCATTTTAAAAAACCCTCTTAGAATTTCTTGGTGATTCCCAGTCATGGAGGTAGTGCAACCCAAGGACCTGGAGAAGTACTATGGCCTGGCCAAAAGGAGTCATGCGGAGCTGTGCAGACAGAAACGAATCTTCAATGCCAGGAACAGGATCATTGGGGTGAGACCCTCCGTCCGAAAGGGGAAGGGGCCAGGAGGGGTTGTGGAGGAGAGGTGCGGGGTGAGAGAGGCGGGCGGCAGGAGGCTAGAGGAACACTTGGAATGAAACTTTTGATTCAGGCACAGCTGCAAACAGGTCCAGACCTGGCCGGGAAGAATAGTTCCATGTATTGACTTTGCTGAGGATAAGAAGATCTTAACAGACCGAATAATGCCCCCCTCCCCCATCACTTGCCAGACTGGCAAATTTAGTCCTGCAGCAGGGAGGGAGCTTGTCTGGAGTTAGTGACCAAACAGAAACTAGAACGCGATTCTCCTCTCTCTAAGCCAGATTTTCTACATTGCCAGGAGTTCCCTCCAATCCATTCATGTGACAAATGCCAGCGGAGTTTCTATTTTGTGGCAAGCCTGAGCTGGGCGCAAGAGATGAGGCAATCCTTGACCTTGCGGAGTTCATAGCCCAGTGGGGAAGGCAGGCATTAAAATAGTCACATTAGAATGCACTGGAGTCAGTGCTGCGAGGGAGGGCAGCACAGGGTGCCAGGGAGCACCAAGGGGCTGGGAGAGGAAATCAGAGAGGGCTTCCCAGAGGAGGTGATGCCTAAGTAGTGTTCTGAGGATGAGGATGTATTGACTAAGAAAAGGAGAAGGAAGCTCTGGGAAAAGTTAAGACAGGCTGAAGAACCAACTATAAGGAAAGCATCCAGGTATATGAAAAAATCTGGTTTACAGTGGGGCAAGGCTACGAAGACAAGTAGGATTGTTATTAACTGAATAAAATTATTTGGCTCTAATTCTCTTTCCCAGGGTGACACAGAAGCCTGGGATGCTCAGGTTTGTGACCAGAAGATAAAAGAAGCTACTGAAAAAGCTAGACAGGAAACCTTTGGTGAGTATTCCCTGAATAGCCATCTAGTAGTTCAGGGCTGTGTACCTTTAGACTCCAGTCCCCATTTCCTCACGTATATAGAAATGTCACTTTTACTCCCTTCCTCCCTTTAAAATTTCACAATTTCTTGTGCTCAATTAACTTAATGCACTGATTCCTCCTCACTTAAAACAAAAATAGCTATTGAATTCTATGTGGGCTGTAGGAAATTTATTTTGAGGATAAATGTAAGTTTTTCTCTGTTTTCTTAAAAAACCTGGGTATGAAAAACCTTAGACACACACATATTCTCTGCCAGAAATTTCAAGACCTTCTACTGGGGACAGCTGTTTACACAGACAACATACACTCCTGAGCTCACACTCATGAGCTGACTCAGAACCAGATATGGTTCAGATAATAGTGTTCTGGCTCTTAGATCAAATTCTCAAATAGAATCCACTTTCCTTCATCATGTTCAACAATTTCTCTTAAAGCAGTTAAGGATTATTTTAATGGAAAAAAAGCAAGATACAAAATTGTATATACAATGGGTTATCAATTAAGTTTAAATATATGTTAATATACATATGTTTAAAAATATGCAAAAATATGCTTAGAAAAAGACCAAAAGGAAATACATCAAAATGTTAGCTGTGGTAAAGTTGAAGTGATGGGAGTTGAAGTGATGGCATGATGGGTAAAGTTCATTTCCTTCTTTATACTGTTTCCTATTTTCTAAACCTTTTACCATTTAGAATTTTAGCTTAAAAGGAATTCAAACTTACTGAAATGATGGAACAGACATGTACGTACCCACCACCAGATTAGATGCTAATATTTTGGCAAATTGGTTTTAGATATCTTATTTTAAGGATACTTTTTGAGAATTAAATGTTGCACCAACGTAGTTAAAGCTCTCGCCCACCTTACCATTTTCCTCTTCTTCCCTCCTTGGAGCTGTGATCATTCTTGTGCATGTGTTTTAACTTTATTATTTATGTATGTATATCTGTGACGATATAAAGTTTTTGTGTATGTGTTTTAAATTTTTGCATAAATGGTGTTCTACTGAATGTATCCTTTTGCAACATTAAAAAAAATTCAACAGTCTACTCTTGGAATTAATCAGTAATCTACATACAGAATATTCATTTAAATTCCTTTAATGATATTTTGTTATATGAATTTTAACCACAATTACTTTATCTATCCCCTATTGGTGGCTGACTTAGATTTTTTTCCAGTTTTTTTTTTTTTAAATTGCTAACAATGTTAGTGACTCCTCTGCATCATGTCCCTGCTGCACATGTCCCTGGTGTACCTAGAAGTGGAGCTGGCAGGTCACAGGATGTGCATGTTCTCATTTTTATGGGATACTGGCAAACTGCTTTCTAAAGTTACCAGTGTACCAAGTGACACTCCCACAAGCAGGGAAGAAGAAATCCATCTCCCCACATCTTTGCTAATACGCGATATTGTTAGTATTAGATTTGCCAATCCATTGAACGTTCCCCATCTTGTAAGGTTGACGATATGTTTTTCACAAATGTATTGATCATTCAGGTTTCTTTTTAGTGATTTGCCTTTTCCTATCCTTTGTCCTCTTTTTGTCTAGGTTGCTTGGCTTTTTTAAAAGTTAATTTATGAGGTGCTTTTTGTATATTCAGGGTACTAATTCTTTAATGGTTGTGTTACCTTTTTGGAGGGTTGTATCACTTTTAGAATGACTAAAAAAATTTTTTTAAGTGGACTCGAATTAATTTTTTCCACTGAATCGTAAGCTTATGGATATGCTGTCTCTTCTAGCTGCTGAAATGAGGCAAAATGACAAGATCAAGTGCATATTAGAAAACCGGGAAAGGAGAGATAGGAAAAATCTCTGTAAAGCTATCAGTGACTTCCAACAGAGCTTCCAGAAGCCAGAAAGTCGCCGTGAATTTGACCTCTCTGACCCCCTCGCCCTTAAGAAAGATCTTCCAGCCTGGCAGTCAGATCTCCATGCTCGGAATACAATATCAGGGATGCAGAAATTCATGGGAGAGGATTTAAACTCCCACGAGAGGAAGAAATTCCAACAGGAACAAAACAGAGAATGGTCCTTGCAACAGCAAAGGGAATGGAAGATTGCCCAGGCCGACCAAAAATGCGCAGGTAATGGAACAAAAAAAAAGACAAAATGGGTCTCAATACTTTCTACAACAAATCAACCCCCCCACCACCATTTTTTCCCCTTGTTTCATTTTGTCTCTTAAGTCCTACTAATGTGCTGCTTTGGCCGTGAGGGCCGAAGGAGGCCTCGGAGCCTTTGCTCCAGGGTTTGAGCATCCCCAGTGACATGACCGCTCCGCGGGGACACTCTCTGAGCTTGTGCCCCAGTTGGGTGCTGGAGCGCCGGGTAACGCAGAGCTGGTTCTGGCCCTCAGAGTGCCCACAGTCTGCTGGGAAGACAATGGGAAAGACATAGGGCCAGACTAAGTCGGTTCATATCCAGTAAAACACTCTGATCATCCCGCAAACCTGACCGACCACCTGCATCAGTGGGTGCCTCGCTCTTCTGGCTGTCCAGGCCCAAACCCAAGTCAGCACGGCTCCTCCCTCCCTCTCCGATGCCGCCTGCAGTCCAGCAGCAAGTCATCTCAAATCCCAGCCCCCTCCGCCACTGCCGCTCTGGACTAAGCGGCCAACATCTCCCAGCTGGACCCCTGCTGTAGCCTCTGACTGGCTTCTGCTTCTTCCCTTGTCCTGTTTACCGTCTCTTCTCAACCCAGCAGCCAGAATGACCCTGTTAAAAGTTAAGCTGGGTCCTTTGCTCAAAACCTTGCAATAGCTTCTCATTTCACTCAGTAAAAACCAAACTTATTTCAAGGACCAAGAAGGCCTTCCCAGTCTGACCTTGTCTCCTACTGGGCTGCCCACTAAACCTCTCTCCCCCGTGCCCTCTACCACGACAGACATCACTAATCCAGAGCAGACTTTACCAGTGCACGGTGGTAACTGCTGACACTCGGTGCCAGGCTCTGATCTAAGAGCTTTACTTAAATGAACTCGTCTGAGTCTGCCAAGAACCTTCCGATGCATCCCGGTTCTTTGGATGGGGGCGTGGTGAGAAGCCAACGCGTGAACACGTCCAGCGGGGTGCGCTGCGCATCTGGGCAGGTGCGCTGGGCCTCGTGCAGAGTTTGATTGCTTTGTGCTTCCTTTCAGAGGACCTCTACATGAAGACAAGGCTGCAGTTTGACGAAACTGCCAAGCATTTACAGACTCTGGAAAGCACCACAAGAAAGGCGGTTTGTGCCGCTGTGAAAGAATTCAACAAGAGCCAGGTATGCCCCGGGCTCTGTCTGAGGGGGAGGACAGGCACACAGCCACCTCCCCGGGGCGCCCCATTCACTGGATCACATCACAAACCCCAACAGGGCCCCGCTGGGGGCTCCCTAGTTACAGAGATGGATGAGCCCCAGCCCCTGCTCCTCAGCTCTGAATCGGGGCCTGAAACCTGACAAAACCAGCCACGTGACCTGGGGAAGTCAGGTCACCTTTCTAAATAAACCTCAGGTTCTTCTGTGATAGGAGGACAGTGATATCTGCCTGGATGGGTACCACCTAGCGCTGCTGACCAAACACCTGGTCTTGTTTTCAGTTCTCTGCCACCTCTGAGAGTTCCTCCAAGACCAGGTCCACAGGCACTCATCAGGGGAGAAACTGTTATGATGATGATTTGTGCAAACTTTGGGGCATCCCCTGACAGCTCCCTCCTCTCTAAACTCTGCCCGTCTTCCTCACAAACACTCCTTTCTCCACCCATCCCAAACTGAAGTTGTTTCAAGTTCTTTATTCCTTTTGGAAATGGGACCCCCTCCCTTCCAGGTTTCCTTTTCAAATGTAATTATATTTCCTGGCTGGGGAAGGGGCTTGGCCTGGATTCGCTGATTAGATTAGCTGGTTGACCAGAGCTGTGGTCTGCAGAGTTGAGTAAGAGAATCCACTGGGGAGCAGGAGGAAGATGTTAGAACCCTGCTTCCTATTTATTTTTAACCTCGTCATTTAAAATTCCCATGTGTGTGAGTATGTGGGTGCCATGAGGTACATGCTGTTTTTATGGTCTAAGAGGACCACACTGTGAACTAAATATATTGGAAACACAAGCTCAAAAATGTTCTACTGATGGGGGTATGGAATCAACAGTCCTGGAGTGTTTGGGCCAGACACCAGAGAGAATGTTGGTTTTCAATAGCAGGGGAGAGGAACAAGGAAGACCAACTACCACAGATGGGGCGGGCTGGGGGGAACAAAGGGCAGACGGAGGCCCCTGGATATCCCCCCCCCCCCCCCCCCCCCCCCCCCCCGTCACCAACCAGTAGCCACGGGAGGTCTGAGAGACCAGCTGGCCCCACCCTTCATTCTGCAGAGGCGGCCCTCACAGAGGAGGTCAGGCCCTTCTCTGTCACCTTGGAGAAGCCACTCTAAGTGCCTCAGTTTTATCATCTGGAGAATGGGAATAGAGATGACACCTACCTAAATGAGCCTGAATGAGAAACACCTCCCAAATCTCGGTGGCTTGAAACACACAGTTGTTGTTCATCACCCTATCAGAAGGGCATGAGTAACCCAATTTCATTGATAAAAGAAACAGGCTCAGAGTAGGGAACTGACTTCTTTAGGGACAGCTGAGTACTAATCTGATTTGCTTTGGAAGACTCAAATACTGCACTTCCAAATACTGCAAGTCCAGTATTGGAATCTGGGCCTGTCCAGCTGCAAAGCACGTGCTTCTGTGACACAGTTGAGGTGGCCCCCTTGTGAGCACCTGCTGCGTGTGGGCACCTGGCGAAGCACCCTGTCTGTTCAGTACTAAAGAGAACTGGTAACATTGAGAAATGTCTCTTGATCCATCTCTTGACTTCACAGAGAAATAACTACAGCCCAGAGAGGGGAGGTGACTTCCTCCAGGCCACATAGCCAGGGTCCGTTCCCTCTACCCATAAACCTCCTGTGAACAGGGGTTTGGCCAAGGATTTATTTTTCCCCTGGGTCAAGGCTGGGGGGCAGCAGAAACATGGAGGCGACAATGCTTTTTCCCCTTTTAGAAGACACCACTGCTATGAATCACTTGTTTGGCTGTTGTTCGTGGCCCACCACTGTCTGAGGGTGACTAGGGCCACAGGGAGGGGCACAGAGCCCTGTCTTGGTGAGGCCAAGCTGAGGGGATGGCAGCCTAATGGGGGGATTGCGGGGAGGCAGCTCCCTGCTTTGCAAATCGCTGCAAACCAAACCTGCAGCTCTTATGCACACAACCAACAGGCAGGGATTCCCTGAGCCCAGCCCACTCAGCACCACCCAGGCAGCCGGGGGTCCAAGGGTCTCCCCACAGCCATGCCTGACAAGTCTACCACCCCGGGGCCGTGTAGCACATTCTTCCTTCAAGGGCCCCCAGTGAGACTTGCCAGCCTGTGCCTTAATCCCACTGGGGGTTGCCCGGAGTGTCTTCTTTAATGTCTTCCCCTGTGCAGGCCTTGGAGTCAGTGGAAAAGAAAATTCAAGAGAAAAAACAAGAACAAGAGGACAATCTGGCCGAGATCTCCAGCCTGCTGCGAGGGGACCTGCTCTCGGAGAACCCGCAGCAGGCTGCCAGCTCCTTCGGGCCCCATCGCGTGGTCCCTGACCGCTGGAAGGGCATGACGCAGGAGCAGCTGGAGCAGATCCGCCTGATTCAGAAACAGCAAGTCCAGGAGAAGCTGGTACCTGCCCTTCCCCTCCTCTCAGAGCCCACAGATGCAGCTCTGGGCTACCTGCCGCCTGCCTCGGGCATCTGTCTAGTTATAGCCGCAGTCACACCCAGCCTAGAAGCTGCCCTCAAGACATTTATGTTCCAGTAGGGGGAGGACAAGACCCCAATAATCCCGTATGTGCTGAGTGCTGGGGAGGGGAGTAGGCCAGGGGAGGAAGGCCATCAGGGGACTGAGAAGTGGCTTTGGAACAAAGACATGAAGGAGGGGAGGGAGGGAGCTGTGTGCATGTCTGGGGAAAGGACGACCAGGGACCAGGGCGAGTGAACTGCAAGGGCAGAGGCCCTGAGGTGGGACCACCTGCCTTTTCAGAGCAGAGAGGAATCCGGTCGCTGAAGTGGAGGGAGGGGAGGGGGCAGGATGAGGTCCAAGAGGTGGAGGATCGAAGGCCTGGCAGGCCACTGGGGAAGACTTGGCCTCTTTTGTGATGAAATGGGGAGCTCTGGAGGGTTTTGAGCAGAGGAGTGACAGGATCTCACTTGCATTTAACAGAATCCGTCTCACTGCTGTGTCAAGGGTAGACCTAGCAGGGTAAGAGGGAAGAAGAGAGATCACTGAAGAGGCTGTTGCCATGGTCAAGGTCAGAGATGGTGCTGGCTGGGGCCAAGGCACTGGCAGCAGAGGTGCTGAGAAGTGGTCGGATTCTGGATTTATTTGGAAGGTAGAGAGGACAGGATTGGTTGAAGGGTTCAGCGTGGCACACAGGAGACAGGGGACTTAGGGGTTACTCTCGGCCTTCTGGCCTAAGCAATGAGAGAATGGAGTTTGCATTTACAGGGATGGGAAGATGGTGGGAGGAGCAAGTCCAGGAGGGAGGTTGATGGGGGAATGGAAATCACAAGTACAATTTTGGATATGTTGTGTGCAATATTCTTTAGACATCTACATCTCTTAGGATTCCACTGAAAACCCCAAATGACACCATCTTAAATAAAACAAAACTTTATTTCTTGCATGTAGACTAAATCCTTAGAAAACAGAGCTGGTGTGGTAGCTCCATGGTCATCTAAAGTTCTGCCATCCTCAGCACCTGGCTCCCACCTCTTAATGCAGAATGGCTGCTTGAGCTCCAGTCATCACATGCATATTCCAGCCAGCAGGAAGAAGGAAGAGGGAAGAACACCAGGGACACTTCCCAGAAGTTTCACAAGACATTTCCACTTATATTTCATTGGACAACTTAGTCACTAGGCTGTCCTTAACTGTAAAGAAGGCTGGGACATATAGTGTGTATTCCAGGCACTGAAGTGCTGGTGATTATTTAGGAAGAAGGGAAAATGGCTACTGGTGGACAAATTATATTTTCTGACACAGCTCCCAAGTAAAGCCCAGCAGGCAGCTGAATGTATAGTCTGGAGCTCAGAACAGAATCTGGGCTGGAGACAGAAACACAGAGTCGTCACTGCACTGAGGGTATTTAAAAGCTGCGAACCCGGGGAATCACGGGGATCATGAGGCGAGTGAGTGGAGACAGAGGAGCAGGGCAGGAGGCTGGAAAAGCTGTTGGAATGAGGGTGTGGAGAGCGCAGAAGAGACAGGTCAGCGGGGTGGCGAATGGGACTCGAAGGCGAGACTTGAGAGGGTAGCGCTCTCGATGGTGACAAGGTGAGGGCAGAGGTCCTCCGAGCAGGGTCTCTGGACCACAGCATCAGCCTCGCCTAGGAACCTGAGAGAAAGCAGATTGTCAGACCCCACCCCAGACCTACTGAGCCAGAAACACTGAGGTGGGGCCCATAGTCTGTGGCCTAGCAGTGCCCCACCCCAAGGGGTTCTGACACCCGCTGGAGTTGGAGGACCACTGGCAGCACATGCCCCAGGGGTGACAGCTGACAGGCTGGAAGGAGGTCTTGACAGAGGAGACAGAACTGCTGAGAAGCAGAGAAAGGAAAGGGTCATCTCTGGGTGTGTTGACATCACTCAGTATCACGGCAGGGGAGAGATTTGGAGAAGTTCTCAGACCTGCAAAGGATGGGTGGGGCTGCTCCGGGGTCAGCAGGTGACCACCACGCCAGTGTGATGCATGGTCAGTGTGAGTTTCCAAGCAGGCAGGCCTGGAGGGAGGGGTTGAGGCGGGTGGGAGAATGGCCTGGACCAGGAAGGAAGGAAGGAGCAGGTGGGGCAGCTCATCTGCCCGCTCACCTCCAGGCCCGGAGGCGCTAACTGTGTTGGGGGGAACATTCTGTTCGTGAGAGTGGAGGGCAGCGTGGGGTGAGGCGGGGCAGCAGCCCAGTGGGAAGAGCCTGCCCTTCACGCCGGCCACCCAGCCTGACTGCTTGGCCAGGAAGGTCAGCCACCTGTCCCGAAAGCGGCATTTATGCCTGCATTTCAATCTTTATAGAAAATTAAGAAGACAGAAAAGCACAAAGGGGCAAAAAACAAAAACAAAAACAAAAACCCACTCCACTCAGCACTCTCCCATCTTCGGTGCCCTTTCCTCCCGCCTCCTCTTCTGCGCACTTACATAATTTGGAAAGTTGAGACCGTGCTAAGAGCAGCCTTTCAGTCTGGGGCGAGTGTGCCCCCATATCATTCCCTATTCTTGCCAAGAGCCTCCTGGGTCACAACCCAGGACACCTGTAAGTAGCCTCATTTTACAGGTGAGGAAACTGAGCTTCTGAGGGGCCAAGTGACTTGCCTGTCACCACCTGCATTTTGGTCCCTGCGTGGGTGGCTGGGGCCTCTGCCAACCCATCTGCTCCTGGTGGCCAACTCACCCAGGCCCCAGGGGCCATCGGACACTCTACCCCGCTCATCTGATGGGAGGAGGCTCTGCCCTAAAACCCGCGGGTAGGAAGGAGGCTCGTCCTCGGGCCCGGCCCCCTGCTTCCCTTCCTTTCGCCGCTAGGAGGGTGAGCTGATAAAGCCGTTTACACTCAGCACAGCTGATAAAACCCACGTTTTGGGGGGTGACTCTCTGCATTGATCCCGTTTCCTCTCCTAGGGCTCAGTGGTTTTATAGAGGGGCCTGGAAGGCAGCGAGGAATGAGCTGAGATGCAGAAATTCACCTCTGAGATCATGAGCCCAGGGTGGGGCTGCACATTCTAGAAGTGACCAGGGGATCTGAGTGTCCCGCCAGGGGGCGCACCTGCCCACTGGTAGCATCCCAGATGTGGGGGACCTGACACCTGTGGGCCCTGCATACCGGGAGCGGCTGGGAGCGCTGTTAGAACTGAGACTCTGCTGTCCCTTCAGGCCTCAGAGGGCCGGCCAACACCTCCCAAGTTAAGGAAGCAGCTGGGCCACCCAGGATGATGCCAGCTGGGGGAGGGGGTCCTCTTCTGATTTCCTGCCCCTCTCTGAACCTCAGTTTCTTCATTTGTAAAATGGAAGGCCAGCTCCCATAGACCATCCCCTGGAGCCCTTCTACTGGGGACAGGCAGGAGTGAGCCACCTCTCCCCTCTCCAGAGGCTCCAGGAAGAAGAGCGCCAGCGAGACATGGACTGGGACCAGCGGAGGTTTCAGAGGGCTCGCGCCACCTTGCTGTTGGAGCGCCAGCGGCAGCGCCAGCAGCGTGACCTGCGCAGAGCCCTGGACTGCAGCAACCTCAGCCTGGCCAAGGAGCAGCTCCTGCAGTGAGTGCTGGGCAGGGAAGGTGGGGGCACAGTTGGGAGGGGAGGCAGAGGGGGCTGGGACCAGGTTAGAGTCAAAGAGGGGCAGGTGGGAATTGGGGGCACCAGAGAGAGGATCAGGCTTGTGGGGGGCACTGGCTGTGCAGGGCCCAGAGTGCAGGCACTGTCTTTGCCTGGACCCCTGGCTCACCCTTCCTAAATCTTTCCCATCCAAAGGCCTAGGACGTATATTTCACCAGCGGCCCTGTAGCAGTTGTGGTTGGGGCTTGGGCACAACCTCCTGGTAAAGAGGAGGGGAGGAAGGGCTCAGAGCTAAGAAGCCAGAAATTAAGTGCTGGAAAACCACTAGTCCCCAAACAGACCAGGGACTGAGATTCCACTGTGCCCTGATCCTGGAAAGACCCCTCCCTGGATGGCCCTCACCTGGGCACTGGCAACCCACAGTGGGCTTGGACTTGGGTGCTGCTGATGGGGTGCATGGAGGGTAGCGGGAGCCCCAGGGGAGGGCACTGAGTGAACCTGGGGGAGTCAGGAGGCTTCCTGGGGGGAGGCTGCGTGGCTCAGATGTGTGGGAGGACAGCGCCAGCCACCCACTGCAGGGAGGGTTCTCCAGGCAGAGGGAGGGGCTCCTGGGCTGCCAAGAACAAGCCTGGAGTCTCTTCTTCATTACAGACAGGTCCTAGAAGTAGTTCAGAGTTCCAGCTACAGAAAATGTCAAATGCAGATCAGCAGGTGAACTTGCCACTAAAAACTGGGTTATTTATTTACTTGTTTATCTATCTATGCATCAAGTTCTGTTGAACTCAGAGGGGACCTGCCGGCATGTTCTCCAATCAGATGTCTGTCTATCGATGGGTGGGTCGGTCCATCACTGGGGGCCTAAAAGGAGCATTAAGAGATAATTTCACTGAAATCGAGTGGGATGAGCAAATATGTTTACAATCATGGAATTCTAAGATATCCCCACATTTCGATGGCACAGCTCCCTGGACTAACTGGTCCGCGGTGATGAAATGCCACCTTCTTCCCCCTGAGCCCATCAAGCCGGAATGCATTCTGTACCCTGGGGATAACACACTGATAGAAAGCAGGCCAGGAAGTCAGGCGTTCGCTGATTTCTCTTTCCCCTTGTTTCATTATCAGGAGAAAATACATGAAGGATGTCTGTACAAATCATCCCACTGAAGATTATTTCACACAATTTAATACAAGCAGTCGTTAATGAAAAAAAATCACCTTCCTTCTCTCTGACTAGTTTACGTATTAAGTGCGGCAACCTTGAAGAGTCACTGTTAAAAAAAAACAACCACCACTCTTTGGTCCAGAAGTACCCTTCAACTTAATTTTTCCACTGTAGACAAAGCTTGATTAAAACTCTCCCTGTATTTCTATGAGGAGTATTAGTGCCCGTTCGACTCAGCTCAAGGTGCTGCCTCTAGAGGAGCTCTGGGATACAGGGACGAAAGCCGGGTATCACTTCGGTCCTCTCAGCAGGCAGGCGTGGGTATTATTACTCACGTTCTCCAGGTGAAGAGCCTGAGTTATAGACACATTAAGTGATCTGCCCAAGGTCACGCTGACGGGAAGGGGTGGGCCTGGGGCTGAACCAGAGACACCGGCGCTCAAGCACTTCTCTCTCCTGGCTCCCTGTAACGAGACCCAAAACAAGAGTGGCCCAAAAAGCAGAAGTTGATTTCCTCCTCTTGTGCACGTCCAAGCTGAGCAGGGCTACCTCGTTGCTCTGCCATCTCGCCTCCGGTAGGTCCAGGAATGCAGCGCCGCTCCACCACCGAGTCCCACTCGGCGCCGCAGGGAGGAGAGAACGGGAAGGACGCTGGTGGGGGGTGGGGCGCGCAGCTTCAAGGCTCAGGAAGCGCACGTTTCACCGCTGCTCACAGCCTATTGGCCAGAATTGCGTCACGTGACCACGCCTAGCTGCTCCGGAGGCTGGGAATCCGAGCTAACCACGTGGCGCGCAATAATTCTATAACGGTACACACTGCGGGACGACTAGCAGTCGGCCACAGCCCTGAACGGTGACTTGGAATTTGCCAGGGGTGGCGTGAAGGGAGGCATTTACGCGGGCCGGGGGCGGGGGGAGTAGGCGGGGAGGGTGTCAGGCAGTAATAGGGTCTTAGCTCCCAGGCCCAGGATGACTGCATCCCGCCCAGGTACCTCCACCTTCTCCACGTAGGTTTCTTGAAGGGCCGTATACATCGGGCCGGGGACAAGGGGCAGCTCTTGGTGGCACTTTATCATCCATCGAGATGGAGCTAGATGCATCGATGCAAAATGCCTAGCTCGCCTTCCCTCTCTGTCTAAACGCAACCCTTGTTGTCCCCTCACTCAAAACCCTTCCCTGACTGATGTTTAACCGAAGCCTGAGGATTGGCAGGGTTCTCCCAGGGGGATCAGTGAGAGCTGGACACTTTTAGGGAAGCTGGTTGGGGGTATATAGTTTCCTGGGGCTGCCATAACACAATACCACAAACCGGGAGCTTCAACAAGAGAAATTTGCAGTTCCTCACAGTTCTGGAGGCCAGAAGTCCAAGATCAAGGTGTCGGCAGGGCTGGCTCCTAGAGAGGGCTCTGAGTGGGGAATCTGTTCCTGGCGTCTTCTGGCTTTTGGGGTTTGCTGGTGATTTTTGGCGTTCGTTGGGTCTTTAGCTGTATCACCCCCATCTCTGCCCTCATCTTCACGTGGCGTTCTCATGCTGTGTGTGTCTGTGTCCAAGTTATCCCTGTTTACAAGGACACTCGTCATATTCGATTGGGACCCACCATAATGACTTTGAACTAATTACATCTACAATGGCCTTATTTCCAAATAAAGTCACATTCTGAGGTACTGGAGATTAGGATTCCAGTTTACCTTTTGGGTTGGGGGGACAGAATTCAACCTATAATGGGGAATGCAGAGGGGTACCTGGCCCCTTTGCTGCTCGGGGTAATCCCATTAAGAATGTTGTTGCCCAGACTGAGCGAGCCACACTTGGGGGAGGGTACTGGCTGAGAGACAGCCCAAAGATTGTTAGTCCTCCCGTGTGTGGGCAGGGAGATAAAGTGAGTAATGGAGGTGCTGTCAGTCCATTCAGTGCATGCCGAGTGCTCTTCAGGTCCTAGATGCTATGCTGGGCTCTGGGCTCGGCTCTCTCACAGTCCAGTGGGAGACCCAGGTGTAGGTCCTTGCAAAAGAGAGGCAGAATCATCCACGGGGCTGATGGGCAGAGGCTAGGAAGGAGACAGCGCCAGGAGGCTGCTGCAGCCGCCAGTAATACCGTTAAATGCCTGGAATCGTGCGCCCAATGTGGGGAGGCTGGCTTTAACCCTGAATTTCGCATCATTATAAAAAATACTCCAAACGGAAGGTCAGGCTTGAAAACTGGGCGCTTGCCTGCTTTAAGTGCGCCCTCTGCTGGTGGCCAGCAGCACAACACCCCCCCCCCCCCCCCCCCCCCGGTTCTCTGGCAGGAAAATGAATCCAGGGATTGATGAAACTAGGGCTTGCCGGCCCAGTGCTGGGCAGGGCCTTGCAACTCCCATGGCCCCAGCGGGTGTTGTGACTGTCATCCTGCAGAGAGAAAGCAAAAGAAGAGAGGCTGGGTAACTTCCCCCAACCTGGAAGGCAGAGCCAGGGTCCAGGTGTGGGGCCCTCTCTGGTTCTCTTCTGAATGGCCCCATTGTGATTTTACAGACACACACACTCCAGAGGGTTGTTTTGTTTTGTTTTTCTTTTCATTTTTTTCCTAACATTTATTTGGAAGTTTTTCAGAGTTTCTCTGTAGAGAAACTGGAAGAATTATACAATATACGCATGTATCTACTACCTAGATTCTGCAGTTAATATTCTGCTTTATTTGCTTCATGGTCTATCTCTCCACAAACTGGCTTTTGATAATTCCAGGTATATGATGCTTACAGGAGACACATCTAAAACAAAGCAGTATAGAAAAGTTAAAAATAACAAGATTCAAAACTCATTCGAATTTATCCAAAAAAGTTGAAAACTTATGTCCACACAAAAGCCCACTCACCAATGCTTATAGCAGTTTTATTCATAATTGCCCAAACTTGGAAGCAACGAAGATATCCTTCAGTAGGTGAATGAATAAACAAAGAGTGGTACATCCATACAGTGGGACATTATTCTTTGCTAAAAAAAAAAAACAAAAAGAGCTATCAAGCTGTGAAAAGACATGGAGGAACCTTAAATGCGTATCACTGAGTAATAGAAGCCAATATGAAAAGACTGCATGCTGTATGATTCCAGCTTTATGACATCTGGAAAAGGCAAAACTTGAAGACAGTAAAACGATCAATGGATGTCAGGGAGTTCAGGAGGAGGGAGGGAAAAGTAGGGAGAGCAGAGAGGATTTTTAGGGCAGTGAAACAGTTTTGTATGGTACTGTAACGATGGACACAAGTCACTATACATTCACCTAAACCCACAGAATATACAGCACAAAGCGTGGATCCTAATCAAGATAAAGACTTTAGTTATTAATAATGTGTTAGTATTATTGCTTTGCTTTGCACCTGAAACTAACATTATAAATTGACTACACTTCAATAAAAATTAAGAATTAAAAAGATGTATCGGTATATTGACTCATCAGTTCATAATGGATGTACCACACTAATGCTGGATGGTAAGAGGAAACTGTGGAGGCAGGGAAGAGGCAGACGGGAGCACTCTGAACTTCCTGCTCAATTTTTCTGTAAACCTACAGCTGCTCTAAAAAATAGTCGAATATGTGCCTGAAAGAAGAAGCTGTAAAATAACTAGGAAGGAAAAAGACATTTGCACATTGTTCTTTAGCTCCATTCTGAGTTCAAGTGTTTAGAATAATGGAGGGAAAAACTGAAAAGTGAAGGATCAGCCGATGCTAAATAACTTAAGGATTCTCCCTTGTGGCCTCCATGACACTCCTGGCCTTGCCCGTCTGTCCTGGTAGAGTAGCATCTCGAAGTCTAGGGTTCCCCAGGCTACATAGTTACAAGTGCAGAGTATATACAAAGTGAATTAATTTGCAGACTTATGGGAATAATTCAGGAGCCAAATTCCCTTGTCTGTCCACTTATCCCTGCCTTACAGATGGCCCAGCTGAGAAGGAGCCCATGCAGAGTTTCATGGTTGCATAAGAGAGAAGTGAACTTTGCAGCTGTCTAACCGCCTGCCTGTTCCTGCTTTGTCCTGGTATCTGTGTGCACAGGGTCTGATATAACCAAGAATGCTTGTACAATCAAGGGAGGAGGAGATAGCTCAGTGGTAGAGCACACGCTTAGCATGCTCAAGGTCCTGGGTCCAATCCCCAGTGCCTCCTCTCAAAATAAATTAATAAGTAAATCTAATTACTTCTCCTCCCCCACTGCCCCCAAAACAAAAACAAAAAAAGAATCCTTGTGCGATCAAGACTCTGAACAATGCATGGTGTCTTAAAGGCAAATACAAATATTTTAAATTCTGGCTCATTATTTCACCAATAGGATATCCTTCCTGCTGAAGTGATGTAAGGAGACGCTGGACGCAGCACAGTTTGTGTGTTCAACAGGGTGCGACTTGGCACACGTCAGAAGCTTTGTTTTGGTTCTCCGTGTTTTTGCTAGTATCTTTTCCCTACCTGTTTCCTTTGGACTGCACCCCTCTAGGAAAATCTAGCTAAAGTATGTTACTGTTGTTGTGGGAGGCCAGTGACATGGGTTGGTAAAAGAATTTACAAGGGATCAAGAAAAGTTTAGAAAATTTTAATAGGTACCCTGCTATCAGCAACAGTGGGCCACACAGATGAGAGGTGCCCGTGTGAGCCCCGAGAGTGGCCGTGCAGGGTCTGTCATTGGGGGAAGGGGACTGTGCACACAGGAGCAGGGGCTGTATGGTCATTTTGTGCACAGGTACCTGGTTGTAAGACCTGTCAGGGACTTCTCTGAACAGTGGGATTTACAGCTTTGATAGGGCAGGTTGTGAGGCCTGCCTGCCTAGGGTATTGTGAGACAGGCCATCTCCTGGCGATGAGCCCTGCAGGGTAAACACACATCCAGAGATATTTTTATCCTGTGGAAATGCAGGTATGCGGAGTGGCCCTGCAGTGGGGAGTGGGACCTAAAGAACCAGTGGCTCCAGGCACACAGAGAGCCCAGGAGTGGAGGTTTTTATAAACTTCAGAGCAGCTTCAGAGAGTGCCAGCCCATGCCACAGCCATCACGAGCCACTCCTCAGGGCCCAGCTCTCCTGACTCTGCTGGAGGGCAGACTGACTAAGGAAATAACTTGGAAGCACTTTTCATTTGTCAGTGTCTCCTTGTTCGGACTTCATGGGCGTAACTCGCACACTGGTTTGTTCTCTCTAATGTGCTCCAAATAAAATTTTAACTGGTCCTTGCCCACAGCATTTCATGCAGAACTTGGCCCTTTTGTATTATCTGCTCTTCCAAAATTCTCACTCTGGAGTTTTTGTTTTGTTTTATTTTAGTGGAGGTACCGGGGACTGAACCCAGGACGTCTTGCATGCTAGGCACATGCTATACCCACCCTCCCCACCCCAACTCCGGAGTTTTCAATAAGCATTTTCTACCGGGAAAGCACATATTTTAAGCAGAGGGGACTGGTGTGAAATCACTGGATGCAATTATTTTTAAAACTTCTGGTGAATCTTTGTACCCCTGTGGAGTGTTTTTTTCTTACTTTTGTGTGTTTGCTAAATATGAAAACGGTGGCACGTGTATCCAAGTTTACACTTATTTCTTGTATTTAAAGAGTAAAATGTTCCCCCGTGATCTTTGGCGGCCTAGCTCTGCTCCTGCCACGTGCCTCCTGCTTCCAGACGTCCCCCAGTATGGGAACTGTTCCTGCTAGTCCAACCCCTTCCACGGGCCACGCAGGAACTCAGCTCCGCGTGTGACAGGGGTGCCAGCTCATCACGGCCGCGTGGCTTCGCTTTCTCCTTATTTTACGGATGAGGAAGCTGAACAGTGGAGAAGTCACTGACATTTCGAACCCAAATAATCTGATCGTCGTCATCCTCTCTAGTGTCCCCTCGCACCCTTGCCAGCCCATTTTGTGGACACAGACCACAGTCCCCTCAAAAAGCCACCTCCCTTTCTCCAGCTCTACTTGCTTAGTGACCTCAGGCATCTATGAACCTGCTGCGTTGTAGACAAACAGGTGTCACCAACATGGCGTCATTCGGTCCTTGCAACAAACTTGTGAGACAGGCCGTTATTCATTGCCTCGATTTACAGATAAGGAGGCTGAGGTTTAGGGAGATGACACAATCCCACCCGGGTCATGCTGACTCCTACTTTAGTGCTCAGGCCTGCCATCGGCTGAAAGGGGCCCTGCTCCAGCATACAAACCCCCAGACTAAGGTGCTGCTGTTTGCCTGGGCACCTGGCCTAACTTCCGTTGCTGTTGAAGGGGTGAACAGTGCACTGAGTCAGTGCTTTGGTCCACCTCCCACATCAGGACAGATACCGTATGCAGGCCCCGTGGGTTTCGAGTGCTACGCTAAGTACATTCCTTTCACAGCTCAGTTCCTTGCAGCAGGGCTCAGAAGCCAGCGTTACTGTCCCCATTCTTCACAGATGAAGTCACTGAAGTGGAGGATGTCTGCGTCCAAAGGAATGATGTATACGACAGAGTGAACATCATGAGACGTCCGACCGCTACAACTCCACTAGATCCAGGATAATTTACAGCAAGCATTTAATATGCATTACTGAGCTCACAAGAGAGTAAGTGAAGCCGTGAAAAAGTTACACACGCACAAGAAGGAACAATGAGCTGAAACCAGAACACTGAACAGTATAAGAAATGGAAGCTAGGGCTGCTCTGGTGGTAAAGGCTGGTAACAGGGACCCAGAGCTTTGAGGACTAATAATTAGGATAAAAATGAGAGACATTCATAAAGGGGGAGCATCAAACTTGAGACCTCTGCATTAATCTGGGACCTTGGAAGGCGGCTACACCCTTAAGGATAGAGAGACTGGTGGGCACCAGTGAGTCTTCACTGTGGCTGAGATATTGATGGTGGTGGTGATGTTGGTGATGGTGGTGATGATGGTGGTGATGGTAATGCTGGTGATGGTGATGATGGTGGTGATGGTGATGATGGTGGTGATGATGATGGTGGTGATGGTGATGCTGGTGATGGTGATGATGGTGGTGATGCTGCTGATGCTGGTGATGCTGGTGATGGTGGTAGTGATGATTATAATAGTGGTCCTTGAGAATTCACGCCCATATGCTCACTCTTATATAGCCCTAGAGTTTCAGTTCTTTTAAAGAGGTGAGGAAAGTCCCCAGCAGAAAAATTAAATTTAAGTGTTTTCAGATTAATTTTGCTTCCATTATACCTAGTAGAAGCTAACACGGATAATCTCTGGAAGAAAGCATTCCCAGTTTAGATTTCTCATGATTCTCCCAGATTAAATTCAACCACAGATAAGTTCACACAAACATACAAGACACAAAAGGGAAACAAGCTGCCATGAGTAAATGTCAGTGAAAACAAGCACCCAGATTTGGGTTTCCCTAGAACTTTGGATGGTGAAGTTACAGGTACTCTAAAAGTTTATAGTGGGGGAGGGTATAGCTCAAGTGGTAAAGCACACGCTTAGCCTCTAAAAATAAATAAATAAACCTAATTACCCCCGCAAAGAAAAACAAAAGAATAAATTAAAGAAAAAGTATAGGTCTTCTGCTTCCAGACTTGATGGGGTAACTGGACTATCTCTTCTGCTACAAACAACAGAAAACTGGACAAAAGAAACAACAGACATTGGACAACAGACAGCACAGGACTGTGATCCTTGCCAGAAGGAAACAGGTAAACTGTACCGTCCCCTGGGACTTCTTCCCGGAGGCATCCCTGTACCTGGATAGAGAGGGGACACCGAGCAGAGTGGACTGAGCCGGCTGAGCTGAGGAGGAAGAGCTCAGAACCAGGGGAGCTGAGGTGGCTGGAATTTGTGGAGCAGAGTTATAATGTGACCCAGCAATTCCACTCCTAGGTGTGTGCCCACGGGAAGTGAAGACACGTCCACACAGCAACTTGCACATGAATGTTAAGGGCAGCTTTATTTACAATAGCCAAAAAGTGAAAAAAACAAAAACAAAACCAGAAATGTCCATCAGATGAATGGGTAAACAAAATGTGTATATGTCTACATACGACAGAATATTATTGGGTCACAGAAAGGAATGGAGTACTGATAAATGCTGCAACGTGGGTGAACCCCGAAAACAATGCGCTAAGGGAAAGAAATCAGACGCAAAAGGCCACGTTGTATCATTCCATCTATAGGAAACGTCCAGAATAAGCAAACCCAAAGAGACAGAAAGTAGATTAGTATTTTGCCGAGAGCAAAAGGGTTTAAGATTTCTTTTGGAGTATGTTCTGAAACTAGATACAGTGATCGTTGCATAACTCTGTGTATATTTTAAAAAACCATTGAATTGCACATTTTAAAAGGGTGAATATTATGGTATGTGAATTAATTGCAATATTTCAGAAGCCCATGAGATACCATTACATATGCACTAACATGGCTGGAAAAAAAACTTTAATCCATCATTGTTGGAAAAGAGACAGTTTCCTCACAATTAACCACACATTTAACATTTGACAAAGCTAACTATACATCTACCTTATGAGCAACTATTCCAAAAGGAATGACAACATAAGTCCACAAAAAGACTTTTACAGAAGAGATCATAGCATCTTTACTCGTAATAGCCCCAAACCGGAATCAACCAAAACGTCAATCAAGAGATGATCAGGTAAACAACTATTATACCGGTACCACTCGCTGATTAAAAGAAACAAACCGAGAATATACTCAACGAAGTGGCTGAATCAGAAACCGTAATCAGAGAAGACCCCAAATGGACACAAGTACAGTTTTGTGTATGTGACGTTCTAGAATGTGCAGAAGTATTCTGCGTTTGCCTAGGACGGGAGGATGGGGCTTGACGGCAAAGGGCATGAGGCATATTTTTTGGAACGATGGAAATGTACAGGAAAACACCCCAAAGACCCCCAGTCCACCCCAACCCCCATCAAGACAGCGAAAGAGGGGCCCTAACACAGCTGCGAACAGTGGAAACTGAGCTGTTGCCGCCTGCCATGCCGATGTCCACCAGCAGGTGGCATCTCTGCCTCACGGCACCGGCCCTCCGCAGGGCCCTAGACCCCTGGCCATCTTGTTTGCCTGCGTGCCTCTGGTCTATCCAGGCAGATGGACGGAGCTGCTGTGGAGGCTGGGGGTATGACTGCTGCGACAGCCAGTTTGGAGTGTTGTTGCAGGTGATGCTATGACCGGTCCCCATGCTTCTCACCCTGTCACAGGCAGGCACGTGAAGTGGGGTGGGGAGAATGGAACAGGGGCCTCGAGTACATTTTCCAAAAGAAGCATCTTCCGACCATGTGTCATGTGTCCACATGCTGTTAAGACATTGCTGAAAAGAATTTGGAAGAAGCCTAGTGAGAGAAAGTCTGAGCTACGTGGAGAAGGTAGTTGGGGGTGGGGCCTTCCTCTGCGCCTACCCCCCACCAAGCGAAGGCCCAGCTGTCACGCCAGGTACATGAGGCCCCATCTTGGACCCCAGCTGCCCCTCCGCCCAGCGCCAGCAGAGCTGGCTTCGCCCGTCCCGTGTCTGGTACGTCTGCCTTCCTTCTTTCCTTTTGCCAGACCAAAGATGAATCCGGTGCCCCCAGAGCCAATCCCCAGTGCCGGGTATGGCCCCAGAGAGTGGACATGGAAGGGATGTGGGGAGATGCAATGGCTGTGGTTTCGTGGGTCTTTCCTTTTACCAGAAGTTCTAGAAAGCTTTCCAAACACACTTGCCCGAAGAGACTTCAACACTATTGTCCACAATTGTTGGGGGGGGCGGAACATTCCAGAGTCCACTGGAGAAAGAGGCAGCTGGGGCCATCTCCTCCACACCAGACTGAACTATGAACTAATCCCCCGTGAGGTTCCCACTGAGGCTCTCGGGCTTAACAAATACCCCTTTGTTGACTGGACGTCTAGTGGGAACTCACGGAGCCTGAGGACAGGACTGACGGCCATCTGGTCCTCCGTGGGATGAGAGCAGGGTCCAGGTGGTTGCCATTAAGTCTCTCACTCAAGGTTGCTCTGTCCTTGGCTTGCTCACATGGTAAGTGACCCAGAAGGGCCTTTCAGCTCCTGACCCACCACCGACTTGGAAACCCCAGTCTCCTCATTCCCAACTCAAACGTGTAGCCAAGGAGTCTTATTCGACCAGGTTATTCTTCCAAACGGGCCGTGCAGAGGTCAAGGCCCCATCCCCGGTCCCCTCCACTGAGGCCAGGGGGATATGGCTCAGAGAGTAACCATAGGTCCAAAGGGCACTGACATGACACACATTAAGTGATTAAAACCTTCATGACTCTGTAATACAGTATGGTGACAAGTTGTCAAGATCTGGAATCAGGCCCCCAAAGCAGTTACACAAACTCAGAATGTCAGAGTCGACGGAGCGTGTGAAAAGGATTAGGAGGGTTCTGTTGACTGCAAGTCAAGGACGGTGCACCTGCTCACTCATCTTTCATTCAACTATCTGAGCGGATGCTTGCAGCGCCAGGTACTGATCTGGGCATGGAATTACAAAACAAGACAAGTTCCTGTTCTTGCGGAGTTTATGTTCTGGTGCGAGGACAGACAATTAACAAGCAGATGGTGATGGGTGATGGCAAACGAACAGGGAAGGAAGGGCTTGGCGAGGGTGTGTTTGGGGAGGGGTTCTGCAATTTTAGGTCGGGTGACCGGGGTCACTGTTTGAGTTCCCTCGGGGAAGCAAACTGTGATTCAGAGATAAGTGTGTTTATTAGGGAGGGGGATTTATTAGGGAGTGCAGGAGGGGAGGAAGCAGGACTGGGCAGCAGGAGAAGTTGGGCTGGGACTCAGGCCAAAGGCCCCAGCCAACGTCCCATGGAGCTCCGGCGATGGGTGAGCCTTCAGAATTGTCTCAAATAAGGCCTATATACCCCACGTTGATCGGTCATTGGATGAGGCTGCCCAGGAAGGACGTATGACCTTGAATGGGAGGTTTTCGTCAGCTGAGAAAATCGTCAAAGAAGCCCAGACCTGAGGCACCTCCCAGCAGCCAGGCGACCAGTCCTTGACTCCTGAAGAGGAGTCTGGACCACACATCACAGTGTCCTCTACCCCAGGGAAGACTTCATCAAGAAGAAGACATTATTTTATTTTATTTTATTTGTTAGATTCCACATATGAGTGATATCATGTGGTATTTTTCTTTCTCTTTCTGGCTTACTTCACTTAGAATGACAATCTCCAGGTGCATCCATGTTGCTGCAAATTTTATTCTTTTTTATCACTGAGTAGTATTCCATTGTAATATACCACATCTTTATCCAGTCATCTGTTGATGGACATTTAAAAAAAAAAAAAGAAAAAAGGAGACACTAATGAACTCATCTACAAAACAGAAACAGAATCTCAGACATAGTAAACGATCTTATGGTTACTGGAGAAAAGGGGGTGGGAAGGGATAAATTTGGGAGTTTAAGATTTGCAAATGGTAACCATTATATACAAAAATAGATAAAAAACAAATTTCTTCTGTATAGCATAGGGAACTATATTCAATTGTTTGTAATAACCTTTAATGAAAAAGAATATGAACACATATATGTGTGTATATGTATGACTGAACTATTGTGCTGTACACCAGAAATTGACACATTGTAACTGACTATATAAAAAAAAAAAAAAGGAAGAAGATGACATTGAGATAAGAAATGAAGGCATAAGGACTGAAACCTCTCCAGGCAGAGGGAGCAGCCATTGCACAGGTCCTGAGGAGGGGCGATGCTTGGGTGTTCCAGGGGGCACATGTGACTGGAGCAGAGTCAGGACAGGGGGAGAGGGGGAGGCAGCTGGATTGGCAGTGATCATCCAGGCCTTTTCAAGGACCATGACGTCTACTTGGAATCAGACTGGTGCCTCTGGAGGGCTTTGAGCAAAGAACGGTTTGACTTGCACATCGAATGACTTCTCTGGCTGCTGTGGTGAGACTAGGGTTGGGGCAGAGGGGTAGAATAAAGCCTGGAGACCCAAGGGGAACCCGCGGTAATGATCCAAGAAAGAGATGATGGTCACTCGGACCCAGACAGAGCAGCAGAGGTGAAGAGTAGTGACCTGCTTCTGGATGAACTTAGAGAAGGAGCAAGCGGACGCGATGACTGACTGGTTGTGGTGTGGGAAGAGGGGTCAAGGGTGACGCCAAGGTTTGAGGATTGAGCAACTGTTTGAAAGGAGTTACTGTCACAAAAATCGATGTCTTCTTCCAAAAGGATGCTGGGCTGAGCCCACCAGGCAGGGCCTGCACCCACCACACAGGGCCTGCACTGGGCATTAAAAAGTCGGTTCCCCTCTAGACCCTCTGCTCCATGTGGGAGACTGGGCGACAGATGATTTAACCAATTAGGTGGGGAGGCTGTGTGCACAGGGGGACCCCACACAGCTGAGGAGCAGAGACAGACCCCACCACCCAGCTGAGGCTCCCTTTCCTCTAGGACACACACTTCAGAAGGGGCATTGACAAATTAATGCTTTAAACAGTGAGACCCAGCGACAGACCTAATAATGATTGTAATTTTGAAGTAGCCATGGCAGTTAACTGATGACAGGTCACAGGTGCTGCTCATATCCCTCCAGAAGCGCTGTGCCTTCACAGTGGAAGGAGATGCTATGTTTCAGTTCTAGGTTGGTTGAGATAAAGAGGTAAATTTCCCCATCCTCTTATGGACACCCCCTCATCCTTTCCAAGGATCCCTCAGGAATCTGTGGACTCAGATGAAGAACCCTTGTGTTGTACCTGTTTTGCTGATGAGATGAACAAACGGAGGCTCAGAGAGGTGAAGAGATTTGCTCAAAACCAGGCAGTGCTGAGTCGGAACGGGCTTCTGGGCTGCATGGCCCCAAAGCCCATTTTGGGCTCTGGCTTCCCTCTATAAATTGGAGATAAACCTGCTTACCCATCTGGGCTGATGGGAGGACCACCGTTCCTGGATCCCGTGACCACCACGACGAGGTGGAGGGCTGACAGTGAGAATGGGTTCTGGGCGCTCTCGCTGCAGCTGGCAGCAAACTGGATGATTTGAGGCTGTTTTCAGGGAGCCCAGACCACCTCTCCTCGGCAAGCCACAAGCTGGGCCAGGTGGGTGGGAGGGGGCTGGCTGGAGGAACCACAGGGAGGAAGAGAGGCTTCCCTGGCCTTGACTCAGACCTGCTAAGCAAGCAAGCCTCTGAAGAGGGACAGGATTTGGATCAGTCTCGTGATTCCATCCACGTGGCCGTGTACACAGGATGAACAGCGTGGGAGATGTCGAAGGAAGGCACTGGTGCCGGGATCCAGGCTTCCTTCGAGTGGAATTTGCTGCACGTGGTCCAGTCTCTTCCTCTTGAGTCATGCCTGGCACGGTCACAACCGCACCGAGGCCCCAGAGAGTCCTGGACGTTCTCGGGGCTGAGGCTGTCCCCTCTCAGCATGGGGGTCCCGGGGGACCCAAGGGAGACATGCTGTCTGACGCAGCCTGTGTAGTCCCCGGGCGATGATGGGGGTCTGGGGCTGAGAGGGAGGGGCAGTCCTGTGGCCCATGGGTAGACAAAGCAGCCCGCTGGCGTCCTGGAACCCAGCCTCGGCCTCCGTCGCCTCTGTGAGGCTCAGATCCCCCAGCTGTAAAATGGGATCATAATATCAAACTCTCTCCCAGGGTTACCAAGAGGAGTAAGTAGATGAATGTATGTGACGGGCCATCCCATCAGCCCCTGGCTCACCGTTGGCGCCCAGAAGCCCTGGGAACAGTGGGTAATAGGTCCAGGGGTCACATTCCTTCAGCTCAAATACCAGTTCTGCCTATCCCTAGCTGTGGGCCCTTGGAAAAATGGCCTAGGTTGCCCAGGCCAAGTTACCACATCTGTAAAATGGGGATAATAAGTGTATCATTGTCCCAGAATTGTCGTGAGACTCAAACAAGATAATCTGTTAAGGTGCTTTGTACATCAGATGTACTTGGTAAATGTTAGCTATGACTATGTAAAAAGCACGCTGTGGGGACATCTAGGACTCATGAATAGGGAACGCTATACCGGTTACCGGTATTTGAAAGGACCCCAACACAGACTTTGACACAGGGAAGGTAAAGTTCTCCATTAAAATTCAAAACACAAGTTCTGTATACAAATTTTTTCCATTTTTGACTTACAGAAGCAATCTTTTCCAGTAATTTAAGCCTTCAGAACATTTGGAAGGAAATATCCAATGAGAAAACCTAGCATGTCCTGACTTTCAGTATTCAGCTGTTTCTTTTTTCAGTCAACAAACCCTTAGTGAGCACTGCCTGCGTGCCTGGCTGTGTGTCAGGTCTGGGGATGCCCGGAGGAAATGCCCACGCCTTTGTCCCTAAGGGATTCACCATCGAAGACCCTAGGACCTTCCTGATTGAAAGTTCAGATCAACAGCCTCAAATTTACGAAATGGCTGGCGTTCCTCCACCCAGAAACACACTGCAAAATGGCTATTCTAGAGCAATTCTCCAACAATCATTTCTTGGAATCGTAAAAGTCAGAGAGTTGCTGCAATACTTTAGATTATCTTGTTTTCTTTATCCATCCAAGCCAAGATTTTAATGCTACATCTGTGTGAGTATCTTTTGATAATAAGAACCAAATGTTGTCGGTGGAAATGACTGGAAATTACACTTAGGATCAGAATGTGGGGTTTTAGATTCCCTCTTGGAAGACAGTGCTGAGAAACAAACACACAGGACGTTTTTCCCTATAAATCACCTCAGGATGTTGCAACACTCGGGTCTCCTGCCTGCCCCCTGGTCCAGGCATCAGGAAGACTGCTGACGTGTCCTGGGTGAAGCTGTCACCAGTGGATAATATATGTCCCACAGCCCAAATTACACCCCCAGCCCCCACTTCTCCTCTGAGCTCCTTCTTTTTCTGCCACTAAGAATCTTCACCTGAACGTCTGCAGGCATCTCAGACTCAACATGTCCAAATGAACGTCATCATTTTCTCCAAACCTGCTCTGCTATCCACAGATTCCACGTTGATGAAAGGCACCACCTCGTCCTGGCGGGAGGTCTGGGGCTTGCTCCCCGTCTCCCCCATCACCGCTCAGGCTGTCCCACGTCAGTCAAGTGCTGGGCCTCTTCCCTCTGATTCGGTCCCTTCTGCCCGGGCACCCTGGCCCCTGTCCTGGCTTGGGGTCCCCCTCCGAACTGTGGGCCATGGCAGCAGCCTCCTCTTGCCCACCTCTGATAGCCCACTCTCTACCCCTCCAGCCAGAGTGATCTGTGGAAAGATCCACATAGATCCCACCAGGCCGTGGCCCTTTTTGTGAGCTGAGCTGGAACTCAAATCCATCACTTTCTCCTCTTGAACTCCACCTTCCGAGAAAAGTGTAAATAACCACAATATAAACTCATACCTAGGATTTAATACGAGAGGCCCTTCCAGGACACGCTGGGGGAGACTGTGCCCCTTCTTCCATCCACCACGTCCTGTATGATGAACTGATGGTCTGGTGGCAGGATTCTGGCACCTGTTCTGGGCAGGGCCCAGGCCCTGGAGATGACCCAGATGCAGTCCCTGCCAGGTGGGGCTTGGAAGATGGGTAGTTAGTAATGACTGAAAGAAAGGCTTCCAGAAGGAGGGGCCAGAGAAGGGAAAGGCCAGCGTGAGAAAACCTTGAGCCTTGAAAAGTCCAAAAGGAGGGACCAATGCTGGTGGTCTGGGGCTGCTGAGCGAGCATCAGCTGGACAGAGGGTGGGCAGTGCTGGGTGCTGGGCTGATAAGGCAGGCCGCCAGCTCTCCCGCACCCCCGTTTCCAGTTCTCAGCAGCCTTTCGCTAGGGCTTTGAGCTTGGGAACCATGATGGGGGCAGAGAAAACCCTGGGCCCCACCACCCTCACCTGGCCTGGCTGGGCCGGGGCCAGCGTCTGCTCAGTGCTGGGAGGCCTGCCTGTTGCAGCCTAGGGGGCTCTGATGAATATCAGACTGTATGCGTTTGCTTCAATTTGCTTTGTTCTTAGAAGGCAGCCAGGAAATAACTATTTGCTGTGTGGATGCATATCCCCACTTCCCTAAACCAGCTCCCCTACCAGTCTGCCCCGAGACACCCAAAGGGCAAAGCTAGCGACCTCCGTGTGGTTTTCTCCATGTGGTGCTCTCTCAAGCAGAATCATAGGAAGAGCTAAAGCTTGCTGCATTCCTGCTCTATCCTAAGCACTTTACTTGGATGGTTTCGTCATCCTGACAACAGCCTGTGGGCTACACGCTATGATTACACCCATTTGTGGGTGAGAAATAGTGGCCCGAGGTCACATAGTCGGTCAAGGGTGGGGCCAGGATTTGAACCCATTGGTCTCACTGCAGAACACACGCGGTGAAGTTGACGCGGTGCTGCGGTCACCGGCTAAGTTTACGCGGTGCTGCGGTCACCGGCTCTACCACAGCGCTGCCTGCGGCAAGTTCTCTGTCCTGCCATCTCCCTGCCGGGTGGAGGCCGGAGCCGCTGCCCCCGCTGGGTGCACAGACCAGGGGAGCCCTCGTACAGAGCCCGGAACGAGGTCGGGATGGCGCTGGCACTCACAGACGTTTGCTGAAGGAGCGCCCAGATGTGTTATTTCATCAGATGCCAAACAGCCTCCATCTCCTGGCAGCTCCCACCCACCCAAACCCTGCCCCACCCCCACGCGGCACCTCTTTCAGATTCGGATTCGGTACTAAAGGCCCTTGGGCAGCTGTAAACTGACATCCGGAAGGGGAAGGCCTCCCTGCTCACTCATTTAATATAAATGGACCCACCGCCCTCTCCAAATGGCTGGCTGCTCCCTACCAGCGGTCAGCTCCGTGGTCAACAATTTGTTGGCCACCCACGAAACGCTCCAATGTTTCAGCAAGTTCATGATAAATGCTGTGTGGTTTTCCTTCGGGAAGGCAGGCGCGGGCTCCGGGCACAGGCAGGTCACAGGACTGACAGCGGGGTGGCCCCCCGCGCAGAGGAGGCTGTCCTCGGGCGCCCACTTCCAGCCACCCCGAGCAGAGTCATGGCCTCCTCCTCAGAGCCCGTAATTGGTTCTGCATGGTCTTGTTACGGCTTATGTCAAAATCACAGCGAAAGAATTCAGTGGGGAAGGCTGCTGTCGGAGACCACGTGGCGACTCCCCGCAGAGGGACGCCCCCACTAACCTGTTCCCAATCAAGGGCTTGGGGGGCTCAGGGCCTCCTGTCGTTTTTCAACCTCTTTCACCAAATTCTGCCTCCCGAGGACCCTTTGTGCAACATGTTCAGCTTTTTAAAATGCAGACTCAAAAAAAAAAAAAAAAGAAAAGAAAAGAAAAAAAGCCCCGTGGAGGGAGGTGAGAAAGGGGAGAAAGAACAAGACCTTGCAGTCTGGCCGCTGTGCTGGATCTTATGGGAAGGGTTGGAAAACTGTTCAGCTTTGTCCCCCGCCCTGGATGGAGCCCAGCACTCAGGTTTATGGGCCGACGCGCCCTCGGCTGGACGCTCCCAGACGTTCCTGGCCACCTTGATTCAAGAAAGAGCTAGATGGAAAATTGGGAAGAAGCAGAATTTTCTTCCACGGCTTGGGCACCATTTTTGCCATCTACAAAAATACCCTTGGCTATATTTAGGCCACGCTATTAACAGGGCTTTCGGACTCTCTCTTTTCCCTCAAAAATGTTTCTCAGCTTGTTTTTGTCATTTAATATTTTTCCCCACCACCTGGGGAAACCATCAAGCAACAAGCACATTCCTGAACCAGCTTTTCCTGCTGCTGGCTAATTAAAACAAACCTCTGGCCAGAAGAGAGCCTTCTAACGTATTTTAGGAGCCGGTGGAAAGTATTTGTGCATGTTTCCCCTCCTTGGACGGACAACGCGTTGCCGGTAATTTCGAGGTGTCCGCTCTGGGCCAAGCACCGTGCTAGCTGCCATCTGCCCGTGTGTTCGTGTCGGCCTCCCGTCTACTGTGTGATGTGGGAGCTGTTATCACACTATGTTCTAGATGGGAAAGCCGAGCCCTCGGGGGTCAAGCCGCAGCTACAGGGCCTTGGGGACACTGAGATCTGAAGCCAGCTTTATTTGACGCTCAGGTCTGTGTTGAACACGACACTCAGGTTAGAGCCAGAGGAGACATACATTGGGGACGCTCACTTCTGAAGTTCCATGGGTTTTATTTTAATGTGGAACTCCACGGGCCTCTAATTGCCCCTGGAAGTGTGTTCCCTAGAAGGGGCCTTGACTGGGGGCTCGAGGGGGCAGACCTCCCTCCTAATTTGCCCCCCACCCCCAACATCACTCTGAGACGTCTACTTCGCTTCCAGCCCTCACCCCAAATGGAAGGGACAACGAACCCCCCTTCACTGCTCCCAGGGGCTCCAGGGCACGAGCACAAATTAGGAAAAATCCTCAGCCCCTGCTCCCAGCTCAGGGTTTGGCAAATTAGAAAAGGGTGCCCACTCTCCGGATGAGTGTAGTCCTCTGCCCGGCACACAGCTTGGCCAGCTTGCAGCGGGTGGCCTCCGGGCCACCACTCACCCCTTGGTATGGCGTCCATGTGCAGTAGGCCCTGACTTCCCTCAGCAAGGAGGCTGTCAATCACAAGTGCAGAGGCCACGTGTTCCCAAGCCGGCCATCCAGTTTCAGGGCCTGACAGACGTCTGCTCTGGCCACCCCCTGCCCTGTTTCAGTTGTACCCCAACCCCCAGTCCAGACTGCTGGACCTTTGCACTAGCTGTCTGTCCCACCTGGTCAGCCTGGCAAACATCTTCCCATACGGACTTGAGCATCAGTGGTTTGAGTCTCTTTTCAAGAACAGCTCCCTCCTTCCTTCCTCTGGGTCCTGCTGCTCCCACCATGTACATCTGTCATGGACACCTTGCAGCTTCTCTGTGTTCACCGTCCACCTCCTGCAGTCGAGGGAGGGTCCTAGGAGACAGGTACCAGCTGTGGTGGGCCGGGGCTGGCAGCGAGTGCTAGGGAAGGGTCCCTGTCCCTCTCTTCCCCGCCCGCCCCGCACCAGCCATTCGAGGTTAGGCTCCTATTGGTGATTCAAACCACGTACCTAATATTCGTTGTAAACAACATCTTTCTAGATCTGATGGTTGCAAGAGTCTAGCCTGTCTCTTCTCATACTTGTTTGGTGCCCTGGGTATGTGTGGAATGATCCTGTGGAGGGCTGGGCAGAGCAGCCAGACACCATCCTGTGGGTGTTCTGTCTATTTCAGTGAACCCAGAGCCCACGTTCTCGGCAAAGCACCCAGGAAAGGCCTGGTGGGGGATGCTTGGTGAGCCTGGGGCCTCAGTCTCCCACTTCACCAGGAGACATGTTGGAGTTAGTGGTGGCAGCATTCTGTGAGTCAAGGGTGGGGGCTTTCTGAGCTGAGAGGAGCCATCAGTAGGGACTTCTTACATTCCTAAACACCTCACTCCAAAATAACAGCATAATTGCCTTTCGTGGCTGCAAACCATGTGAACTGGTCTAATGCCCAAGAGCCTGGTGCCATCTCGGAATACGCAGCGGCGGGCATCTCGGGACGTGGTCCACAGGTTACGTGCAATGTCTGGGCGGCGCCCAGGAAGTGCTGCCCCATCTGTGGCACATGTGGTCGTGCCCCCTTAGGCTGCAGATCCTGAAAAATGCTGAGCTTGGTGGTTTGGCCTGGTTTGCGGTCGGTCAGCCCTGGAAGTGGGGGGGGGGGCTGGAGAAACGGAAAGAAGTCAGTGGATTTCAGCTCTTTAGGAGCCCAGTTGCCCGGATGTAGCTCTGGACGACTGTGGGGGACAAGAGAGGGAGGAGGCAGAAGGAGTCTTGTGCTTCTGTCTGGCTCGGGCTGTTGGCTCGGTGGTGGTGTCTTTCACAGAAGAAGGAGACACGGGAGGCCAGCAGGCGGGGGTGAAAGCAGGCATATCAGCCTGCTGGGCTGGCGTCACACCGTGTCCCGGAGCGGGGGCTTACACAGCAGACAGCTCACTGTCTCACAGTCTGGAGGCTGGAAGTCCAAGATCAAGGTGTCAGCAGGGCTGGTTCCTCCTGAGGCCTCTCTCGTTGGCTTGTAGCTGGGCACCTCCTCCCGTGTGCTCACATGCTCATCCCTCTGTGTCTGTGTCTGTGTCCTACTCTCCTTATAAGGGCACCAGTCATACTGGGTTAGGGTCCACTCTAGTGATCTCATTTACCTTCATCACCTCTTTAAAGACCTCATCTCCGAGGGCAGTCACATTCTGAGATACTGAGGATTAGGACTTCAACAGATGAATTTTGGGAAGGTACAATTCAGCCCACAGCCGCATGCACATAGTTTATTCATTTAGTTAGTTATTTTGTTTTAGGGGGGAGGTAATTAGGTTTATTTGTTTACTTTAATAGAGGTACTGGGCACTGAACGCAGGACTTTGTGCATGCTAAGCTTGCCCTCCCCACCGGCATGCATGTAGTTTTAAGCAGGTTGAGTTCTGAGAGCCATGCAGACACTCAAGAGGCCATGTTGGATGTGTTTGTCTGGGTTCAGCAGGAAGGGCTTGGCTGGGGCTGTGAATGTGGGCGGGAGTGGGTGGCAAAGAAATGGTGATCAGGGCCACAGGAGGGGAGGAATCGGTCCAGGAGAGAGAGTGGAGGGAGAAGGGAAGAGAGCCAGGACCAATCATCCAGGAAGCCAGCCTGGGAAGGGCAGGTGAAGCTGTGGCCGGTGGGACAGGAGAAGACCCCGGGGAGGGTGGAGTCACAGAAAGGACCCCAAGGAAGGGACTGCTTCGAGGAAGAGAGAGTGGTCGCCGTGCTGACTGGCCTCCCAGGGCGGCAGGTGCCTTTTTCCTACCTGGTACTCATCCTGTTTCCTGGTTCCCACAACAGGGCGGACAGCTTCAGGCAGGGGCTTGGTTTTCCTTTGATCCAACTCCCCACTCACCCCAGGGACTGGTTCAGGAATAGAATAAAAATGGAAATGTGGAAATATTCTAGTTTTCCTCAGGCAGGTGTGAATTTCTGTTTTCATGAAGTCAGTCTGCTTCTGGGACTTAAAGGTGGGTAAACGGGTCCCTCAATGGCAGGAGGCTCGTGTCCCCTGCAAGGCAGTCCCATGGCAGCAGATGACTGGGAGCTAAAATGAAACATCCAGATGTGCTGTTCCACTTGGAAGGGGGAGAAAACCCGGCTGTGCTCCGTGAGGCTTTGTCTGGCCTTTAAACCCTGATCGACCAGCGTGAATGATGCTTTCCAGATGCTCCTGTCTCCCCCAGCCAGGAGTCGGGCCGGCCTGCTGGGCCCCCGCTGTGGGCCTCTCCATCAGTCTGGCCTCCAGCACAGCCAGACGGTCTTCCTCAGGCCCAGCGTCCACCCGCCTCGCTGTAGCTGTGTTGCTGTGGCCTCGCTTCCTGCTGCGGAGGGGGTGGGCAGATGGTCCCAAGCACACTTCCAGCTCTAACAGTCAACAGTCATGTGCGCCCTGGCCTTGTGACTGCCTCAGACCCAAGATCAGGCATGCGACCCCACAGGTGAGCAGTAATGAGGCCTTTTATTTGAAAAGGGCCTCGTAACCTTCCAAGACACCACCCCACCTGTCTGTCCCGAGCTGCCTGCCCAGCCCCAGCTCCCTGGGCACTGCTGGTGCCGCTCCCCATCCTGCTGCCCGGATGACCCACTCCTGGTGACGTCAGCCCCACGCCGGCTCCCGCCTCTGAGCTGCTGCCCTGGAACATGTCGCATTGACGTGAATCGATGAACAGGCTGCTTCTTGCAGAGTAACTATCTTTCTCGGATTCTAATCCTTGAACAAACTGGTGAGACACCTATGTCAGAATTTCCTTTAAACTTTTTATTCGGAATTAATGATAGATTCAAGGGAAGTTGCAAAAAAATAGCACAGAAAGAATTTTCTGCTTCTGGGAAGATGGAGCAGATGTAATTTCTCCCTATTCCTTCCACTAAGTACAACTAAAAACTCTGAATATTTTATATAAAACAAATATAAGAAGATTCAGGAAGGTGGAGAGAAGCAGGTGGGCTGACCAGGGGCCTCAGGATCCAAGGAACTGCTCGGTGGTGAGCACCCCACGTTTTCCTTTGCCTCGTGTGTCTTAGACTTGGAGCTGAAGGGGCTGGCATCTGGAAACGCCAACAGGCAGAGAAAAGCAAAAGCCGACAAAAGCAGATCTCTCTGGCCAAAGACCCGGAGAGGGCAGCCCTGTGAGACGGAAAGCTGTCAGACAGTAACCGCCCTACTTTAGCTAAAGGCACAGAAGACAGCGCGGCCCCGCCCACACCCACACCAGACGGTAATGAGGCGCCCCAACATCCCCACTGGGCTGTGTCACGGGAGGCTGGGTGGGGAGCCAGGACTTTCATCCCTGCCAGCTGGTAATGAGGCCCCTCTCCCGTGGTGTCAGCAGAGACACATGGGGCGTCCAGACTTCTACCCCAGCCCGGCAGGCACAAGGCATCTCTCCTCTCCGAGGAGGCCTAGCAGAGAGTCAGGACTTCGATCTTGGCCTGGTGGTAACAAGGTCACCCTTCTCCCCACCCCACGTCTCCAGGTGAGGAGAAGAAACAGAGCCTTCTACCCCTCCCAGCCAGGAAGCTCTCGGTGGAGGCTTAGCGGGGAGCCAGAGCTCCCACCCCTACCGGTGGTAGCGACACATGTCCCCCAGGGCTGTCAGCGAAGGCCATTGGGAAACCAGGACTTCTATCCCCACCTGGCAGTAATGAGGCGGAGGCCCCGCCGCCCCTGCCAGAGCGGAGTGAGAAGCAGCCAGCTGAAATAGGTTTAAATATGATCCAGAATCTCATATGTAATATGAGATTGTCCAGGTTTCAATTGAAAATCACTCATCAGGGGGAGGGGATTGCTCAGCGGTAGAGTGCCTGCTTAGCATGCACGAGGTCCTGAGTTCAACCCTTAGCACCCCCATTAAATAAACAAACAAACAAACAAATAAACCTAATTACCGCCCGCCCAAAAAGAAAAAAGAAAAGAAAATTACTCATCAAACCAAGAACCAGATAGATCCTAAACTGAATGAACAAAGATAACAAAGATAATAGATACCAACCCTGAGGTGACAGAGATGTTAGATCATCTGACAAAGATTTCAAAGCACACATGATAAAAACGCTTTAACAAGCAACTGTGAAAATGCTCAAAACAAATGAAAAAATAGAAAGTCTCAGCTAAGGTGTAGAAGATTTAAAAAGAAAAGCATCTGTGAGCCAGAAGACAGAAAATAGAAATGACTCCATGTGAACAACTGAGAGAAAATAGACTGGAGAAAAAATGAACAGAGCCTTGGGGACCTACGGGACGACAGATCTAATGTTTATTACATCAGAGTCCTGGGAGGAGAAGAGAAAGAATGGAGCTGAAATAGTAACTGAGAACTTCCAAAATTTGGCAAAAGACATAAATGTACACATTCAGGAAGCTGAGCAAATTTCAAGTATGATGAACCCAAAGAAATCCACACCAAGACACATTGCAGTCAAAATTTCAAATACTAAAGACAAAGAAAAAAATCTGGAAAGCAACGAGAGAGAAATGACACTTTACCAATAGAAGAAACAATTCAAATTATAGTAGATTTCTCATCAGAAATCATGAAGGCAGAAGGAAGTAGCATGACTCTAACAAGGGCTGAAAGAAAAAATTCAGAATTCTATACTCAGAGAAAATTTTCTTTAGAAATTAAAGGAAAACAAAGACACTATCAGATGAAGGAAAACTAAGAGAAATTTTTGTTGGCAGACCCATCCGAAAAGAAATGCTAAAGAAATTTTTCTTAAAAGAGACAAAACAATAAAGCAAGGGACTTTGGAACATCAGGAAAGTAAGCAAAAAATACAGGAAAACACAGTAGGCTTTCCTTCTCCTCTTGAGTTTTCTAAATTATGTTTGACTTAGAAGCAAAAATTATAACACTGATGTGGTTCTAAACATATGTAGGGGAAATATTTAAGACAACCATAAATGGAAAGAGTAAAGGAAACTAAAGGGAGATGAGATTTCTATACTTCACTCTAACTGGTAAAATGATACCAATAGACTGGTAAGTTATGTATATATAATGCAATACCTAGAACAGCTACTGAAATGCTTAGACAAAACAGTATGTTTAAAAAAAACTATAGATAAATAAAAATGGAGTTCTAAAAAATGTTCAGTTAACCCACAAAATGACAGGAAAAAGAAAACAGAAAAACAAAAATAGAGCAAATATAAAACAAAAAACAAAAATGGCAGACTTAAGCCCTAACATTTTAATAATTACATTAAATATAAATGGTCATTTACCATTTAAGGAAAATTAAGATACAAAAATTGGCAATGAGAAAAAGGAAATAGGCAGAGTGAATTTTTAAAATGACCCAACTATGTGCCATCTACAAGAAACCCACCTGCAATAAATAAGGCAGCTTGAAAGCAAAAGGGTAGAAAAAGATATATCATGCAAATATTAATAAGAAAAGCACATGGTTCTATTAATATCAGATGAAGGAGACTTCAGAGCAGTGTAAATTACCAGAGATAGAGAGAGCTTATCTGATGATAAAAGGACAAATCCACTAATAAGACATATCAATCCTAAATGTGTATGCATCGAGGAACAGAGCTGCAAAATATGTGAAACAAAAAGTGATAGAAGAATGGAAAAATAGATAAATCTATAATGGCATGAAGATTTCAAAATTCATCTCTCAACAATTGATAGAACTAGACAGAATCTCAGTGAAAATACAGAATTCAACAGTACTATCAACTAACAGAATCTAAACAACATTTAGAGAATGCCCCATGCAACAATAGCAGAACACACATTATTTTAGCTGCCAAGAAACGTATACCAAGGTAGATTATATCCTGGGTCAAAACGCAAACCTCAAAAAATTAAAAGAATTGAAATTATTCGGTGTGTTCTCTAACCACAATGGAAGCCAACTAGAAGTTAATAACAAAAAGATAACAGGAAGATCTCCAAACAGTTGGAGACTAAACCACACACTTCTAAATAATTGATGGGTCAACAAGAAAGTCTCAAGGGAGAAAAAAAAAGTACACTGGACTGAATTACAATGAAAATACAATGTATCAAAATTTGTGAGAACAGCTAAGGCAGTGCTGAGAGGAAAATTCATAGCACTAAATTCATATGTTAGAAAATAGGGAAAGTGTTAAATCAATAATCTAAGATTTCACCTCAAGAGTCTGTAAGAGAGAGAGCAAGAAACCCCAAAGCAAGCAGAAGGGAGAAAATATTAAAGAGCAGAAATTAATGAAATTGAAAATAGGAGACAGTAGAGAGAATCTGTGAAACAAATAGCTGATTCTTTGAAGTGATAAAACTGACAAACCTAGCAAGACTGACAGGTTTTAAAAAGAATATACGAGTCACCAAAACCTGGAATGAGGTAGGGCATATCACTACAGACCCTGTAGACCTCTGAAGGATAGGAAGGGAATTCTGTGAGCAACTCTGCACATAAACTTGGCACACTAGATGAAAAGGGGCATCTTCTCAAAAAACTCATACTATCACAACTAATATGAAATAAATAATTTGAACAGCCTATCACTATTCAGGAAATTGGATTTGTGGGTTTAAAACTCCTAAAAAAAAGAAGCCTCTAGGCCCAGACGACGATTTTACTGAAAAATTCTACCAAGTATTTAAAGAACAATTAATATTAATTCTATGCCATCTCTTCCAGAAAACAGAAGGAGGAGTGCTTCCCAATTCATTTTATGAAGTTAGTGTTTTCTTGATATCAAAATGGGATAAAACAGTACAATACAAAATGAAATAAAAAACTACAGACCAATATCTCTTTTTAAAATTGTTTTTTATTGAGGTACAGTCAGTTTACAATGTTGTGCCAATTTTTGGTGTACAGCACAATTCTTCAGTCATACATGAATATACATATATTTATTTTCATATTCTTTTTCATCATAAGCTACTACAAGATATTGAATGTATTTCCCTGTGCTATACAGTATAAACTGGTTTATCTATTTTATATATACACCAGTCAGTATCTGCAAATCTTGAACTCCCAGTTTATCCCTTCCAACCCTCCTCCCTCCACCAATAACGTTTATGAATAAAGATTGAAAAACCTTAACAAAAATACTAGTAAGTAGAATTTAACTATTATATATAAAATAGATAATCAGCAAGTTTATACTGTATAGCACCAGGGAACTAGATTCAATATCTTATAGTAATTTACAATGAAAAAGAATATGAAAGGAATATATGTATGAGTAAAATATGTTGTACACCAGAAACTGACACAACACTGTAGACTGACTGTACTCCAACAAAAAAAAGGAGAAAAAATACTAGTAAGTAGAATTTAATGATGTATGAAAAGAATTACACACTGTGACCTAAGTCTCACATCTGTTAAAAAGTTAACTCAAAATGGATAACAAACTTAAATGTAAAATGTGAAACTTAAATCATGGGAGAAAATCTTTGGGATCTAAGGCTAGGCAGAGAGTTCTCAGAGTTGACACCAAAGACATTATCCAGAAAAGGAAAAATTCATAAATTTGACTCAATAGAATTTTAAAATTTTGCTCTGTGAAAAACTCTGTTAAAAAGAAGAAAAGATGAGCTAAAGACTGGAAGAAAATTTGCAAGCCACATATCCAACAAAGGACTAGTATCTTGAATCTATCAAGAATTCTCAAAACTCAACAGTTAAAAAAAAAAAAACGAAAACCCAATGAAACAACTGAATTAGAAAATGGAAAAAAAAAAAAACATAAAGAGACATTTCACCAAAGAAAATATATAGATGACAAATGAAAACATGAAAAGATGGACAGCATCTTTAGCCACAAGGAAAATGCAAATTAAAACCATTGTGGGATGTTTTACTACACACCTATCAAAATGGCTAAAATAAAAAATAGAGACAACACCAAATTCTGATGAGGATGTGGATAAACTGGCTCATTCACACATTGCTGATGGGAATGTCAAATGGTACAGCCGTTTTAGAAAATAATTTAGCAGTTTCCTAAAAAATTTGTCAACTACCACGTGCTCCAGCAATTGTCTTCCTGGGTATTTATCCCAGAGAGATGAAGACTTATGTTCACACAAAAGCCTGTACACCAGTGTTTAGAGTACTTTTACTTTTAATGGCCAAAACCCAGAAACAGCCATGATATTCTCCAGAATTCACTGAGCATTCTCACTGTCCATCTGTGTGAATGACCTTTATCAGGATGAGGAGCTCCTTTCCATTCTTAGTTTTCTGAGACTTTTTTAAAAATCATAAATGGATGTTGAATTTGTTAAATTTTTTTCTTTATATATACAGAAATGATTATATGATTTATGTCAATGTAGTGAATTACATTGATTAATTTTTTATTGAAGTATAGTTTGTTTACAATGTTGTGTTAATTTCTGATGTACAGCACAGAGATTCAGCTATACATACATGTATTCCTTTTTATGTTTTTTTTCATTACAGGCTATTACAAGGTATAGAATATAGTTCCCTTTGCTGTACAGGAGGTCCTTGTTGTTTATCTATTTTATACATAGAACTCCCACTTTATCCCTCCACCCCCCACTTTCCCCACTGATAACCGTAAGTTTGTTTTCTATGTTGGTTAGTCTGTTTCTATTTTGTAAATAAGTTCATTTGTGTCATTTTTTTAGATTCCACATATAAGTGATGTCATATGATATTTGTCTTTCTCTATCTGACTTAATTCACATAGTATGATAATCTCTAGGTCCATCCATGTTGCTGCAAGTGGCATTATTTTATTCCTTTTTATGGCTAAGTAGTATTCCATTGTATATATACCATATCTTTATCCAATATTAATTCTTCAATGTTAACCCTACTCTTTATTTATGTGATAATTCCAACTTGGTCATGATGCATTTTCCTTTCTACATCTTACTAGGTTTGATTTGATAGTATCTTGTTAAGGATTTTTTGTGTCTATCCTCATGAGGATGCTGAGCTGTAATTTCCTTTTCTTGTAGTATCCTTGTCTGGTTTTGGTACAAGAGCAATGCTGGCCTTCTAAAATGGGTTGAGAAGTATTCCCTCTATTTCTATTCTCTAAAGGAGTTTGTGTAAAATTGATATTGTTTTTTCCTTAAATGTTTAATATAATTCACTTACTAAGCTGAATCTTCCCTTTAACCCTCAATCCCTCTGCCAATATGGTAGGTACTTAGTACATGTGGAATGAATACATTTGTGCTTCTAGACCAAGGGTTACAAATTCAAATGGTTTCAAGACTGGGCCAGTAACATAAATAGGTGAAAACACTGGAGAACAATAAGGAGCAGTGGGGTCTGTGGCTAAAGAGCAAAGCATTCAGAGTCAAACTTTAAAAAACTTTTGTGTGAATCTTGCCTGCAGACCTTTGGTTTGCAACCCTTGTAAAGCAATTCTGAGTCCATGTTTTCTTAAGACACAGAAAAGATGTTAGAGGACAGTGTATGAGGCCTATCATATGTAGAAATGTATATATGTGGCTCTGTTTGTTGCTATCCTTGCATCAATTCACCCTCCTCCCCTGCCTCATTTCTCTTTTCTCTCTCACTTTTACAACCCTGAGATCGCAAGCTTCCAGGAAAGCATCAGTATGCTCAGGAAGAAAGTTGGGGGAGGGGAGAGTCATGATGTCATACAGCCATTGCCTGGCCAAGTCCTAGGTACTTATCTAAAGGGAGAGGCAGATAAGAAATGCCTGGTGAGGTTATCAGTCCAGGTGCAGTCAGCCTTTGTGCTGGCAGTGCACAGTCTCGGGGCAGCATTTCCTGGCTAGCCGGCCAGACGTGTGCACGCACTGGAATTCTCTCTAGGGTTGCCTTGATGCCTTCGCTTATACTCCCCAGTGCTTGGGGAGCAGATTCATTGAAAAGAGTTCATAGTACTTGTAGTCATTCATGCTGGGATGCTGGAGCCCTTCTCCCCTGTCTCTTCATCTTCTGAGCTTCACTCCTGGAAAGGGTCAATCGGCAGATTTGACGTGTTCGTCCTGGGTGGGGCCATGTGCTGAGTGCCCAGGGCTGAGCTGGACATAGTCCTGCCCGAGAAACTCAGGACTGCACACCATCAACATAATGACTAGAGACCATCAAAGAGAAACATTATGAAATAAACTCCTGCTCTGTTTCGAAAGGCAAGGAAATGTGTTCTGCATTTTGGAAATCTTTCCATTCAACTGTCAAAATAAAGAAGCAAAGGCTTGCTGCTCAGAGGGATAAACTTCAAAACTGGGGGAAAATCTCTCACAGGGAGCTGGCTCTTTTCCAAACCCACTTGATCAATGAGTGGTTACTGCTGTGGTGTTTTTAAAGGGGAATTAAAATGTTGTTCTATTAGAGCACAGAAGGTCAGAACGAACATGGCCCCTCATTTTCAGGCTTCGTGATGACTTCACTTTTTAAAACAAAAATTTTTTTTTTTTGGATCAGCTCTAAAGTCTTGTGAATTCTTTATAACTCTGAACAAATTCTTACTTGTTTCTCTAAAATAGATCTCGTATCTTTATGGGCTGTTTCATTTTTCCATTGAAGTTTAAAAAATATATTTTGAATTTTCCCTGGCTTCAGGATGAAGTCATAAGACCTCAGAATTGCCAACAGATGCTATCTTGCTAGAACATGAGTGTGTGGGGAAGTTTTATGAAAGTGATTTTCGTGTGTAGAAAAAGATTAGGCATGTATAAAACCTGCCATAAAAAGTACGCACATTCTCCGGGGAATGTCTCAGATTTGATTTCAGGGTTCACTCTTGCGTAGATAACGATGGTCTTTAATTTATACACTTTTTTGGCAGTGAGGAGGGCTTGTTTTTGTGTGTGTTTGGCCTACATCTCCACTGTGATTCTAAATTGCCAAAACTTAAACCTGGAAAACTGGTATTTGAGATTAGGCATAAAATTATGAGGTCATACACCCCTAAGATTGTTCATGCATCTTGGATAATCTCAGCTCCAATGTTCTTTTACGCCGATAACGACCACGGGCTGGGAGCAGTGCAGGTTGTTAAAAGTGCTTGCCAAACTTACTTCTAAAGCTTAACCCCATCAGGGGGGAGAAGAAAAGAAACAGCATTACAGCACAGTGGCTTGAAAGCAGTCTGCCCCATGGTTGGCCCCCGGATGTTTCTCATTGAGTATCTTCCCCAAGGGCAGGCCTGGGACTCATTCATTTCTCCATTTTCAGTCCTTAGCGCAAAGTCAGACAGCGTTAGGTGCTTAGTAGGTATCAGCTGATAATGTTTGATATTAAGAGATGTGTTAACTGGATGTGTCTTCAGGAGGAGGGCCCGTGCCTCAGGACAAAGGATGCTGTATTGCCTTTCACTCCCAAGATGGACTTTTGGAACTTGGAGCAGAGGCTGTGCCTTGAAATCCAAGGATCTGCTTTGCTTGGAGGGAGAGACTTCAGAGAGGGCAGAAGAGAGCTCTGATGCTGGCGAGTTCCTGGGTGTGGCCTGTGCCCTGCTCCCCGGCCCTCCCTCAGAACTTGGGGGGGCAATGGAGTCCCAAGAGGCATCCTGAGGTGGGGGGACTTCCCCTCTCGGAGGCCCTGGGCTGTGGGGGTAGGTCGCCTCCTGGAGGTCGGTGCAGAGAGGACTTGCTGGTGGCTTCTATCTGGAACAGCCTTCTCTCTTCCCCAAGTGGCTGTCACCTGTTCTTCATCTCCAGTCAGATGTCACTCTCTGGGATGACCAGCCTGCCCCCAGTCTGGGTTACCTGCCTCTTCTCCTCTGGGTCTCCTTGTCCCCCGTGCGTCTGTCATAAACCAATCACATGGTGTCGCAGTCCTCGGTGTCATTCATAGCCTGTGGGCTCCTTTGGGAGGGACCACGTCTCCAGGGATCATGGTGTCTCTGTGATCAGAACAGGGTGTGCCCCTCCCTCTGCTCACCCCAATTTATCATCAAGGTTCTATTGAAGAGCATGTATTCTCCCCACTCCCACCCCCGGATGCTTTAAATACTTTTTGTTTTTCAAAAGTGTGACTATTCTGGGCTTAGAATGTGGTTTTCTTTGTGTTTACCCTGTTTGAGTTCATTTTCCTTGTGGTGTACTCTGTCTCATCTGCTGTTGAGACTTTCCCTTGAGTTCTTCATATTTCAGTTCTAGGATGTCAGTTCGGTTATTTGGTTCTTTTTCTCTAAAGATTCTCGTTTCCAATTGAAAATCTACCTTTTGGTATTTTGCCCAAGTTCTCCTTTAGTTTCTTGGACATATCAATCATTATTATTTTAAATTTCTTATCAGCTAACTTCAGTATCTGGATCAACAGTGGTCATGTATCCTTTCCCTGTCTTTTCTGTTCGTTGCTTGTCATATTTTTTTCACTCTCTTCATGCCTAGTAGTTTTAGTGGAATGCTAGACATTGTGTGCAGAAAGCAAGGAGGCGCCAGGAGACTTTATCTCTCCTGGGGGTGGTTCCTCCTCACCTGTTAAAAAATATTCCTGCTTATGTGAAAAAAGCTAAATACAAAGCTGTTCCTGGAGGGAGCATCCAAGAAGGCAGAGCAGGACGCTCGTAGCTTACCTTCTCTCACGAATACGCCAAGAGAGACATCCACGGGCTCACCCATTCACTCAGAACACTGCTGAACTTGGACAGAACATTGCCTTCTTCAAAAGACAAAATTCCTCACAAATCTGGCAGGAAAAAAAAAAACAACTGTCCCTATTGGAAGAAGGAGAGGGCATAGCTCAATGGGGGAGGGTATAGCTCAGTGGGGGAGGGTATAGCTAAGTGGTAGAGGGTATAGCTCAGAGGGGGAGGGTATAGCTCAGAGGGGGAGGATATAGCTCAGAGGGGGAGGGTATAGCTTAGGGGGGAGGGCATAGCTCAGTGGGGGAGGGTAGCTCAGTGGGGGAGGGTGTGCTCAGGGTGCGCGAGGTCCTGGCTTCAGTTCCCAGTGCCCTTGTTAAGGGGAAAAAAAAAGTAGAAAAAAGAATGTCTCCTACATAGTTTCTCCACACACTTTCTAAAACAAAAGTCATGCTTAAGTGAGAAAACTAAATACATGATTGTACCTACACCATGATTTCAGCTGTAAAAATCCTTCCTGCCAGCGAACAAGAACTAGAGGGGAACACGGAAAGATCAGCCCAGTGGGGGACGGTGGTGGGCTGTCTGTTTTCTTGGGCTTCTGATGCAACATGATTAATGTGGTTTATAGGATTTTCAGAAATGTCCTTTTGGAAATCCAGGCATGGCTGTGCAGCTGTACCTGAGATCAGCTTGCAAGATGGTGTCCCAGGTTCTTGTAAGTGGGCCACTGCCCCCCGCCACTTCCATGTGTTCTCTGTTGGAGACTCCGCACTCCTCGTCTGGCCCCTGTCTTCCTCCTCACTGAGACTCTTAGAGAAGTTAGGGGGAATTCACCTCATTGGCCTGTTCTTGGGTGCTCTGGGGAGCTGAGCCCCAGGCTGGGGGCAGGAGAGCTGGGGGAGGGGAGCAGCAGGCTCCGCCCTCAGTGGCTGCAGGACACCTGGTAAACCCCTGGCCTTCCTGAGCCTCAGCTTCTCCATCTGTCAAGTGGACACAATAGCTCTATGTCACAGGGTTGCCGAGGACTCAGGGCTGTGCTGTATGCGGCTGGCCAGAGCTTGGCTAAGTTGGCGTTTGAGCCGTGGGGGCCACGGGTGTGAGCGGACAGCGGCTGCAGGGGCTCAGGCCACTGGTGGAGGATCACATGCGTGGGCCACAGCATGCTGGGCCGATCTGATCAGACACATTCACAAGCAGTCCTCTCTGCTCAGGCCCTGTGCTCCCACGGGACGCTAGACATGGGGGATCAGAGGAATGTGCGATTGCTCCTGCGCGGGGGTCCCTGGGGTGCCAGAGGGCAGCCCCACCTAGTGAGGAGAGAGATGGGCAAGGGGTCAGCACCCAGGCAGGCTGGCCCGTGCAAGACCCAGGGCGGAGGCCCCGTGGACACTGCGAGGAGGGCTGGGGTGGAGGAGGCCTACACCCCCCCAGGCCACAGACCACCCAACCTCACCCAACGTCCAACCCCGAAATTCCAGAGGGACTTAAAGGCGTTTGGTGGTCTGAAACACCAGAGTGCGTAAAGCATGCTCACAAACAAAGTCAGCCTCGTAAACTGTGAAATCCGAGACACAGGCTGACTTTTTTCCGTGTCAGGGTAAGCGCACCACACCTCTCATGTTAGGACTGAAACTAAAAGCACAGATAAGGTCGGAGCCCCCTGCGGTGGTGAGATGCACTTAGATGTTCATCTCAGGTCCTGAAGCTTCTGTCTGTCGTCAGGGCGGGTTGGACAGCAGGGCTGCAGGGTCCCACCCCCTCGTTACACTGCTGCTGAGACAGTCCGGATGCTTGGGGTACACTCAGAAGGGTGAGGATGGATTCACTGGAAGAAGAAGGGCTTGTCGGGGAGGGAACCACAGCCTCAGGCAGAGGAAGGATATTTCACGACCGAATGGAAACTCTGTTCCCCGTAGTGTCTGCTCCACGAGGGCAGGATGTGGTCCGTTTGGTTCATATCTGCACCTAGGACAGCACCTGGCAAATCGTAGGTGCTCGATAAAATACTTGTTGGGTGACTGGATGAGCAAGCCATTCGCTGGGTATGCGGTACCCAGAGAGAAGGGGCTGAAGATAAAACTGAAGGAAACAGGGCAGAGTGTCCCAGGGCCTCACGTGGTGGTCTGAGATCCTGGATGTGGTCCTGCAGACAGCGGGGAGCTGGCTGAGAGGCAGCAAGGTCCCTCTGCTATTGCCGGACTGTCCCGGGCTCTGTGGGAGGGAGTGGCCAGTGTGCAGCTGGCTGGACCCTGGGCAGTAGCCACGGCCACAAACATCGCAGTCCTCCAGGACAGCCCAGGGGCTTGGCTGGGTGTCTTCCTGTAAAGCTTGTGGTGTGTAAGGCTTCTCTCAGCACCACCCACCGCAGGGCCACACCCACCGCAGCGCCACATGGCAAGAGGAGGCTGGAAGCCATCCTGAGCAAAGCCAAGTTGCTCGAAGGAAGGTGAGGGGCCAGCCTGGGGAGGAAGAAGCCAGGCCTGGCCGCCAAGTGGGAGACATCAGAGGAGGCCACCTTGTGCCCTGAGCAGAGCGTGCTCCTGGATGCCAGTGGACATCCAAGCCCCGGGGCCTCCCTCTGGAGAATGGCAGCTCCCAGCCCACCGGCTTCTAGGAGGCCCAGAGCTGGCGCTGTGCCAGCCTGTGGCGTAGCACCTGGCCCCAGGTCAGGGCTCTGTAAAGACACACCGGGATACAGCTGGAAACAACACAGAAATGCCAGGCCCAGCTGGAGGGGCCAAGGCCACTCTCCAAAACTTTGCTGTTCTTTCTGCCTTGGGCGCTTCTCCCCTCCCATCTCTGCTAGCAGAGGAGCTCTGCGTCCTCTCCCCAGCTCACGTTTCAGGGTCTCCATGAAGACTTCCAAGATCAGCTCTCCCCTACATCGTCCCCACCCCACCCCCCGCCTTCCTCTCCTCCTCCATCGTAGTTAACACTTACCCGACTGGTCCCATCGCTAAGCACAGGTCTAGAAGCTTCACATACAGTATCCAATGTAATCCTCCCAACACCAGTAACACCAGTTTGAGGGCACTGTCAATAGCCTTTTTTGTAAAGAAGCCACTGCAGCTCAGAGCAGGTAAGTGACTTGCCTAAAGTCAGCCAGCCAGCGAGGGGTGGAGGCAGCATTTTGACAAGAGGTGGTGAGGACAAAGCTTGCTCCTTGCCGTCAGGGGACACTGCCAGGTGAGACAGGGGACTGTGGTCTCTAACGCTGTCCCAGACACAAGTGAACTTTTTTATAAAACAGAAACATACTCTCAGACATAGGAAATAAACTTGTGGTTACCTTGGGGGAAAGGGGATGGGAAGGGATAAATTGGGAGTTCGAGATTTGCAGATATGAACTACTATATATAAAATAGGTAAACAACAAGGTCCTACTTTAAAGCACAGGAAATATACTCAAATCTGGTAGTAACCTATAATGAAAGTGAAAAAGGATACGAAAAGGCACATATGCATGTATACGTATGACTGAAACATGACGCTGTGCACCAGACACTGACACGACTTTGTAAACTGACTCTACCTCAATAAAAAGAATTAAACAACTCTACTGCTGCCCCTCGGCGCCCTGTGTGTACAGGAGCTGAGTTCCTTGAGAGCCAGGCCCAGGCCCCTCTTGGCCAAATGCACCACCCACTCTCCTCTCTGTTTCCCCTTTCTTTTCTTGCCCACCTGGCAAACTTCTATTGAGCATCCCTGAGAGCCCCCCTGCTCCCTGCAACCTGCTTCTTTTTAGGGCACCTGTGGTCTCCTCCAGACCACAAGCTGCTCCAGGGAGCCGGGCCCGACACTTCCGGGTCCCAGGGCCCAGCAAAGGGCCTGGCACAGATTTGTGCTTGTGGATGAACAACGCTAACCCAACGTGGACTGGTTATGAAGTGGCCCTAGTGTTGAGGGGACTAGACTGAGCATTGGTTTTGCTACTTAATTACTGTGTAATCTCAGGCAAGTCCCTGCACCCATCTGATCCTCAGTTTTTCTCATCTGTATTATGGGGGCACATTGAGGCAAAGAGAGACAAAGACACTTCATAAACTCTGGGCTGAAGGCAGGGATGATGGCGGCTCCCCAGCGCAGCTCCAGGGAAGGCCCGGGGCCCTACTCCTTGCTTAGCAAAGGGAACACTGCAAGGCTCAAAGCTTGACAGATTTTCCTAATGCGAACCCACACGATCAAAAGATTGTTGTGTTCCTTTAGAAAACATTACCTGCAGAGACTCCCTGTACCGACTATTTAGTTTAACAAGTTTGTTCTGGTTGCAAAGACCCCAGCGGCTCCCCCGCGTCCACACAGCTGGAACCTCGGAGGAAGGTTCAGGCCTTTAATTGGAACCATTTGTCCTTCCAGCGAGCAGCAGGTGGCTGGGCCAACTTAGAAAGAGATGCTCATTAGAGCAGTATGTGCCCTTTGACCCAGGCATCTGACTTCTGGGAATCTGTCCTAAAGAAATAATCCCAAATACGGAGAGGCTCACGGACAAATAAACGGTCTCTGCAGTGTATCTTACAGCAGCAGAGAAGCTGCAGTCAACCCGAGTATCCAAGGCAGGGGTGAGTCGCTGGTGCTTTGTTGTCCCCTCCACCCTGTGAGGACAGCTTTGAGGCTTTGCAGCACCTCAGAACAAGGTCATGAGAGAATATTGATTAAGGAAATCAAGTTACAAACTCTGTACCCCGAGACGAGCTGTGTAAACAACGCATATAAAACACTGGGAATACATACCCCACAGTTCAGGCTGTGTCCAAGGAGGGAACTTGGGTCACTTTTTCCCCCCTCTGTCTTCCCAGTCTTCTGCAATGTGGTTACAGTGAAAAGTATATTATAACCCTAAAAAAAGAAGTCAAAGCAGAGAAACAATGGCTGGTTTTCCTGGGGAAGAAAGAGAACTTCTAACTTTGTAGAAACAAGTTCTACAGAACCACTCGTATGGCCTTTTTCAGTTTTCTCCCTCTAATGGAAAAGTCATACATGGACAGAGTAACAAATATTTAGTGCAGAAAGACCCATAAACACCACTATCCTAGTGCCACTGCTTTTTTCTTCCAATATTTCTCCGTGTTTATATATATTTTATCAGGGCCTAGTGTATATGCAATTTTAAGTTCTGCCTTCATTTTTATTTTATTTACAAAACAAGTACCTCTGTTGCGAAAGTGTTCATAGTTTAAATTTTCTTTTAAATGGAGGCACTGGGGTTGGACCCAGGACCTTGTGCATGCTAAGTTTGCACTCTACCGCTGAGTTATACCCTCCCCCATAGTTTAAATTTTGAAAAGTTACATGATATTCCATCGTGGGGATCTGCCATGTGCTGACTTAACTCTTCTGCTATATTAGACACTGGTCATTATGTTTCCAGTTGTGTTTATCTTTCTAAGTCTCATGGCAATAAATATGATTGTACATACAGTACACACAGTTGTACATACGGAACACGTAAATCTCATCACTTGGCTTTATATCAGCAGCAGCAAATTAGAAAAAGTGATGGAAAAAATATTCCATTCAGAATGACAATAAAAAATAGGACTAAAGAAGTAAGATGCATGATTTGTACTTTAAGAAACTGCAAAATTTTCATAAAAGTTGCAGATGTCAGAGAAGGCGGCGGCATGGGCTGGGCTTCGTTCCCCAAAGGTGCTACCCCACTCCACCCGTCACCCATAACCCCTTTCTCTCTATGTACGAACTTGTCTTTGCTTAACCCAACAATTTCACGTACAACGACAAAATTAACGTTCCCTACCCCGGCTGGAGGCAACCAAAGTCCTGTCCAGATATTACATCTTCAATGTAAGCAATCTAATGAAGGCCCCTGTTCAGTGTTCACCATCTTCAGGGACCCGTCCATTCCCCTACTGGTTCTGTAACCATCCCATTGCGAGTAGCGGGAACCACCTCGGGCTGAAGGTCAATAGGAAAAAGGTTATTGAAATGGCATCGGGCAGCTCGTAGAACTAACGGGAATACCACAGACCACGCCTCAAAGCTGGGACAGCCAGAGACACCTGGAGTAAAGCCAGGACTACAGGCACATTTCAGGTCGCAAGACCAGTCAGGTAATGTCCCTGCCGCCTGCCACCATGCCGCTCAACCCCGGACGCCACCATTCCTCTGCTCTTGGTGCCAACCCCAGGAGCTCCACGTTCTTGCTGCTGCTTCTCACTGCTCACACAATGGATTCGCCACCAACCCTGCTTCTTTCGATCACCAGCTCCCTCTACAAAATCTGAGGCAGCTATGTGAGGTTGGCCCGCCTTGGTCACAGGCCAGCATCCTCGCTCTACGGGAGTCTGGTGTGGGAGATGTGAGGGTTTGGTTTCTGCAGTGGGAAGAAAACAGTGCCTCCCGGTGAGGCTCTTAGGTGCGGAATTCCTCAAAGACGGAGAAAGAATAGGTGCCTGTTCTAATTCCAACCCCTCTCCTGGACCTGTTGGAAATTCCAAGATCATCATTCTGCTGTCTATGGCCAGCAACAAAAGAAACGCAAATCTGCCTTGAAACAAGCAAAAACCTAAACTCAGGCAGTCCCCGTCGCCACTGCTGCGCCCGGGGTGTCCAGAGACAGTTTTCCCAGAACCTCCGCAGTTAAGAGTTTCATTTTGTCAAAACGAAATCCCACGGCTTCAGCCGTGTAACGGCTCCTTTTCCTTCTTCTTTTCTTTTTTAACCACTGGAGCTCCAGTGCCTTTCATCTTTTTAACAACCGCTTTTTCCCCTTATCTGCTCTTGGGACAGCCAACTCTTGTGCTCCCCCCACCCCACGTCAGTCTTTCATCTGGCTTTTCTGTCTTCTGGACTTTTTGTTTGTGTGGGGCGGGAGCTTTAGTCTTCAAAGAAGAGCACAGCTCCTCAAGAACTATGTTTCCACATAAAAATAAATCATGGTGGTTTTGTTTGAATTTGCCCTGATAATTCTTCTGATCTGTGGAGAATTCTGGGACAGCTGAGGTTCTATGATCCCCTGGGATGTCGTTGCTGCCCCACCTCCTTCCTTCCCTGGTCCCAACAATGTCCCAGACCACGGCCACGTGACACCTCCTCCTCACCCCTCTCTAACTGTGTTAGTCTGCTAGAGCTGCGTAACGAAGTGCCACAGATGGGGGCTTAAACAAGGGAAACCGGTTTCCTCGTGGTTCTGGAGGTCACGAGTTCAAGATCAAGTTGCTGGCAGAGCTGGTCCCTTCTGAGACTTCTCTCTTTGGCTTGCAGACGACTGTTCTCTCTCTGTGTTGTCACATGGCCTTTCCTCTTTGTGTGTCTGGATCTAATCTCCCCTGCTTCTAAGGACCCCGGTCATACTGGATTGGGACCACCCTAAGGACATCATTCTAACTTAATCCCCTCTTCCAAGTCTCTGTCTCCAAATGCAGTCACGTCCTAAAGTACTGGGGGTTAAACTTCAATTTGTGATTCTGGAGGGCGGCTCAGTTCAGCCCATAGCACTAACCAACCACCAGCTGCTGTGCTGGGCGGGCTCTGTGGGGTGGTGATGAACGTGTGGGCTCAGCACGCAGACATGCTGTGGGTGCATCCTGGCCCTGCTGCTGGTCCACGTGAGGCTGGCAGCTTCCTCAGTGGTCCTGCTCCCCCTGCTGTGAACTAGGGTTCCTGCGGAGGGGAGGGCACTCCTTTCTCACGCTGGCTGTGCCTGTGAAATGGGAGCAAACCAGAGGGGAGCAAAGGTGCGGGACATGCGGGAGCAACACCCTTAGCAATCCTGGGGGTGGTGGGGGGTGAAATAATGAGAGGGGCCCAGTCAGGGACCTCTGGTCACTTTCCGGTCACCATCTGCCCTGATGACAGGGAGCCATCGTGAGATGTGGAGGAGCCACACAGTGTGGGAGGCACAGGTTCAAGAGTGTGGAGGAGAGAGATGTCTGCTGGAGGACCACGGGCACCCAGGGTTCTCCATGGTTTGTGTACGTGGCATCTTTTGGAAGCTCTCGTTTTCAGAAGCCCACTTGAAGAGATGGAACCTTTCTCCATTTGTCACCTAAGTCACCCGATTGCCCCTATGACCTTCCCGAGGAGGAGGGACACCCAGGTAGTGGAGAAGGGACCCGTGGCAGGCGGGATGGTGAGTGGGCTCAGGAGCGGAGGTGATTGGACTGCAGCCCTGGGCCAGCTCCATGCCTGGCAGAGGGCAGTGCCCGGGGAGCCTCACTGGGCATCAGCTCTGCCATCTCCCTGAGCCTTGGTCTCCCCAGCTGTCATGTGGAGTGGGCAGGGGATGCCCATCTCAGCGGAGGTGGTAATGCTGGGCACGGCTCTAACTCAAAGCTGTGCTTTCTCACCGAGCTGCCCTGCCAGTGCCAGAACCATGGCTTTCTCCGAGGATGTGCAGAATGGTCCTTGCCCTCAAGGAGCTTATGGGCTAGTGGGCAGGGAGAAAACCAACACTTCAGCAAAGAAAGAAGAGTATGAAGCAGTATAAGTGTCATAAGGGGGGTGGCATCTCGGCTGAGACCTGAAGGACAGGATGGAGCTGGCCGAGCAGAGAGCCAGGAACAGAGGGGAGGTGCTTGGTGTTCTAGGAGTCGTGCAAAGGCCAGGGGGCTGCTGCCAGTGCATGAGGGATGTGGGGCCAAGATGCCCCTGGAGGGATGGGCAGGGGCCAGGGTAGCCACTGCCCTCAGAAAACCACCCAGGGGGGCAGCAGCACATGTAGGAACCAGCAGGCCTGTCCTCCAGAGGCTGGGCAGCATCAAAGTCATTTCGTTGCTGACATGGGGAAAAACAGTCCACATGTGCCAACAATGATCTTTCAAACAAACGGAGAATTATTTGTTAATTGGGGGGGGGGGGGCGACTGTTCTGCTCCTCTGAGATGAGAGAAAGCTGGACTGTCACAACGGGACATAATGAATGACTTCCTGCTTGGAGTGGAATCCAAGCGGTGCATGTCATCTCGCCCTGGACTGGGGGCCAGATGGTGGGGGGCTGCTCCGGTCCCTAATTCCCCAAATGGAACTTCTCTGAAGACCATCCCATCTTCTGAAAACTACAAGCAATGTGTTGCTCATCAAATTTCGTGATGCTTAAAGACCCAGAAGGAAAATGATTAGAATTTTAGTGCCAGAAAGAACCTTGTCTCTCCTGATAAAGTGATACCCTTCTTTTGGTCAGAAACGAGGGACTGCACAAGTGATCATAATTTGATTTTTACTTTGGTCGCCAAGAAACTCAGAGTAAAGTTCAGGTGTAGGAATTTTATCACTCCAGGTTTCTGGTACAATGATTCCTCTCTGTCTCAACTGTTTCCTAAAAAATAAAAACTAAAAATCACATTTTCACTAGTCAAGCACAATAATCACTTTCGTTTAGCTCCCTTTTGATCTCTAGCTGCATAAGTATAGCTTTTACACAGTCCTAACTGCAGTGTGAATCGATACATTCACAATCTTGTTTTCCTTTTTTTATGTAACATTGGTTCACAAAGATCATATTTCTACTTAGGCATCGTATTCAGCCTTTTCAACAATGGCACAATATTCCGTTGAGTCACTGATAATTGACTTTGTTGACTCCAAACATACATACACTATAAATAGGCTGTTGTTGGACATTGCATCTTTTTATAGATTTTCACTGTAATAAACAATTCTGCTATATAAAAATAAGTGGATAAAGGATACGAAAGAGAAACACCGATATGAAAAACGTTCATCCTCTGTGGTGGTTAAAGACACACATTGAAACAACAGGATGGCCGTTATTTCACAAATAGCAAATAGCCCAGATTAAACAAAGACGCTCCTCGGCGCTGGAGAGGAGGTGCGGAGACCTGCAGCCTGGCTCCTGTCTCTCCCGGGGGGCGTGAACTAGTCTACTTCGGGGTGCAGCAACTGCTCTTCCAGGACGTCCACGCCAGGAGCTGGGCCTAAAGCACACAGATTTTACTGCAGCACGATTTATCACGCCCAAACGTAAATGGCCTGAATGTCTGATAACAGGAGTGTGGTTAAGTAAGCGTGCATTCAGCTTTGACAGTCTTCACTCGCTAGATGCATGATGCAGGTTTCTAATAAGGGGGGACACGTTTATGCTGTAGTGGTGAGTGAAAAACAGAACCCGGGATGCAGGTGAGCCCGGGACTGAGGGTCAGATGGCCTGGACTCAGATTGCAGAGCTGCCAATCACTGGCCATGAGAATCTGACCAATGACCTCACCTTTCTGAGCCTCGGGTTCCCCATCTGCAGAATGGGGGATACTGAAGCCTCCTGGGGCTGTTGCGAGTGTTGATGAAATAACATGAGCACACAATATGTTGCACAAGCTATGCTTTCTCTGGTTCTCTAACTTCTCTTCAGGGTACCCTCATCCTCCCATGGCTTAAAAACATCAAATTAATATTGGAGACTAATGAGTCTCCAACCTGCCTCTGGCTTAGAGCTTCCCACCTATTCCACATCCAAATGCTTTTAGGACCTTCCCGTACCACCTTTGTGGGCATCAGGACACACCATCTAAAGATGGACCAGATAACCTTCCTGAGCTGCCGGGGGTCTCTGGTGCCTCCATGCCTTTGCAGATGCCAGTCCCTCTGCCCAGGAAACCCTTCCCTCTTTACTGCTCGTCTTTCAAGGGCCAGTCCCATGCCCCTCTTCTGGGAAGCCTCCTTAACCCAGCAGGCAGTTAGCAAGCAGGCCCCTTTCCTGAGCTTTTCTGGACTCTTTGCAACCCAAACTTAGGAGGCATCCTGTGGGGAGATGATTGTTTTGTCTGGTTTTGATTTTTAAATCTAGCATTCATTCAGAAAGGGGCACATAGCAGAAGTGAACAGCTTGAGAAATTTTCCCAGACTGAACCCAATCTTGAAATCAATACACAGATTTAGAAATCATCCCAACTAGCTCCCCAATCCCTACCTTGTGCCACCTCCATCACTAACCCAACTGCAGGGTCATTGCTCTCCTGGCTTGTAACTTGCAGGTCATGCAGTAAGTGTTCCTCAGTGTCTGGCTCCATGGTAGCACCTGTCTGAGAGCTGTCTGTGTTGCTGCCGGGTGGTAGCACTCTCACTTTTCAGGGCTGTGTAGTGCTCCACAGTAACTGCCCAAGTATTTTCATTCTGCTGCTGGTGTGGTTGGGCCATTCCTAGTTGGAAGTTACTATGAACTGTGCCGCAGTGAACACTCTGGCACATGACTCTGTCTCTTGGTGCATATGACATGCATATGCCTTTCTGCTGGGTGTAAACCGGAAGTGGACTGCTGGGTCCCCTACACTTGGCTAATGGTGTTCCTATGAGTCTCACCCCATTGCTCCCCATCTTCACCTGCTTTTTGTTGTTGTTATTTTTTAAAATAAATCTATTTATGGTCCCAACAGACTAATTCATCCTCAGTAACCACTGACTGGTTGCAGCCATAAATTCCTGCACAAAGAGGTGGCTCTCGCAGGCCCAGCTCAAAGGCTGCCTCCTTTTCGACAAAAAAAGAATCTTTTTCTCTGCCCTTTGGTGTCCCGGGTTCATCCCACTCCACTGGTGTCGGGATGTTGGTGGAGTCTCTGGGCCGCCAGACCGGCGGTCCCCGGAGGGCAGAGCCTGGTCCCAGCCCGGAATATCCCTGGGGTGGGCCACCGACCCGCAGAGCTCCGGGCGACTCGCGCCAGGGTGGTTGAGGGCGGGAAACCAGCAGAAGGCGGGTTCCGGGCTTTTCTCTGGGGAGGCGTCCCGCAGAGAGATCCCGGAATGGATACTGCCTTTATTCCCCCTTCTAAAGGCGCCTCCGACCCTAGGGACCCCTCCCTGCCTGGGCGCCGGGACCCTCCCCCCGCTTCCCGCGGAGTCGGGCGGAGCTAACCTTTGATACCCAGCCCGCCCCTCCGGGGCATGGGTGGGGAGGGGATCGGGTTTCACTGGCGCAGGGGGGTGTGGGGTGGTTGGTGGGGGTGCTTCCCGCCCGAAAGCGCCCCCCTTCCCCGGCCCCTACCAGGGAGAAGTTTGGGGTCCCGGTTCCCACCCTGGCCGTGGGTCTGCGCGCCCCATGGAGCGGGGGTGCCGGGAGGGAGGGGGCCCGGAGGTCCCGGGCGGGGAGCGGCCGAGGGGGAAGGGAACCGGGCGCCCCGCGGCCCCGCCTCCGCCGCGCCCTCCTCCGGGGCGGGATAATTGAACCGCGCGGCCGCGGTCCTGCGTTGGCTGCGGAGGCTCGGCCGGAGCTTGGAGCCCGCGCTGCCCGCCGCGCCCGGAGCCGCGCCCCGCGCCCCGCGCCTTTGTCCGCTCCGCCGCCCGCCGCCCGCCGCCCGCCGCCCCATGGAGCGCGCCGCCCTGTCGCCCCGGGTCCCGCTGCCGCTGCTGCTGCTCGGCCTCTTGCTGCTGGCGGCCCGAGGTAGGGGCGCGGGTGGGGGGGGGGCGGCGCCGGAAGGGAGGGGCGCCCGAGTCCACGGACCCCGCTCTAGTGACCCCCACACCCCAACCACCGCGCCCCTTGGGAGTTTGGGAGCTGCCGGCGCTGCACCCCCACAGCGGTCCTTGGGGTGGCTGAGCTGAGCTGCCGTCCAGGCCCCGGCGACGTCCCCCCCCACTACCCCTCTCCTGGCTTCCGGCCTAATCACCGCGCTGACCTGGGGACTTGTTTTAAAGACGGCTCCCCCCCAGACACACCATCCTGCAGGCCCTCTCACCTTCCGCCTGCCTCACCCCTGGGGCTGAGGTGCGGCCCAGGGAGAGGAGGCTCCTTGCCCCTGGAGCCCCTTGGCATACCTGTTCTCCCTGCCCCACCTCCACCCCTAGCAGGGGCCGTTGTACCCAGCTTGCTGATGAGGAAACAGACTGGGGACTGGGGAACAGTAATTCGCCCGAGAGAAAAAACTAGTCATGGTGTAGGGGGTGCACGTGAAGGAACCAAAGAGGAAGGGAGTAGTCTGGAGGTGTCAGGGTGATAGCTTTGTGTCTGGGGACCCCCTGCCCTCCTGGGACGCAAAGGCCCCCAGGCAGAGGCTCTGCCGGCCTCCATACTCAGCTGTGGCTGGGGACAGGCCACTTCCTTACCCACCCGCCTGGTGGCCAGGGGGTCTCCACTAGCAGCCCTGTGGCCCAGAGCCCCCAGCCCTGGCACGGACAGCACTGGGATGGCAAACACCCAGCTCATCCTTCTTTCTAACTTAATCCTCAAGGCCTACCTCCTCGGGGGTGACCATGAGGCCCTGCCGATCATAGCCATGACCTTTGACCTCTCTGCTGACCCGTGGCTCACCAGTCATTAGCCAGGCCTGCCTTCCTGGGGCCAGGCCCAGATAAGAGCCCCGACCACCCTCGGAATCCGGGATCCTTTACTCTGGCTGAGTTGAGTTTCTTTTAAACTCTCTAGTAACCACCCTCCTCCTGTCAAAGGTCACTTGTCCCAGCTAATGCTTGCCTGGAGTCAGGGATTCACGGAGAGGCTGGGGGTGGTGGGGAGAGCTCTGCAGGGGTTTCTTTGGCTCTCTGGCTCCCTGTAGCTGACAGGCATGGAGTTCTGGCTGTTCAAGGCATTGGCTCCATCCTGGGCACGTCCTGGGGGACATCCCTTGGGGGAGATGGTGGGTGGAGGTGTAGGGCTCAGCGTTGGTAGCAAGAGTCGTCCCAGGTCCTGGGCTTACAGGACGCTTCTTGGAGGAGACAGTGTTTGGGCAGGAGCTAGTCAGGCAGCCAGGGAAGGAGGGGAATTCAGGTGACCACTGGCTGGAGTCAAAGCCCAGGGAGGCATCCGATGGGGGACCACACAAAGACTCCTCTTGGAAATGGAAGGGGCCCCAGAAATCACCTGTATTTTACAGACAAGGAAACTCGAGGTCCGAAGAGAAGGCATAGTTGAGCTTTCCCAAACCTGCTTCCCCAGATTGCTGTTCTTTTTTGCCTACTGTTTGAGAAGGGTCCCCTGCAGCCTGGCAGGTCTGGCAGTGTCCAACTTTGAAGGAGCAGTGAGACTTGCTAGGCTGGAGTGGCTCCCTAGCCCTGACTAATGGTTTACAATGATCTTCTTCATAAAGAAGGTCCTAACTTGAAGTGTGTAAAAGAAACCTTTTGATTGCACGCAGATGAGAATGCCTGTGGCCCTTTGTTTCCTTTAGGAGGTCTCTCTTTAGAGTTTTAACAAGTTTGATGTGGTTTGGGGAGAGGGAGTTAGAAGACTGCATGGTTCCTTTCTGTGCCTGCAAGCTCAGAAGCTGTAAGGTTCTCTGAAGCCTTGTAAGGCTGAGGGTGACACTGTCCTCACCCTCTGTGAGCAGTGAGGTCCAAGAGGAAATGTGCAGCTTAAAAGTGGTCGCAGAAAAGGCCTTGATGGTGAGCCTTTTAGCTAATCTGCTGAAACTCATTTGGCGACCTGGCCACCAAAATGGAGCAGGACACTGGCCTTTTGTGCCAAGGGGCAGAGTTGGAACCACCAGTCTGTCCTGGGTCTGCCTGTCCTGTTGGGCTTTGCTGAGAGCCAGGGTGGGAGGGAGCAGAGAGGAGGAGGGTGCGGGGAAAGACGGCTGTGTTTTCTCCAAGACTTTCTTGGCCTGTGGCTCTAGCCGGGCAGCCTTTCTGACTGATTACAGAGAACGTCCCTGGGAGAACAAAGGGGAGAGAGGACTTGGCTTGGAAACACGTGGCTGCACCAGTGCCGTTCCTGGAAGTTTCCCAGTCGGGTGGCGGGGGCCAGACAGACGGAGGGGGGCTGCTGGAGCCCGAATGCATGAAGATGAGACTCAGGGTGCCTCGGGGCCAGCGCCAGGGCCTCTCCTGCGGGGCCACAGCTCTGGGTCACGCGCCTTCCCAGCCCCGTCCGAGGCCCCCTCCAGCTCAGTGTGGCGTTGATGGTGTGTGTACGGGAAACGCGCCTCACTCACCGCCGGGACCTAGCAGGCCGCCACGGGCGTTTGTGGGACCACTGACAACTTTGCCTGTCGTCTCCTGGAAAAAACCCATGGGGTGGTTTGGTGGTTTTCTCATTTGTAAGATGGAGATAGCAGAAACCTTCTTCTTAGGTGGCCTTGGGGATGAGGGAGAGAACACAGGACGGTGCCTGATGTGGGAGCTGTATTATTATTATCTGTTATTTGTGTTGTTCCTTTCTTGGAGTAGGACAGTTTAGCTCTACTAAAACTGCATTTCCCCAGCCAGGAGTTGGGAAGGAGGTCTAAGAGGGCCACAGAACTGGTAGCTGTCAGGTGCCAAAGCCGTGTTGGTGAAGGTCATGCAAAGTGGCCTCAGCTGGCCTCTTTTGGCACTCCATCATCTGTACACTGACATCCGCTGAGGGCCAGCTCTGTGCCAGATACTGTTCTAGGTTTTGGAGACATGGCAGGGAGGAAGAGACACCCTGCCCTTCTGCCCGTGGGGCACATCCCCTGGGAGATCCAGAAAAGTGAACAATTACAAACCAATTCCAACAAGGAGAGAGTCAGGGAAGACTTCCTGGAGGAAGCAGCACACAAACTGGGATGTGAAGGAGTGGAAGGTTGGCTAAGTTTTTGGGGAGGGCTGGGAGTCGAATGGGGAAGGGTGCTCCAGGCAGAGAGAAAAGCATGGGCAAAGGCCCAGAAGGTGAGAAAGAACATGGGACTTCCCAGGGTTCTGTCTCCTTCCTCATGCTTGGAGAAGACCCCAGTGCCTCGCACCCTCTCCAGCAGCGCGCTCTCGCCTCCATTCCTTTGAAGGTGGGGCTCTGTGAGCAGTGGACGCTGTGGGTGGGGCAGCTTTGCAGGAAAATAGTTCTAATAGGGTACATGAGTATCTTGCCAGTATATTTCATACAGCAAAATGTTTTTCTTTTTGCAAGACGTCAAATTATAACAGTTTTATCAATAAATGCTTTTGCAGGCTTTATCTGGTTCCAGTTTCCTTGTAATGATCTCAGATGTGGCTAGATAAAATGGGAGGGGGGCATTGCTTATACAACTTTCCTGGGATCAGAGACCCTTCTGTCTAGAGGGGAGCTCAGAGCTCAGAGGGTGTAGTGTTAAGGCGAAGTCATCTAGCTCGTAGCAGGCTTGGCTGGACCAGAGGCTGTGCCCTGCGGGCCGGCCCTCTTTCCACCGGGCCACCTCCTTTAACCCCCAGGCAGGTCCTAACTAGAGGCCAGGGCCGGAGGGAGTCAGCTACCTACGTGTTATCAGGAGGGTCCTTCGTCCACCCGCCCAGTGGTGGGGACTAGTACTCAACCAGAGCAGGGAGGCTGGTCCCAGCTCTGAACATGACTCGAGGGGGCTTGAGCAACTCCCACACCCTCTCTATTCTGTTCCCTTCCGTATGGAATGAAGACTGTGCTCTGGGAAATTGTTATAATTGAAGTCTCTTACATTTAGTCACTAATTTAATCCTCTCAACAACCCCATGAAGTAGGTACTACTATTATTTCCGTTTTATAGAAAAATAAACTAAGGCCCAGAGCAGTTGCTGCAGCAGGTGACATGATCCAAAAGGATAAATGGGTTCCAGAAAAATACTGTCTCAGCCTGTTAGCATAAAAATGCTCTGAGAGCTGGCATGTTAAAAACCAGTCCTGGCAAGCAGCCCTTGCTCAGGACCCCGGGTAGTGAAAAGAGGACACGGGACCCCATACTCCTAACCAGTTGGCCGAACAGCACTCCAACTCCATAAACCAGTGCTGTGTGTACCAGAGGCTCCTTTGAAAAGATAGGCATTTTCCGCGGGGGGAAGAGGGAGACCCCAGAAGCCAGAGCCATAGTCTGGGCCCTTGAGGGGCTCTCAGCCAGCTTGACAGGAGGCAGCCCCCCCACAAGGTGACAGCACCTGTCCTGGTTCAGATCCAAGGATGAGCCCGTCCTGTGCTGGCTGGTCGTGCAGCCCAGGGTCTGGCCTGGCCCTGCCTCTCCCTCTGCTGTGGCCTGAGTCAGGCCCTCCTCGCTGCTGTGGTGGGATGGGGCTCAGAAGCCCCCCGAGGAACCCAAGGTCGAGGTCATAGTGCTCCTCCCACTGCAGGGGGAGGGGTGCCTGTGGGGTCGGCGGGCTCTGGCTGCGGGATGCTGGGAGCCGTCTGGAACTGTCCTCAAGGTGGAGAGTCACCCCTTTCCTGGCACTTCTGTGAAGGAAAGTACTCTTGGCGGGTCCTGGGTCCTGGACACAGCAGGGCGGGCCCAGCATCTGAAGAGGACGGTCCTGGAAGTTGTCATGTTCCTGCTTAATCTGTTGGGACACTGCCCCCGGCCTTGCCAAGTAACCTTGCCAGAGCGCTGTGCCAACACGGCCAGCGCCAGGAGTCTGGAAACCAGATTCCCACCCAGCTCTGTTGCCGACTTCCTGGGGGATCCAAAGCACAGGGCCTCCGGTTACTCCTTCCCGAGGCCAGCGTCCCAGAGCCTTCTTTTCCCCACGTGAAGGGTTTGTGATATGCTGCACGGCCAGCTTCAGGCCACTCAGAGGGGACGCCCCACAGACAGGGTCTGGACCCGCTGGGATCTTACTCAGGCCCAGGACGGGGTCTGTGATGGGCACTCAGCCGGATCTGGGGAGGACACGGAAACTGCAGGTCAGCTGAGCAGCTCCCTTTACATGGATGGGGAAACTGAGGCCCAGAGGGGAAGTGCTTGTCTGAGTTCCCTTAGCTGCTAAGTGCTGCCATTTGTAGGCTGTTTTTCAGTTCTGTTCAGCCGACAGTTCCCAAGTGTCTCCTGTGAGCCTGGTCTGGCCACTGAGGAGCCGTTTGTCACACATCTGAGTGCAGCTTGTACCTCCATTTATTCAGCACGCACTCGTTGAGGGGTCAGGCCTTGGACTAGGCCCCAGGGACACGGGATAAGGGCTAAGGTCCGGGTCCACTCCTGGAGTGTGTGTGCTGGTTGAGTCTCCTGTGGCTCTGGACCGAACTACTGCAACCAAGTGACTTAAAACAAGAGAAATTTCTCCTCTCACTGTCCTGGAGGCCAGAAGCCAGACATTCAGGTGTCTGCAGGCTCTGCTTCCTCCAGAGGCCTGGGGGAAGACCCGTCCTTGCCCCTTGCAGCTCCTGGTGACTCCAGGAACTCCTTGGCTTGTGACTGCATCACTCTGCCCTCCTCCTCTGTCTCTCCTTTGGGCGTTTCGAAGGACACTTGTCATGGGACTTAGGGCTCACCTGGATAATCCAGGACAGTCTTCATCTTGAGAGCCTTAATTACATCTGCAAAGACCCTCATTCCAAATAAGGTCACGTTCATAGGTTCTAGGGGTCAGGACATGGACAGGTCTCTCTAGGGGCCGCACTGGACCCACTGCACAAACCAGTGCACTAACAGTAAACGCAGAGACAGATGCACTGACGAGAGGTGTCGAAGGGATCCATGCGGCGACGACACACACCGTGGTAGTGGGAAGGGTGGCTCCCAAGTGGGTGGCGGGGCTGGGGATGATGCTTGAGCTCAGATGTGAATGGCAAGGGGCCACCTGTGACAAGCACTTGGACAAAGGGCACAGCAGGCGCCAGGTGCCTGGGAGGGACCGGAGGAGGGAGGAGGGTTTACCGCTGGGGGTAGAGTAAAGGGAGGGGAGTGGAGGATGCCTGAGAGGGCGGCCGAGGTGGGAGGGGCCGAGGCAGTCGTGCAGGGCCTTAAAAATTAGGGTGCAGACTGTGGATTTTATCCTAAACCCACTGGGAAGCTGGGGGAGGCTCTTCAGCAGGGGAGTGACGTTACCTGACTTTTATTTCTAGAAGTCTCTCTGTTCTGTGTGGTGAAGGGAGTCGAGAATGGAGGTGGAGTAAGCCTGGGAGGGGAGGGGGGGCTCCTGCAGGGTCCAGGGCCAGTGACGCCCTGGAGGGGTGGTGGTCTGGGGGCTGGGGAAAAACGGACAGATCTAGGGCGTCTGGAGGCAGAGTGGACAGGACTTGCTGAGGGCTTGGGTGTGGAGGGTGAGGGAGATGGAATAATTCAGGCTGACCCAGTTATTTTGGCCCGGGCCTCTGGAGGCGCGATGACTGCTAATTACTAAGGCGGAGAAGCTGGACTGGGGTGGGGGTCAGAGCTGTGTATGGACACCCTGAGCTTCCTGTGAGATGTCCAGGTGGAGCCTGGGCTCAGGGGCGAGGCCAGGCTGTAGGCAGAAATGGGGGCATCTCCACTCAGAGAGGAGGCTGGACCGGACCACCCGGGGAGGCAGAGAGGGAGGGAGGGAGGGAGGAAGGACAAGGGGACCAGGGGCCATGGGACTGAGCCCTCCCAGGCAGTTTGGTGGGGGAGGAGCAGCACTGCGCCCGCCTCCTCGGGGGTCCCCAGAGCCCTGGCCGGTGGCGGGGATGCTGCGGGACTGGCTTTCAGGTGCCAGCTGTCACTGGTTTTATGCTAACGGCTGAGCCAGTGTTTTCTTCTTTTTCCTTTCCCTTTCCTCTTCTCTTCTTCTTTTTTTTTTTTTTTGAGCCAGTATTTTTCTTAAACGTATTTTTCCTTTTGGATTGCATGGCCTGCTGGAGAGAAATGTACTGTGATTGTGTTACCTACATGTGCTTTGTCGCTTTGACATGACTTCTCCCCGCTGCACTGCTCCCACATCATCCCCATCATCCAGTATTGGTGTGAGGACCCCAGGCACAGAGAGGCCAGGCAGCGCACCCGGGGGCACACAGTTGCTGGGTGGCAGCACCGGGATTTGAACTCGCGCAGCCTGGCTCTTGCATCATATTCTTAAGCAGGACACTGAACGGCCTCACTTCACTTTCCAACCGAAAAGTCTCCATTCTTCTAAGTCCAGCTTCGGGGGGAAGCCAGTCTCCATCGGCGTTTTATGGTGAGTGTGTGTGAGTTTAGAGTCGAGGCTGGATTCAAATGCTGCCTCTGTGTTTGTTGCTTGGCCTCCGGCAACTTGCTTTATCCCTTCCTGTCCCCTGGTTCATAAAGTTGCTAGGATCACAGCTAGAGATCATTTGTCCGTTCACTCCTTCATAGACATCTACTGCGTGCCTGCTCTGGGACAGGTGTGCGGCAGGTGCAGAAGGAGATGCCTGCCTAGCCCTCATGGCACTAAGTACACACACAGGTAATTGTTTGTGCTAAGTGCTGGGTGGTTTGGGGGAGCAAAGAGACCATGGAAGAGAGGAATCGCATCCGCCCTGTGTTCCTGTGTGCGCACACATGTGCGTTGGGGTGGGTTAGGGAGGACTTCCCGGAGAAGAGGACCTTTGAACTGGTGTGGGTGTGAGCGAGCTAGCCCGCGGAGAGAAGTGGACCCGAGACCACGCAGCCTGACGGAGCTTCAGTTTCCAAAGGCCGAGTGCAGGGGACGCGTGGCAGGTGTGCATACAGTCCGAGAGGCGAGAGGAAAACCAGGGGAGATGGGTCCTACAGGAGGGGATGCTATAGCCATGTCAGGGTAGGGTGAGGACGGTCACGAGTCTGCTGACCACCCTCTGCTGACCACCGCTCACTGAGCTGTACCCTACCCCCCTTTTTTGGGGGGGTGGTAGTTTAGGTTTATTTATTTACTTATTTTTTAACAGACGTACTGGGGATTGAACCTAGGACCTCATGCATGCTAACCACACACTCTACCACTGAGCTATACCCTCCCCTGCCCCTTTTTAACTTTTAAAATCATCTTTATTTTGGTTGCAAAGTTACAGTTTACTTTGTTCATTAGCATTTTCACCATTCGCATTCGAGGTCTCCTAGCTTGCCATGGAAAACATTGCATTCACTGCCAAGGTGGTATACAAGAACCCTCTAAAATACAACTTGAGCAGGTTAATCCTCCTTACCAGTATTCAGATTAGTGCATTAAAACAACATCGACTGAAAACAGCAGGTGACTTCATTGGTAGAACATCCAATTCCTTTCCTAATGAAAGGCAGCACAAAGTTGTACACAGACACTCAATTTTTTAAATGCCTTTTTAAAATTCACAAAACATAAAATCGACCATTTTAACCGTCTTGAAGTGCAGAGGTCAGTGGCATTAACACACTCACACTGTTGTGCAACCATCACCATCATCCATCTCCAGAACTTCCTCATCTTCCCAAGTGGAAACTCTGTCCCCAGTAAACACTTACCCCCTCCCCCAGCCCTTGGCACCCAGCATTCCACTTTCTGTCTCGATGGATTTGACTGTTCTCAGGACCTCATGTAAGTGGAATCATACAGCGTTTGTTCTTTTGTGACTGGTTTACTTCACTTAGTGTCATGTGGTCAACAGCACACATTCAAAAGAAGTGTTAGGTGTAATGGGTGCTCAGTCGTCAAAAACAACAATCAATGGAGAGTTACGTCCCCAACGTGATTTTAACTCAAGGATGCGTATATACCCATTGTTCTTCAGGACATCAAGGAAGGTAAATAATCGTCCACAAAACCGACTGTCATCCTCAGCACAGTCTTCGTAGAACAGCCAACTTGGAATCTTAAGAATCTGAACCCAAGATTGACAAAGGAAGGCGTTCAGCCCAGAACTGTTTGTCCCGATAGTGAAATATCAGAGGTGACGCCAGGAGAGGGGCAGTGGGTTAGAGCTGATACTTCTACTCGACGGTGTGACTCCGTGTGCCTGACGCGGTGGCTTAGAAAGGAATTTAAGGGGCCGAAGGGGTGAGAGGTGGTGAATGAATGGAAGGGCCGTCTTGGCGAAGATCACCACACATCAGGCTGTTTGTCAGCATGAGGACAGAGATGTCTGCTCTGACCTCTGCCTCGTCACTGTCCAGCCTGGCCGTGGTCCCCTGTGGACTCCCCATGGCCTCGCTGATGGGCTGTGTGGAAACATCCCCTTGGCTGGTGGGGGCGCCTCCCATGCAAGGAGGGGGCGCTGACCCCGGCGGCTGGGAGGCTCTGCTTTGCACGAGTTCCAGCTTTGTGGCTGCTTGGAGCGTTCCAGAGACATTCCAGGTTTCTGGACTGAGCAGAGGACTTAACATTTTATTGTCCCGCTGAGAATAAGGTTCAAAGTGCTCAAGGCTCCCCAGCAGGAATCATTTCCACGTGTTTCTACAGCACAGGGCACGAGGTGCCCCGCCCGCTGAGCCGGCTGCGGGCGTCTGGCTCAGAGCCGGGGGAGGCGCAGGGGCTGCCCCCGTCCCTGGGCCACTCTGACCCCACGGTGGGGCCGTGGCTCCCCCATTTCTCGTGGGCCACGGCAAGCCAATCCTCCTTGTTCCTTTCCCACTGTTTGGTTGCTGTAATCTAGCCACTGTTTACTGGAGCTCACGATGTGCTCAGAACTTGTAAGGAAGGTATCCTATGGCTCAGAGAGGGGAAGTAGCCTGCCCGAGGTCACAGAGCAAGAAAGTGCTGGAGGTGGGATGGGAGCCCAGGGCTGTTTGGCCCAGAAGCTGACTCTCTTTCTGCTCCACTCTGTAGTTGCCTGGTGCCAGCTTTGTGCTGAGGTCTGAGAGGATAGGAGACTGGCCAGCTCATGTGTAGGGGTAGGGCTGGACAGAGTGTTGGGAAGTGGTGAGTTTGCCCCAGACCAGGCTGCAGGAGTGGGTGAGAGACTAGAGGGGGGGTGGGCGAGGGCTGGAGAGAGGCTGTGAGAAGCCATGAGGGGTGAGACCCTGGGCAGGAGAACTGAGGGGGCCTGGCTGGGGTTGGGGTGAAGCGGGAGCTGGGGCAGCACAGGGGACATCAGTCTCTGTCTCAGGCCACGTGTCTGGGCCCCAGTCATCCGGCACGTGGACCACGGGGCATGTTTATCTGTGGCAAGAGATGTCCTGCGATTTGTGATTGCTTTTCTTAGAGTCAATTGGAGCAAGAGTGACCAAACGAATGAGTGGGAGCCTCCGCGGTCACCCCCGTTAGCCATCCCTTGTAATGGGCCTCCACGTTTGGTGCTGGGAAACCCGTGACATCGATTTTATCTGAGCCTCATCCCCTGGTGACTCCCCCACGTTCACCAAACAGCTTTGTCGGGGGACAGCTAGGGTGCGGACCAGCCAAACAGCCAGGTTGTAGTGGACGGGCAGGCTTTGCTGTGGGGTGGACCGTTATCCTTAACCAGACCACCCTGGACTTTCTCTGCCAGCCTGCGGCGGCTGTGACAGTGAGGATGGGGCAGGTACACCTTCTGCTCAGGGTTCCCGGAAGCCCTGGGGTAGGGAGGCTGTCGTTGTCGGGGAACTTGGCGAGGCCCTTCCTCCTCCTGGCCTCAGCTCCTCAGCCTGGCACTGATGGTGCCCGTCGGGCTCTTTCTGGAGGTGACGATTGTTTCCACAGAGCATTAAAGGGCACAGTGTTCCGGGTTCAGGTTGTCTGCAGAGTTGCTCAAGGTGGCTGCCGACAGATCCTCTAAGCTGATGTTTCAGGACACATGGGTCTCGTGCTGAGCCCAGGAGTGACCCTCTTCTGAGGCCACCCCTCCAAGGGCTGAGCCTTGGAAGAGGAATGAGTTCAAACAAAACACCCAAGGCCCTTGGTGCCAAGAAACGTGGCCAAGCCCCGTGGGGTTTACCCCATGGAGCACTGGGAAGCCAGCAGTGCGGACACGTGGTGCTCCGTAAAGCCGTCTTTGAAATGTCCCACCGAGAGGTGACCTCCTGCCCCGGTGCAGGGGGTCTTGCACTAAATGCCTCCTCCGGGCCACGGGAGGAACTCGTGCTGAGGGCACCTTGGTACCTGGCTGCTCCTCCCTGCAGAATGGTGGGGTCCTGTCCTTCCTGTGGGCCGAGGGGCCCGTCGGGGCTGCAGCCTGGGCGGGGCCGAGCGCTGGGCTGGGGACTGGTGGCCCGGTTCCCGGTGCAGCCGTGAGGGCGTGGGTGCGCCGGCTCCTCCACCCCCTGAGCCTTCCATCTTTCCTTTCTGTAAGCGAAGCTGTGGTCTTTTGGCAAATCAAGGGCAGAGACCATCGGCAGGCCGTTTCCTCACCTGTCTGATGAGGACTGATGCTTCCCCAGCAAGTGGCCACGACGAAAAAGTGAGAGCGCAGAGTGGGACCCAGAAACACCGGCGCCCTGCTTCCCGCCCGAGCGGCTGGCTGCGTTTGAGGCCCCGCACTTCCGTTCCCTCCTCTGCCTCCGGCTGAGGCGGCACCTCTCCCTGGCGTCGCTCTCCACTCGCCAGGCTGGGTCCCCACTTTCCAGGGAAGCCTTCCCTGGTTGTCCCAGTGTTTGGTGCCAGCTCTGCTCAGAATCTCCGGGCCTCCCGAATTTGTGCTGTGTCCTGGACATGCTGCCCTCTGGGCTGGACGGCAGCTCGGACAGGCTGTGGTCAGGAGCTCCTGTCTGTCTTGCCCTCTGGACTGTGAAGGCAGGGAACCCCATCCGGGCAGGCCCCGTCTGAGTTGCTGGCTTCTGGCCAGTGCAGGGACCCCGGGGGCCCCGTCAGAATTGGGTTTGGAAGACAGTAGCCGAGTCTTTGGGCCTTTCTAGAAGGAGCAGGGTGTGTGCTCCCAGCCCGAGATCCAGCGGAGTTTTCGGTTCGCGTTTGTTGAGTGACTAAAGGAACGATGTGCCACGCCCTCTCAGACCTGGCCTGATGCTGTAGAGGAGACCTAAGGAAGCGGCGTGCAGATGGTGCAGCTGGGAGCGGGAGCCCTGGGCCACCCGAGGGAGACTGTGTGTCAAAGGGGACCTTCAGTGGCGGGGTGTGGTGAGTCACCTGCCGTCAGTCACCCCATTTTCTTCCCTGCACAGCGGACACAGAGGTCCCCTTGGAGGCTTGCTGTGCAGATGGGCATCGAATGGCCACTCAGCACAGGGACTGCTCGCTGCCGTATGCCTCGGAATCCAAGGAATGCAGGTACGTTTGCCAGTGGCCACCGTTTTACCAGAATGGTGTTCCTTTAGACAAAAGCAGGGGAGGAAGGGACAGTGGGTACCTGGTCCTTCCCCTTGGGAGAGGCCAGGAACCCCAGGTCAGACCTGCCCAGGCCATGAGAGGTGCTGTAGGCCGGGACCCCTGCCTCCCTCTTCTGTGCTCCCACAGTCCTCGTGTGGGACTCGGCTCACCCTTCCCTGGCTGCCCTGGCATTGTCAGGGCCTTCTGACATCTCACTGGGCTGCATGCAAGGAGATCTGGGTTCGCAGCCCTCAGTGCCACAGCTGGCCACTGTGACCAAGTCGCCCGAAAAGGGGGTGATGATTGGGGGCAGATGAGATCATGTGACCAGAAGTGCTTTGCAAGTAAAAGTATGGGGCCACCTCCAGACCCTGGAAACCCAGATGAGCCAGTCTCAGAGCCAAAGTCCTGCCAGACAGCTGTCTGCTTGAGGCAGTAGCCAACATCTGGGCCAGCTGTTCTTATTCCAGTCTCTCCCCTAAATTGACCCCAGCGGCCTCGAAGTTGTAGGAGACCGCCAGCTCCGAATAAGTGATAAAGATCTGTGATGGCAGTCGTCACCGTGGAAATCACAGCGAGCCTTTATGAAGCTCCCACTTTGTGCTCTGTACTCCCGTTTAACCCTGTTACTGGTCCCACCTACAGACAAGGAGACTGAGCGTTCCCCAGCCCACACAGCTGGCAGGTGATGGTGTTAGGACCTGGACCCAGATCTGCTTGCCTGGGGAGCAGAGGGTATGAAGGCATTCCATCACTGGACATCCGTTCATTTTCTCTGCCTCTCATCCGAGTCTGAGCAGCTCTGACACTTGGAACTGCAGGTTGCCGGTGAGAGTTGCCCCAGGAAGAATGTGCAGGAAAGACTCGGTCGCTTCACTCTGGAGTTTTGCGTTTGTGTTGGCACCGAGCTGAGGCTGCTGCCTGCCAGCCAGCCGTGACGGAGGATGTAAATCTCAATTTAGGAAATTCTTGAAAAGTCAAAAGCACTATAGAGCAAACAAAGGAAGAGAAGACAGGGCACCCAGACTGTCTGACTTGACTGGGGGACCACGCCTTTGGGATTTACGGCACATCTGATGAGTGGGAGCTGGGGCTTTCGCTCCTGAGCGCGGCTTCGTGCTAGGAATGTCAGAGGGCGGCTGGCAGTTCCAGAGCCAAGCTGGGCGGTCAGTGCCAAGCGTTCTGCTTACAGACGGCGCCCAGAGAGGCAGCCGGGCCCCCGGGAGCCACCCAGGCTGGATTTCTGGCTGTGTGGTGTGAGCCACAGTTTCCCCAAATGAAGAAAGAGGCCAGGGATGTCTTCCTTTCAGGGTTGTGACAGTGACAGAGGTGAGGAAAGAAGCCAGGACCTCGAGGCCAGGCAGCGGGGATGTATTTGTCTGCTCCGGCCGCCCTAACAGAGGCCTCAGCCCAGGGGGCTTAAGCCGCAGACGTTTATTGCCTCACGTCTGGAGGACAGGAGTCTGGGATCGAGGTGTCGGCAGGGCTGGCTTCTCCTGAGGCCTCTCTCCTGGCTTGTACACGCCACCTTCTCCCTGTGTCCTCACACGGTCCCCCTCTCTGTGTGTGTCTGTGTCCTAACCTCTTCTTAGGGGACACAGTCAGATAGCATTAGGCCCACCCTAATGACTGTTTCACGTTAATTGCCTCTTTAAAGACCCAGTCTCCAAATTGGGTACTAGGTACTGGGTACTGGGGTCAGAACTTCAACATGAGTTGCAGGGAGGAGGGCTGCAATCCCACCGTAACAGGCAGCACTGTTTGTAAATCAAGGACTTACAAAGTGAGGTATCAGTCAGCTGAACCCCTCAAGCAGCTGGAGGAACTGAGGTCGGAGACTCAGGGGCTTCTGGGCCCTACTTGTGAACTTGGATTTTAGTCAGGATCAAGTCTGTTACTGACTTCTACTCACCAATGTCTTTGCTAAGTTATGGAGGGTTTTTTTTTTGTTTGTTTGTTTTTTTTTTTGGTGCAGGGAGAAATAATTAGATTTGTTTATTTATTTATTTAATGGAGGTCCTGGGGATTGAACCCAGGACCTTGTGCATGCTAAGCACGCGCTCTACCACGGAGCTGTGCCCTCCCCCTGGAGTTTTCTTTAATCCCGTTGAGCCCCAGACTGTATAGAAGCTACCTGCTCGGCCATGCAGCAGGCATTTGTGCTATGATCTACATCTGGGGCAGAGGTACATTTCAAACATGCATTAGGCGATTTCCTGAAATGTAAGTCGTATCGTTATGAGTGGCCAAGAGGGAATTCCTTCTCTCTTTTTGGGAAGTGTGAGTGCCAGTCCAGGCTCCTCCTGACCCCGACTTGTTCCTGGTGGTGCATTCTAGTCTTAACCAAGGGCCAACATTTCTTAGGATCCACATATAAATTTGCCTAAAACCTTGGACTGAATTGAGCCCACGTGTCTCTTGGAGGAATTTGGACACACACAGAGCCAAAACCTAAAGAGGTCCTGGGGCTGATGTTTTTCAGTCTGGCGGACCCTCTCTGAACCCCTTCGTTTATTTATTTCACAAATAGTATTGAGGGCATCCTGGATGAGATGGAGATAAGTCAGGGAACAAAACAGGTGAAGTCTCTTCTACGGAGGGTACGGGTGCTGACAGAGTAGGGGAAGTCTGCGGTTTGGAAGAAGGCACCAGGTGTCATGGGAAAGGAAAAGCCAGGGACAAGAGGCAGGGGTCCTGATCAGGACAGGTTTACAATTTTAGATGCAGCTGTTCGTGGGTGCCTTGCTAAGAACGGGTGTCTGAGCTGGGACCTGAAGGAGGGGAGCAAGCCAGGCAGGTGGACGTGAGGTCACTTGTTCAAGTTGAAGGGCAGCTCGGGCAGCTCTCAGGACGCCCTGCACCCGTCCAACCCCACCAGGATAGAGCTGAGTAGCTACCGCCCCAGAAGCCCCCTTGGTGTGGGAGGCTGTACTTGCTACCAGGCCATTCCTCTCTCCGTTCTTGAAGCCTCTGCACGGGCCTGGCTGGCACACAATAGGGCTGCAGCCAATTTTTTAAAAGATTGCAGCAAAATACACATAATATGAATTTTACCATCTTGCCCATTTTTAGGTGTACAGTTCAGTACATTACATCACTCTATTATAGCTATCCCCACCATCCACCTCCAGAACTTTCCACCTTCCCAAAAGGAAACTCCATACCGGAGAAACAATTACCTACCCCCTAACCCAGCCCACCCCTCTATCTTATGTCTCTATGAATTTGACTCCTCTGGGTCCCTCATATAAGTGGAATCACAGTATTTGTTCTTTTGTGACTGGCGTGTTTCACTTAGCGATTGGTCCTCTGGGTTTATCTGGGCTGTAACGTGCGTCAGGATTTTCTCCCTTGTCAAGGTGGAACGCTTTATTTTTATTGAAGTCTAGTCAGTTTACAATGCTGTGTCAATTTCTGGTGTACAGCATCATGTTTGTCATACATATGCATACATGTATCCATTTTCATATTCTTTTTCATTGTAGGTTACTACAAGATATTGAATCTAGTTCCCTGTGCTCTACAGTCGGACCTTGTGGTTTATTTCATGTATAGTAGTGTGTATCTGCAAATCTCAAACTCCCAATTTATCCCTCCTCACCCCCTTTCTCCCTGGTAACAATGAGCTTGTTTTCTGTCTATGAGTCTGTCCCTGTTTTGTAAATAAGTGCATTTGTGTCTTTTTTTTTTTTTCAGATTCCACATATGAGTGATATCACATGGTATTTTTCTTTCTCTTTCTGACTTACTTCACTTAGAATGGCAGTCTCTAGGTCCATCCATGTTGCTGCAAATGGCACGATTTTATTCTTTTTCATGGCTGAGTAGTATTCCATTGTATCTATTTACCACAACTTCTTCATCCAGTCATCTTAAACATAACTTTTATATACACTAAGAAGCCAAAAAAATTCATGTGACTTGTTTTATTGTGGTGGTCTGGAACCAAACCTGCAACATCTCCGAGGTCTGCCTGTATAGACAGATACATCCTGGTGCCTGGCGGCAGTTCTGGGAGCACATGGGGACCCGGGTGCAGAGCTCCAGCCCCACAGGATGGAGGCTGGGGGAGGGCCGGCTGGGGGCTGCTGCCTGCGGGCAGAGGCATCCTGGCTGGCAGTGCAGGGAAGCCAGGTGGGCCCCACCATCCCTGGGTGGGCACAGGTCAGGGGTGGCTCCTCCTGCCCTTGCTGGCTTTGGCTGAAGCCAGGGACATGTGGGGTCTGCTGGGACTCACACACCTGCTGCTCCCTCACCTGCCTACCCTTACAGCCTTGAGTGTGTCTCAGTCCTGGCAGGTGACAGTGCTCCTGTTGACACAAACCTTTCTGCATGTGTATCCTTGGGTTTCCAAGGACTTTCTTCCCAGAGCCCCATCAGGGCTGGGAGACGTGGACGCCATAGCCCAGTGTCACTGTAGCCCCCGTCCCTCACTCTGTGGCCTTGGGCCACCTACTCGTCTCTGGGGCTGTTTTCCCTGATTCTGGAAACTGGGGACGAGTGTTGGGAAGAACTGGACTTGATGAAGGATGAGAGGGTCTGGCCCAGGGCCAGCAATCAGCTCTTTCTGCTTTTTAAGTAGATAGGACTTTCTTGTGGGTGAGGCTCATATCTCAGACAGGTGACTTGCGGCTCTGGCTGGGTCACCTGACTTCACTCCCAGATGTCACCCTGCATCCAGTCTATCTCATTAAACACTGTTGAGCACCGTCTGTACGCCAAGCGTCATGTGTGTGTCTCTGTGTGTGTCTCTGGATGAGTGGGGGGAGGGACACCCAAAGATGACAGTGATCCCAACCCCAAGGGGCTCCTGCTCCCAGGCCCTGCGTGCCACCCGGTGGGCCCCCACCCCACAGAGCCCTTGGCCTAGCCTTCCCCCTCCACCCACAGGATGGTCCAGGAGCAATGCTGCCACAACCACCTGGAGGAGATGCACTGTGCCACGGGCATCAACCTGGCCAACGAGCAGGACAGCTGCGCCATGCCGCGCAGTGACAATGCCAGCCTTGAGGCCATGTTCGTGAAGGTGAGGACCTGGGCCCCTCCCACTCAGCAGCTACTTCTTCAACCGCAGGGTGTGCCCAGCCAGGGGAGGGGGGACCACTCAAGTCTCCCCACCTCCTCCAGTTTATTCAGTAAATCCCGGGCCCAGTCCAACACTGGGGAAGTGTTGGATGGAGTGACCCAGCCTTCCCCTGAAGACCCCCCAGTCCTGGGGCTTCCAACAGGAATGCAGAGGTCAGAGCAGGGGTTACCTGGGCTCGGGGCCTTCTGAACCCTCTTCTCAGTTCGAGGTAGGCATCCCCACCCAGGAGGCCCTCAGGCTTCTCTGCCTTTCAGAGCTAGTCAGAGCTCAGAATGGGGCCCCACTAAAGCCTCTGGTAACACGTGACCTCCGTGACTGCCCTAGAAGAGAGAACTGAGGTTCAGAGATGCCCACACTCCAAAGCGGCCTCTTAGCAGCCCCTACAAGGGGTCCTTTCAGGACCAGCAGGGGAGGGTCTGGTGAGGCAGAGCTGGGAGTGGGGTCCATCCAGAGGGAGCCCCGCCCTGAAGGTCAGCTGTGAGTGAATGATGTCATCCTTCCTGGGCCTCCAAGTCCAGGCCGTGTCGCTCAGGGCCTCTGTCACTGTGGAAGGCCTGTGTCTTTGCACAGATGTGGAGAAGTTCCTGAGAGCACGCCCAGGTCTGAGAACTGCAGATAAATTAGGCTGTCCCTCCCTTACCACCTTCTGAGGGAGAAAAACAGCCCGGCCAGAGGGGCTCAAGTTTGGAAAGTTAACTGCCCTGGTCATCTGGGTTTCTGTTGGAGGTGCCGGGTGATGAAAATGAATTCCCTGGAGGAAAGATGACCTGTTCCCAGTTAGGAAGCCCAGGAAGGAATTTCAAGGAGCAAGAATCAGACTGAAGCAGGATCCCGGGAAGGGGCGCGTGGGCTCCTTTCTGGGGACTCTCTTCACACAGATGGGATGTGGCGGGAGATTCCACGTAGAGGGTCTGGGGTCTACAGCCCCTCTGCCCACCCTCAGCCTTTGTGGGCTTTCACGGGAGGAGGCTTCTGGTGTGAGAGAGCTGGGGGGAGGGGGGCCTGGTCAAGGGGGCCTGGGAGCCAGGACCTTACGCATCCAGTGACTGCCTCCCAGGAAGGGCTGGGGCTCTACAGACACCGTCTGCCTGGCAGACACTTCTGCCCGTGTCCCCAGACTTGAGAGAAAGGCATGGAACACTCTAACAGGAGTGGGGCGGATCGCTTTGGCAGATGAGTGATTTGTGTTTCCTGGAAGGTGGACCTGAAAGGTGGAGGCGGTAACTAATGCTCCCGCCCTTTCCGGCGGAGGGGGCTGTCGAGTGAGAGGCATGGAGACCCATCGACCGCCACGAAACTCAAGCAAAGCCACCCCTCCCCAGCTCCTGCTGTGGATCTTTTGGAAAGTTCTGTGCTTTTCTTAGAATGATAAGGACTGAAACAGGGCTTTTCATGGGCCAGGGTGAATGTTGTCCCTGGGATTCGTGTGTGACTTTTGGGGAACACTGGGTTCCAGGTGACAGGCAGCAACTCTGTCCCTCACTCGATGACTAGTCTTGAGGTTCCTTCCTGTTGCCCAAACCACCCTAACTGGGAGGGGGATGGTGCGGGGAAGAGACAAGGTGTGTATTCATCCTTCCAGGCATAGTAGAGAAGTCCCAGACCACGCAAAAGACCCGGACCCTTAGGGAGCTCGTGTGTGAGCCCAAAAGTCCCCTCTCCCAGCCCCCTCTCCCAGCCCCCTCTTCCTGGAGGTGAAAGCTGGGCCAGGTAGGGTGGTGGGGGGCAGTCAGGCATCGTGGAGCACCTGATGGGATATGGCCCTTTAAGGTTCCTGTCAAAACCAGGACCTGCGAGATTAGGGGGGCGGCGGTGGGCAGCAAGCCTCAGGCTTGGCTTGCTTTGCTGTTTATTGCCAACATTTAGAAGAGGTGGACAAGTCAGAGTGAGTAAACAGGGATGAGAGGTCATGGGGTTCTGCTGTGTTGTGTATCTGGCTTCTCCATCTGGGGTCTCCACTGTGTCTGCAGAGATGCTGCCACTGCTGCCTGCTGGGAAGGGCGGCCCAGGCCCAGGGCCAGAGCTGCGAGTACAGCCTCATGGTCGGGTACCAGTGTGGGCTGGTCTTCCGGGCGTGCTGTGTCAAGGGCCAGGAGGCCACAGACTTTGCCCCAGGGGACAATGGGGACCTTCAAGAGACAGGTAATTCCCCCTCCCTTTCTTCCTTCTTGGGCAGTGCATTAGTCAGAATTATCCAGAGAAACAGACCCAATATGATGTGTACAAAGAGAGAGATTTATTTTTAAGTAATTGGCTCACACAATTGTAGGGGCTGGCAGGTCTGAAATCTGCAGAGTGGGCCTGCAGATCAGAGGCCCAGGGGAGAGCTGATGTTGCAGCTTGAGCCCAAAGGCTGTCTGCTAGCAGAATTCCTTCTAGCTTGGGGGAGGTCTGTCTTTTTCTTAAGGCCTTCACCTGATTGGACGAGGCCCACCCACACAACAGGGCAATCTGCTTTAATCACAGTGTGCTGATTTAAATGTTAATCTCATCTAAAAATACTGTTATGGGGGGTCGAGTTTAGCTCAGTGGTAGAGCTCATGCTTAGCATGCATAAGACCCTCAGTGCAATCCCCAGTACCTCCATAAAAAAATAATAGTAATTTAAAAAAAATACCATCACAACCATATCCAGGTTAGTGTTGGACCAGATATCTGGGTACCTTGGCCCAGCCAGGTGGACACATAAAACTGACCATCCCAGGCAGTGAGGGCGCATTCATCATTGCCTTACCTCAGCACAGATTGGTTCTCATTGTCAGAGCAGTTTCACATTCGTCACTGTCCTGGAGTGAAACTGAGGGCTTGGGATCTGGGATCCCACAAATCTGCATTCATGTCCCTGTCCTGACATGCATTTGGGCAAACTGATTGATCCAGACCTCAGGTCCCTCATCTGTGGAATGGGGATAATTACAGTCCTTACTACATCAGGTTGTTGGCAGGATTAAGTCAGAGAAGGGCTAGAAAGTGTTTGACGGGGTGCCTGGCTCTGTGAACCCTAACCTTTCTGAAGCCCTCTCTCTCCATCTCAAGCTGATGACGTGTAGACAAGAGGCTGGGGTGAGGGGGGGCACCAGTCATTAATAGCAGGCTGTGAGCTTTCAAATACTAGATATTTATTCAGCAAAGGGGCGAGTGACCCCAAGAGCAGCTTCAAGAGTGCTCCCAGCTGTGCGTCCACCAGTTCAGCTCTCCACCCTCTATTTGTCCGAAGCCACATAAATCCTGAAGCCTTGGGGCTCGGTTCAGTTACATGGTTCAGGAAACTTCTGGCTTGTCTAATCATCTCTTCCACTTATGCAATGGTTTCCTGTGTCATAATGGAAAGAGCCCTGGAAAATTTCAGGCGTCTGCTCTGCTCCAAGCTTGCTGCGTGACTGGGACCTTGGCCTTCTCACTGTGAGCTCTGTCTGCCTTCTGTTAAAAGTGGGTAAGGGGCAGGCAGGGGTAGGAAGGAAGAGCTCGCAGACCAGTGGTCCCTAAGTCAGGCCATCCATTCCTGTGGCTTTGGGGTCTTGCGTCAAAAGACTGTTCTTCCATTCTTTGTTTTGATTTCTCAAGTCCAGGGCCTGTGGATGCCATGGGGCTGATTTCAGCTATCTTAGTCATAAAGGGGAATTGGAACCACATTCTGGCTCCCTCCTTGACTTTTGAAATCAGAGATGACATTTTCCCTTTAAATGATTCAGAGTATTCACCCTGGTGGAGAATTTCTCCTGCGTCTCTGATCTGGGCTCTCTGCTCTCCAGATGTCGTCTTTCTCCCTTGTCTTTCATCTGCTTCAGTTCTTGCTCCAGGCCTTCCTCTGTGTCTCCATGAGGACTTCCCTGTGGTTTCCTGCTCACCCGCAGACCTGCCTTCCTCTCTTCCACTAACGTTTATTGTGGGCCTACTGTGTGCTACCACAGGGCCACACAGTGGGCCCACAGACCAATGCTGGCCTGAAACAAAATAAGTACAGATATTGAGAGTAAGCTTTTGAAAACATCTGTAAGCATTTGATAGAGTAACTCATGTCTGTTTAATCTAAATATAAAATTGGAGCTTATATGTCCTCTTAACTTTGCTGTTCTGATGAGCAGTTATTAAAATTTATCCAAGTATCGGTCTGAGACGAGGGAAGGAGCCTGGTTCCTTTGGGAAGAACTGTGCTCGGGCATATCTTGGTTATGTCCATTCCACAGATTGGGAGACTGAGGCTGTGGAGGCTTAGGGTCAAGATTCCTTTTCTAGCAGGAAGAGAAGTGGTTTTTCCCTGCAGGCTTGCTGGCCCCTGAAGAACACTGGAAACCTTGATGACCTCATCACCCATCTCACGAGTGACCTTGTCACTGTGAGTCCTTTGGAGGATGGGGTCTGGACACCCTGGCCCTTGTCTGGCACATGGGAGGTCTTTGCCGGGATGCATTGCACCAAGTGAATGAAGAGTCCCCAAATTAAAGATCCTGAGAAAGGTGCTCCCAGCCTCCTAACCTAGAGGCAACTCCCACCCTAAAGGTCTCTGGCTTATTTCCTCCCCAGCTGGAAAGTTCCTTGAATTATTTAGGGACCCTTATCATATTTTAATAGCCCCTAAAAAGTAACGCCTTATGCATAGTTGGCGTATATAAAGTGTTACACTGAAATTTACAGCAGAATTACTAACATGTTTCTTTTTACCGATGGTTATTATTCCAGTGTGCACGTATCATGCGCTCACTGTAGGCATTTTAGAAGACACAGAAAGGTAAAAGGAAGAGGAAGTCGACACGGAGATAAATGCTGTTTCCATTAGATCACACGTCCTTCTAGTCTTCTTTCTGGCTCCCTTCCTTCTCTCCTGTAAGCGTGGCTGTGCCGGGGACACGCTTGGATTTGCGCTTTCCCGCCCCGCGTTGTGATGTGGTGGCTGTTGAACTGTGACTGACTTGTGGTCACTGTCGCTCCGTCCTGTGGAAGGTCCTCAGCATCACAGGGCATGGCCTGCAAGTATTCTGGGGATTCTCCCCCCACCTTGGGTACACCCACTCAGATTAAAAGGACGAATCCATTTCTTATATTACGGCAGAACTTCCAGTGGAATACCACCCTTTTAAATTAGGGCCCTGGTCCCCCACTGGGTCCCCCGATCCTATCCCCCTGTTGAATCTCCTGTTGAGAGTAGGGGCCTTATCTGTCCTTGACCCTCAGGGCAGATGCTCAGACATCTTTGCTGAATGAATTGTATGAGTGAATACTGATGCTAAATTGAGCTTTGCAGGCAAACTATAAAATAAGTGTATTTGTTTCCTGGGGCTGCAGGGATAAAGGACCTCAGACTGGGGGCTTAAACAACAAAAGTGGATAGTCTCATAGTCTAGAGGCTGGGATCCGAGGCCAAGGTGTCGGCAGGGCCGGCTCCTCCTGAGGGCTCCCCTCCCAGCTTCCAGCAGCCTCGGGTCTTCCGGGGCTTGTGGTTGACTGTCTTCTCCTGTTGCTTCCCATCGTTTTTCCTCTGTGTGTATCTGTCTCTCTTTCTAAATTTCTCCTTTCTGTAAGGACACTGATCATTGGCTCAGGACCCATCCTAATGACCTCATCTTAACTTGATCATCAGCAAAGCCCCTTCCCCCAAATCAGGTCACATTCCCAGGTACTGGGGGTGAGAACTGCAATGTCTTTGAGGGGGAACACAACTCAACTCAAAATCAGAAGTGTTTACCAGGTGCATTGTTTTAGCTTTGGAGGATGTGACTTAATTTACAGTAGGGCTGTGACTGCATTTGCAGAAATATTCAAGTAACGTGGGCAGCGTAACCAGCCTTGGCGTTAGGTTGATGATCCCGGGCCCATGTGCCAGCGCTGTTTCTGTTATAATAGATCTTTTGGAGATTTAGCTACATCTATGAGTGTAAGTCTGTTTTAAAAAAAGATAAAACGAATGCTGAGCTGTTTATAAGATGTACAAACAGGCAGGACTGCCTGATGTTTACAAGAAGATAACATATTCGGAGTTTGCGCCAAGTTAAGATGGCCGCTGCGTGTGGACAAACGTGTTTTTGCCTCTTTCCCCTTAGCTAAGATTTCTGAGATGGAGGAGGAACAAGAGGACCCCTACCTGAATGACCGCTGCCGAGGTGAGACTGGTACCTCCCGATGGTTAATTAACCCCGAGGGAGAGTCACTGCTCATCTTGCTGGAAGCTTGACCCCAGGCTTTGCTCAGGGAAGTGCCCTTGGCTGGGAGTCAGCTGTAAGTCGCTGTCCTCCCGCACTCCCGGGCTCCCCGCTTTCCTGTCCTCCTAGCTGGGGCCTGGCAGGCAGCCGAGGGGGGCGGTGGGCTTGTAGAGAAGGGGCCGGGGCCGTGTGGGTAGCTGGCTTTCAAAGCCCTCCCGCCGCAGCTCACAGACTTGTGAACGGTGACCCCCCAAGGCTGGGAGCCCCTTTGGGCCCTGGAGCTCCGCCGTGCCATCTGTAATATCCATTTGTCTCACAAGGGAGACAGTTGCAAGTTTAAAGTCGGTAGGGTTTTGCGGCTTTGTTTTCCATAGGGTAAGATTTTATTTCTCTTTAGGGGACATTCCTGCATGTCTGGACTGGCAGGGCTGCTCCACAGGGTTGTTCAGTGACTTGCCTTGTGCCTGGGCATTAATTAGGGAACCAGTTTAATCACAAAATGCTGTGGTTCAGTGGACAGTGACAGATGGCACAGAGGCCTGGGGGTGGGGGGAAGGGGAGCAGAGAGCCCTGGAAAGACCCATAATCCTCTTTGGGGGGAATAGGAGGGTCTTCCTGGGGGAGGGGGTAGCTGGTTTGCAGTGGGTGAGGATGGGTTAGCCAGGAAGGTGACATTGTTGGGGGTACTGGGCAGTGGGAGTGGAGACATGCAGACCCTCAGCTGGGCTGGGCAGGGGGCCGTGGGGTTGGGGAGAGGTGGGGTGCAGGGATCGAGGAAGAGGCTGGAGAAGTGGGCAGGGCCCAGCCAGCCCTGTGCAGCAGTGACAACTTTGTTTCATGGAGGTTTGTCCCCGTGAGATGCTCTTCGAGCGTCACACTGGCTGCCCTGTGGGAAACAAGGTCAGAGGGGTGGCACCCAGGATGCTCAGAGAGCCTGGGGGCGGGCAGCCAGAGCTGAGGCAGTGGCATTGGAAATGGGCTGGCAGGGCTGCCCTGAGAGATCTGGGGGGAGATGGGAGCCTCTTCAGGGCCTGGCGTCCCTGGGGAGGGGGACTGCACCCTGGGGAGGGGGACTGCACTCTCGGGGTCTGTGCTGGGCAGTAGCATCACACTCTTTTCTGCCTCGCCCCCTTCAGCTCCACCTCGACCTACAGGGACCACCCTGCGCGCCCCCGTCTGTCACCAGGGCCGGGACCGAAGCGCAGCCCTGGGGATGCCAGAGCCCACCTGGGGCTTCCCTGGGAAGGGCGGGTGCTGTGCAGGCTGCGGCGGGCTCCAGCTGGGGAGCCTACCTTTCTGTGTTATCCACCCTGTGGGCATGTCCTCTGGCCCCATCCAGACACCCAGATGACCAGGAGGTCTCCGGGCACCTCTGGCCTCCGCTCACGTTTGCTCTGATTGCAGGCGGCGGGCCCTGCAAGCAGCAGTGCCGAGACACGGGGGAGGAGGTCGTGTGCTCCTGCTTTGTGGGCTACCAGCTGCTCTCCGACGGTGTCTCCTGCGAAGGTAAACGTTGCTGCACTCCGGGCGACAGCGAGATGGCAGATCGCTGCACTCGGGAACCCCTCTGTCTCTGCTCCACATCCAGGCAGGGCCCACTTTGCACCACTCTGGGCCCCATCCATAGGTGAAGAACAAGCCAGGTTTCCGAGTGTTCCCTGGACCTAGAGTTTCCTTGGAGTTTGCAGCGTGTGGCTTCTGCCACGACACTGGGGAGGATATAAACACTGTGTTGGGAGACAGGGCTGGGTTTGGGGTCTGACCGAGCTCTGAATCCAGGATCTGCTGGATCCCTGGGCACATCCCCCAGCCTCTCTTGGCCCCTCATCAGGGAGGTAGGGGAGATGGAGGGAGGTGATAGCCCCGTGCAGGGTTCTTAAGGATCGCATGACTCCCATTCAGGGCCTGGCACGTGCTTAGCAGGTGCTCAGAAAAAGCAATAGATCTGAAACTCGGCATGGGGGAGAAACCACCACTTTGGCTTTTGCTTTGATAGAGTGCCCAGGAGTCCGCGCCAGTGCCCGCCCCGAGTATGCACGCACGCGGGCGTCTCGGTGCATGCAGGGACCCCATCCCACTGGGCCTTCTGATAAAGCGTGAGGATCCGTCGTTCCCGTTGGTTACTCCTGCACGGCCTGTGTCTCTCCTAGATATCAATGAATGCATCACAGGCAGCCAAAACTGCCGGCTTGGAGAATCCTGCATCAATACAGTGGGCTCTTTCCGCTGCCAGCGAGACAGCAGCTGTGGGACTGGCTATGAGCTCACAGAGGACAATGACTGCAAAGGTATAATGAGCTCCAAGTCTAAAAACCTCACCCCCCCCCCACCTCCTGGGAGTAGACAGGATATAATGGGAGCAGGGGCACAGGGCTCCCCTGGGGTCTAGGCTCCGTGGTGCTGCGGCTGCCTGGGGCACTGGCCAACCCTGTTATTAGCGAAGATTTACTTTCTTGACCGTAATGCTGAGTTAATGACAGTGGAGGGTTTGGATTTTTGAAAAGGCTCAGAGCATGGTCATTTAACAGCAAGACCAAAAATGAATTTCAGGTGCTCACTTGTGTTTTCCAACCGCCTCCCCCAACCAAAAAAATTATTTTTTGCACAACAGCTGCCTTCCATCTGATTCCAGGCTCCCTTGAAGTTCAAAGCATATTCCTTTCCGCTGCATAAAAACATGACATTTCTGGCTGCTGGCTTTTCCCCGCCAAACCATAGATGTTATTTGGCAGATGAGCCTTTGAAGAGGATCTGTTAGAACATAGTTTTCTGCTGAGGGTTTCCAGGCCTTTAGGACGACAAAACCACTTGTGTAAAAACGTCGGTTGAATTGTGAGGCTAATTCAAAAGCAAGTCACACCCTCCTGACGTCTGAGGGCCTTTGGGCAAGCCCAGTCCTCTCCACTCCTGCAGACTCACTGGGCGGTTTGGACCTAGAGGACCCAGGGGCCCAGCCAGCTGAGTATACACTTTTGAACATTTGACAGCCGTGAACTTGAAGGGAAGGGCAGCCAGCAGGTCCGATCATGACAATTGCCATTGTTAATATCGGAATATTGTGAGAACCTGAGGATGAGTAAGTTTACGGAGACTGTTTATTTTACCACCAAGATAATCACTGCTTTGCAGTCTAAGCTAAACATGCACTTAGCCTGCAATGAAAACCAAACCAAACCACGTATTGCCAGGAAAATGCCTGGGTTATTTATTATATAACAAAATTTGCATCATAAGAGCCTTGGGAAAAAAGTCAGGGTTCCAGATCTTGAGCCACATGAGCGCCGTTTGGCTAACTAAGGCCCTTTTTGTCTGTGACCTCTCTGTTGGAATGTTTTGGGTTATAGTCTGAGTAATGAGCATTTAAAAAAAAAAAGAAAAAAAAACTTTCTTGTGATTTTTAAAGTGTTGTAACATGCTTCTGGCAGGACTGTTGCTAACAATTTCCTTTTTTTATGATGTACCAGATATTGACGAGTGTGAGAGTGGTATTCATAACTGCCTCCCCGATTTTATCTGTCAGAATACTCTGGGATCCTTCCGCTGCAGACCCAAGCTACAGTGCAAGAGTGGCTTTATACAAGATGCTCTAGGCAACTGTATTGGTAAGACACTGCCACCAGGGCTAGCGGGGTCCCCCAGGCGGGTGAGCCGTCCGGTGATGGGCCGAGTCTCTAGAATCTGGGGAGCTGGATACAGAACAGACTTGGCAGACTTTTTCTATAAAGAGCCGAGATCAAACACATTAGGCACTGCGAGGTCTTAGTGGCAACTACTCAGCTCTGCTGTTGCAGCTGGAAAGCAGACATGGGTATGTGAACAAATGGGCAGGCCCGTGTCCCAATAAAACTTTATTTACACAAACAGGCGGCAGGCTGGGTTTGGCTCCGCGGCTGTAGTTCAGCAGCCCCTGGTTTAGATGAAGGAGCTTGAGTTTTGAAGTCAGAGACGCTTGGTGCTGAACTGAGTGACCTAAGGTCATTTACTCACTCCCTCTGAGCCTCAATTTCCTCCTCTTTAAAATGGGGTTAACCAGAATATCTGGCTTGTAGGCCTGAGGCCAGGATTAAACAAGGTGATTGAGAAATGCCCCGTATATTAAAACCTGGTTTTAAAAGAACTCTGTGTGGTCCACTAGTCAAATTCATAGACAGAAAGAAGGATGGTGGTTGCCGGGGGCCTGGGGGAGGCGGGTGGGGAGTGTGTGCGTGGTAGGTGGAGTTCTGCTTAGAATGACGGAAAAGTTCTGTGGGTGGGCGGTGCTGATCATGGTCGCGTAACACTGTGAATGTGCTTAATGTCACTCATCTGTACACTGAAAAATGATTGAAATAGCAAAATACTGTGTTGCTATCAGAGGAAGAGCGATGTGAAATGAAAGAAAATCCCATGGAATTTAGTGAAAAGAGAAGGTCTGCTACTGCTCCAGCTAGAGAGGCAGCGCGGGCAGGGGTGAGGGGATGGGAGTGGTGGCCAGAGTGACCTGTTCTGGAAACAGGAGGCGAGCTCTTGCTTTGTCCTGCGGTCGCCCAGGCTAACCACTTGACCAGGTCACTGTCTGCCGTTGGCATTTGAGTCCATCTGCCAGGCTGCCCTTGCCCTCTGCTCAGCAGAAGCTTCCAGGTCCTCCCTTTGAGGTCAGAAAGACGTGTCCCTGATCTGAGCTGCAGGTGCTGCTAGTCAGAATCCACCCGCCCTCGGGCTGCCCCGTCACCCATCCCCCACAAAGACCGGCACCGCCCTGAGCAAGGGACCAAGAATTTCAGTCTTATTTCTATCTTACCCTCTTGCAGGTAAATCTGTATCATTGCTTTGATTTGAAATGATAGTTTGGATCGAAAGCCCTTCCCGCTTTTATTACCATTCCATATTTAAAGACAAGTAGAATATCCATCCCTTAGGACAGGGGCCTTGTCTGAACCCAACCCCCAGTCTTTGTTCCTAAAGCCCCCCCTTTCAACGGAGGCGTCTGAGCTGTGGGCGCCTCAGCTGGGCTGCAGTTGGCTCCTGGCCAGCCTCCTGCCAGCGGGGCTGTCATCACTCCCAGATGGGGCCCACCCCCACCTCAGCGGGAGGCTGATGGCTCTCCCAGGCCAGGCCGGGCTGGAGGGAGGCGGGTCCTGCCTGGACTTGCAGTGTACTTGCAGGGGGCTCCACGGAGGATGGCATCTGCTGGGAATGGAAACCCTGACTCATGGCAAAATCAGCCTGATTTCCACAAAGAAAGAACTCGCGCAGGTCTCCACTTGGCCCCGGTTTCCCCCTACTGCTTCCCCCCTACTGCAGGGTGCCGGCCTGCGCAGGGGGCGGAGCCCAGGACTGGCTGTAGCTCTGCCTCCCCCCTGTTCCTAGAGGCGCTACCTCCCCACCCCACCCGGGGGTCCTCCCTTTTCGTGTGCCCACTATCCTTGCAACCAAGTTCAGGATTCTTTCTTTTTAAAAGTTATCTTTTCTACATCAAAAGTTACACACATCTTTACAAAAAAGCAAGCAAAACCCGAGTGCAGAAAGGGAGAGCGTCTCCCCTGCTGGGCAGTGTCTGTGTGCCCGAGACTTTATATATATATATATTTTTTTTTAAATGAGACCAGACGGTTCTGCCACTTCCTTTTTTTTTAACCTCCTTAATGTATTTTGACATCATTTCATGTCCATGTGGTTATGTCATCTTTTAAGAAATGATTGCATTGTCCAAAATACATCTTTACAAGGAGAAAGTGGAACAAGATAGAAGGAGAGTGTCAGGACAGTTTCAGGACGAGGGCAGTCCCCCTCCCCGTGTGCGGCCTGCGTCTTCCGTCTGCATGCCTCTGCAGACGTCACCCTCACTCCCGCAGGACAGTGGGATCTGTGGTGGAAGCTTGTGTGTGGCCAGACTCCATCTTCCTGGAGCCCCTGCACCCGTCCCTGGCACCCCGAGAGCCTGTTTCCCCTCCGGCCACGAAGCAGGCGGCCCTGTGGCTGCAAAGCTCCACCCAGGGCTGGGGTCCGAGAAAGCAGAGGCCTCTTTCCCTGTTATAAAACACAGAATGTTCTAGGACCTTGAGGTTTGGTCACCCAGAGCCTTGCAACTATCACATCTTCTCCAGGTTTTCACTTTTCTTTTTCTTTGAAATTCCTCCCCTGGTCCATCTTCCTTTCTGCTTTAGTGAGGACCAGAGGTGAGGCCGGCACAGGGCTTCCCACCCGTGGATCCACTCCGGTCTTGGGATGTTCATGGGTCCTGGGTTCTGTGGTCACTGGGTTAAACAAAGTGACGGGGCATCATCTAGGCTCTTCCTGCACGGGCCGCTCAGAGGAGAGGCTGTGCGGTGTGTTCCCAGACCACTTGGGCCTTTTTTTTTTTCCACTTGCTTTGTTTATTCACTCTCCCATTCATTTATTCATTCACTCATCGATCACCTGGTCCTCACCTCGTGGAGCTCACAGGCTGGCAGGCTCCCCTCTCTGGATCCCATATGCCAGTGTTTCCTGGCATGGGTTTGGGAGCGTTAGCCACAACTGGAGCACAGGAAGCTTGCACTTGGGGGAAGGCAGCAGTCACGTTTCTAAACACAGCCTTTGGGCGGGGAGGGTAGAGCTCAGTGGTGGAGCGCGTGCTTAGCATGCACAAGGTCCCCAGAACCTCCATTAAAAAAAATTAAAATAAATAAACTTAATCACCTCCTCCCCTAAATAAATACATTGTACTAAAAATAAATGTTCTAAAATTAAATAAATAAATAAACAAACAAACAAACAAACAAACACAGCCTCATGCTGGGCGGCAGCCAGGCTTTCCCTGTGAAGAGCGAGAGAGTAAATACCAGCTTCGCCCACCGCAGGGTCCCTGCCGTAGACAATGCAGTAAAGAATGGGCTTCGGTAGAACCGCATTTACAGAAGCAGGCAGTGGGCTGGGTCTGGCCGGTGGGCTGTGGTTTATCCCATGCCCTCAAATTTAAGGGCCCTCGTCCTGGCTGGGAGGAGGGAGACCCTGGTTCTAGACCTGAGTGAGCCCCAACTCCAGCCTTGGGCTTGGGGAGTTTCCTGTTTATAAAATGGAGATGAGGGGAGGGTAGAGCTCAGTGGTAGAGCATGTGCTCAGCATGCACAAGGTCCTGGGTTCAATCCCCAGTGCCTCCATTAGAAATACATAAATAAATCTAATTACCTCTCCCAAAACAAACAAAAATGAAATAAAATAAAATATAAATAATAATCATGGCCCTGCCTAACTTGCAGGCTAGCTATGGTCGTCAAGGGCAGTAATGGAGGTAAAAGCTTTTGTAAACTGTAAAGTGCAGCATTGGTGAGACCGTCAGCACAAAGGCCGACTCCAGGTCGGGAGGGAGTCCCTCCCACCATGTGTCTGAGGAGGGTGGGGCTTGGTTGGAGGGGAGAAGGACCCTGATCCTCTCCCATCACTCTTTCTCTTGGTACCCACACACCTCCCCCCCCCCAGATGGTTTATAAGCGTCGAACAAAGTGATTCTTAAGACCTTAGTTCCTTTTAGAAGACTGCTCGTAGGAGGTTCAGTCTGTGTGAGTTTGCACCAAATGTGAGCATGAGGAGTGAACAGAAGTGTAACCGAGTTCTCCTTGTTTACTGGGTCACACTGGCTGGGCGTGTGTTCAAGGGGGATGAACGCCCGCCCCATGGTCCCCCATCAGAGGCATGTCTAGTCGGGGAGGGCACTCACTGTGTCGTGAGCTTACAGCAACCCTTCCCTGGTGCCCTGAGTCCGCGTGGAGCCCAGAACGGGGGCAGGTGGGCAGGGGGAGGTGTGCCGAGGAGACTGTTCAAGTCTAAGAGAGACATGTTCGTCAGGGAGGCGGGGCGACTGCTTTCCAGGCAGGGATGAGGTGGGTAAAGAGGCAGGATCTGAGTGACCACTCCGGAGGAGCACGTGAATACAGGTTGGCATCTGAATTGCCAAGTTCACGGTGTGGGGTTCACAGGCAGGCAGCTTTGGATTCGGTGTGGTGAAAGATGGAGGTGTTGAGAGGCAGGAAGATGGAGTGGGGAGGTGGTAGTCAAGGTGTATCGTGCTGGTGAATCTGGGAGCCAGTTGGGAGGCTGCCGTGTGGTCCCAGTTGAGGGCATCACAGTCACTCCACTTGTGGTTTTATAAAGAGGGGGGAAGTGGGATGTGGAGATCCAGCTGTTGGGTTTTGGAAGCCCTCCAAGTTTAACGCCGCCGTCTGTCTTTCCCCACTGTAGATATCAATGAATGTTTAAGTATCAGTGCCCCATGCCCTGTCGGGCAGACATGCATCAACACGGAGGGCTCCTACACGTGCCAGAAGAACGTGCCCAACTGTGGCCGTGGCTACCATCTCAACGAGGAGGGAACCCGCTGTGTTGGTTGGTATTAAAAAAGAAAACCAATCTGAAATGGTCTTTTCTGTCTGCTCCCAGCACAATTCTCCCTTCTCTGGAAGGGGAGGGCAGATCCCCAAAGGAAGCTGTTTGCCCCTGTCCATCCGTCCCATTGCTGATCTACAGGCAACAGTCTACAGGCTACTGCCTGGACTATTGCGGTAGAATGCCAACCCACCCGCTCCCTTCATCTTTGTCCCTTTAGTCTGTCCATTTCGTCCTGAGCTGAGCTCTCTTGCCCCTCCCTGCTCAGTCCCCATTGGTGACAGACAGAGGGCAGATGCCCCTGCTTACAATTTGGTCCTCCTGAGTCAGCCCCAACTTCACAAACTTTATAATCCAGATGAAGTAGGTTTTGCTGCTCCCCTAGTGAGCCCTGCCCTTTCCTCTGTGTGTGTGTCTTTTGTTTTGTTTCGTTTTGTCTTGTCTCTTACATTCTCCCCTCTGTCCACCTGCTCCTACATTCCTTTGAGTCCAAGAAAGGCTGTTTGGCATCCATCCTGCCCAGATCCTGGCCAGACAGAGGAGTCTCCTCCCTGTAACCCCCAGAGCACTGCCTCAGCCTCTCCCTAGTCGCTGGACACCTCCTGCCTTAACTAGGGTCATCACTGGCCTGCAGGAGTCCCCAGAGGGAAGAGGCTGCGTCCGGGTCAGCTGTCTCCCCACGGGGTTGGTGCATCATAGGTGATTTGTGAAATCGTGTTGCAGAAGTAAACGACGCTGCTTTGTCGATGTGCGTGTTAATTGGCTCTTTTCTTGTCTTCCTTTCTGATTGTCTCAGAGCAGAAACACACACACATACACACACACACACTAAAAGAAGATTTTCCACTGTGTCTTTCTCTTTTGCAAAGATGTGGATGAGTGTTCACCTCCTGCTGAGCCCTGTGGGCCAGGGCACCACTGTGTGAACTCTGCTGGAAGTTTCCGCTGCGAGTGCAAGGCTGGCTACTACTTTGATGGCATCAGCCGGACGTGTGTGGGTACGTGGGTCTCCCTACAGGCCTGGGGGGGGGGGTGCCTGGCCAGATGACACCAAGGAGAACCTAGCCTGTGGCACCCTGGAGTGACCTGGTCTGCTCCTCACCTCTGGAAATCCCAGTGCCAGCAGCCCCAGGGAAGAGGCCCCAGTCAGGAGACCCCGCTCTGGTTCCAGGTCTGCTGCTGCCTGCTCATGCGGCTCCTGGGGTGGCCCTCCCAGGTGTGAGCCAGGCTCCCCACCTGGAGAACCTGCATGGCCCAGGACCTCCAAGTATTTGTGAGACTCCAGGGCACTCTACAAACGCCCCAAAGTCTTAGTGATTTCCCAGAGATGCACTGCTGGCTTGTAGGGCTGCAGGGCCGAGCTGTGCGCTCACCCAGGGCAGTGAGAATCCAAGACGGCTTTTTGGCCCCAACACGAGGGGCAGGGACAGATCCTGCTGGTGGAATCTGAGGGTGCTCCGCGGAGGCTGACATCTGCCCTGCCCCCGTGGCAAGATCCTGGGGACCCTCCCTCAGGGCTCTGGGGTGGAGGACTGGCAGGTGGCCACGTTCCCAGACGTTCTGTCTGTCGTGGAAGGAGCCGGAGGCTTGCCCAGCAGGCAGACAGGCTGGTGTGGTCCCGGCTCTCCTGCTGCCTTGCCCTGTGTTTGGGACAATCACGCTGCCTTTCTCTGAGAGATGAGGCCTAGGGAGGTAGGGGACAGAGGTCGTGAGCTGCGAACACGGGCAGCACTGCCCGGGGAGGACGCTGCCCAAGCCGCCTGCCCGCTCTGTTTCAGACATAAACGAGTGCCGACGCTACCCCGGGCGCCTGTGCGGCCACAAGTGCGAGAACACACCGGGCTCCTACTACTGCAGCTGCACCGTGGGCTTCCGGCTCTCCACCGACGGCCGGTCCTGCGAAGGTGAGGGGCGGGGCCGGTCCTACGAAGGTGGGGGGCGGGGCCGGGGCGGGGCCGGTCCTGCGAAGGTGGGGGGCGGGGCCGGGCCGAGGCGCTCCGTGACGCCATCCGGGCCCTTTACCACCTCCCCCAGTTGTCCGCTTCCCTGGGGAACCACAGCTCCTCCTGCAGACCCGTTTGGGACTGACCCACACTGTACCCTAGCGCATATTCAGTGACATGTCAGCCGGGAAAATGCCCCTAAAAGGTTGCCTGTCAGAGATGACCGCTCTCCCCGATTTCCCCTGGGCCCTGGAGGGGCCGCTAACCCCTGCCCTCCGAGGCTGCACACGTGGGGACTGAGGGACTGACAAGTTGTGGCATGTGGCTGAGAGTGTGGGGTTTGGGGGCGTCCGACCCTCCGCTTACTCACATGACCTTGGGGAGTGGCTGACCTCACCCGCCTCGGTATCCTCCCAGGGGAAATGGGGTTGTTATGCCAAAGAGAAACCAAAGTGGACACTTTCTGAAAGCGGTAAGACATTTTATTCAGACTATGGCAACAGGGAAGAGAGACTTCAGCCTAAATTGATTTCAACTCCACCAAAACAGAACGTGTGGGCTTTTTAAATGCTGGGACATGCTGGGGGAAGTACTGAAGGATGCTGGGGGAGGTGCAGACAGTGCAGGTAGACCAGCTGTGTGTTCACTGGCTCCAGCCCTCCTGCAGAGTCTGAGATGGGAGCCTCCCTTCTTGCTGATGACATTTCGAAGGCATGGTTTCCAGTCCTTAGACACGTCTGGGTTGCAGAAGACACATGTCAAAGGGACAGAAAAAGAGTTTCCATTTGCAAGTTTTCTGAAGTAAATGCTTCTAAGAAAAGAGAGGTTAGGTGTGTAGTCCGGTATTGGCTGGAACACATAGTAAGTTCTTTGGCAGCATTGAGCTTTCCCAGGCAGGCATTTCAAAGGGGCAGGGATTGTCGTCCTGGGGACACAGTCTTGGGCTGATACTAAAGTTCAATCAGGTCTCTTTGTCTGAGGGGGCAGGTTGGACTGAGTCGTTGGTGCCCAGAGTCTTGGGGTTTGACCCCTTCTGATGAGATGGTCTGGGATGAGGTGAACAGCTCAGGGCCTGGCACATAGTAGGTGCTCAGCAGATGTCCTGTCTTCGACAGGAATTAGGTGATGAGGTCAGCAGAGACTGAGAGCTTTTGCTCACCCTTGGCAATCCCTCATGTTGCCCATCAACATGCAGTGTGGTGCCCCCGGGGTGACTGGTGGAGCCAGACTCAAGACGTGGCAGGTCTTAAAGTTCTGGATTGAGAAGGATGATCACAAAAGTCAAATATGCCAGGCTGCACCCCAGTGTATAATTCTCAACCTGGAGGATGGACAGTGTGATGGGCTCCTGGGTCCTGGGCTTCCCCCAAGATTCTGGGATTTGTCCCCAAGAACCAGACCCAACACACATGTAATGGCAAGGAACAAGGTTCACACGTCAGGGTCCCTTGGGCCTGGGTTCAAATCCCAGCTCTGTCATTTTTATTACCTTGAAGAAGTAACTCAGCGTTTCTGGGCCTTGATGTCCTCATCTGTAAAATGGGAATAGAGGACCCACCTTGTAAGGGAGTCGTGAAGATGAAACAAGATGAAGCCTCTGAAGGGCTTGTCACAGAGCCTGGGGTGGGACGAAGTGCTGGTATCCCTGTTATTATCTTTTTTGGCTTGTGCTGCCCTGGTCACTCCTAAATGACTGAATAGTAGATTTTCACATCTGTTAGTGAACAACATTGTGGACAAAAACCAGGGCTGGGCCAGCCTTGCTGTATTATTCCACTAAGCATTTATAAAGCAGCACGCCGCCAAGGTGTGTAGCAAGAACATGGTTCCTGCCTTCAGAGAGCGTTTCTAGGATGTGATGAGAAACCATACTGGGCAGAGGTGAGCCGGTGAACAGACAGGTGGCAGCCAGGGGCTGTGGGGGCTGCAGGGGCAAGATACAGGGTGAGGGTCTAATGGACGTTCTTGGCAACTTACCCCTCCTCCTTGCTAAGAATCAGCAGTAAACAAATGTGAGAAGGGACTGCTGGGCCAGAGGTTGACACTTTTTTTTCCTAAAAGCCACACAGTAAATATCTCAGGCTTCACTGGCCACATCTCTGTTTCGACTACTCCAGTCTGCCGTTGCGGCACACAAGCAGCCAAGGACTGTGGTAAATGAATGAACATGGCCGTGTGCCAATAAAACTTTATTTGCAAACACAAGTGGTGGGCCAGAAGTTTGCTGATCCCTGCTCTAGGCAGAGGGAACAGATGAGCAAGAGCCCGTGAGTTCAGACCTTTGCAGCATTAGGAGCAATGAGTTTTCAGCGAGTGTGAAGAGGGATGTTGTCTGGGAGGTGAAGAGGGGAGGATGTGATCAGATTTCCACCTGAGAACTAGAATTGACTCTGTTACCCCGGGAGGGGCTGAACTGGAAGGAGCAGAGGCTGGAGGATGTCACTGTCCCCTGGCGGAGGGGCTGGGGGCGAGGAGATGCCAGATCACCCAGCCGTGAGAGGCTGGAGTGGGGACCTCTCTCCCTTGGGGTTACCCTGGGCGGGACCCTGGCCCCGCACTTGGAAGCCTCCACCTCAGTGTGTACGTGAACTTGAGGGAGATCTCGGCACCCCTCCCCCCCACAGTGACACAGCTCTGAGCGGTGACCTTGGGACCCTGTATCTTTCAGACGTGAACGAGTGTAACAGCAGCCCCTGTAGCCAGGAGTGCGCCAATGTCTACGGCTCCTACCAGTGTTACTGCCGGCGAGGCTACCAGCTCAGCGACGTGGACGGGGTCACCTGCGAAGGTGAGGGCTGCCCTGCTCCATCCCCTACCCTCACCTCCTTCTGGCTGGCGGGTGGTTTGGGCTCTTTTCCTCTGAGATTTATTTGGATGCACTCTGCCCACCATTGAAGGTGGGGTTTGTAAATCCGCTCCCCAGATTTTTCTTTAATATAATGAAATGTAACAGGAATGATCGCCTTGTGTGCCGGGACCTCCAGCAGGGCTTGCTGGCGGTGGGTGAGGAGAGGGCTCGGGGACAACCGCCGCCCTGACTCGCAGCTCTGCCTCTGGCCTTTTGAAAGCCCCTCACTGGGCCTGGGCCCTGCTCTTCTGTGACACAGGAGTTGACTCCACCCTCCCAGGGCTGTCAGAGGCTGAAACAAAAGCACTTCCTAGGGTGCCCGGCACAGTGTAGGCTCGAAGGGGCAACTGTCAAGATTAGTCCTGTTTCCATATAAAGTGTATTTGTTATTAGCACATTTACAATTATCAGCATTAGGACACAGCTGGCAGGGCAACTCTATCTGTGTCATTCTGAAGCCCTTAGCCCCCATCCTACTCCCCAGTCTCCTTTCTCCCCCAGCGTGTGCACACTTCATGCCTGACTTGCTATATGGCCCTACGCTAGGCTCTTCCCCTCTCTGGGCCTCAGTTTCCCCTTCTGATGTGATGGTCTCTGAGGCCGTCCCAGCCCCAGCCCTTTGGGGCTCCCTGTGTCCAGCGTGCTCTATGCGGCTGCCTTCTAGGCCACAGCCCAGCACCCCAGGGGGGTGTAGCCCAGCCAGGGTCCACACGGGCTGCTGAGAGTGGGCTTTACCATCACAGACATCGACGAGTGTGCCCTGCCCACCGGGGGCCACATCTGCTCCTACCGCTGCATCAACGTCCCTGGAAGCTTCCAGTGCAGCTGCCCCTCGACCGGATACAGGCTGGCCCCCAACGGCCGCAACTGCCAGGGTGAGTGGGGTGGAACCGTGCGCGGGGCTCTGCGGTGTCAGGGGACAGAGGCCAGCAATCACACCACAGTCAGGCTGCATTCAAGGAGGGAGGACTCTGTCCCCTCGGTGTGTCCTGGGGCCCGTGGGTACCTGGTCTCCCACAGCCGGGCGCGCTTGCCCACTGGGGGTTCTGAATCCTCCTGCCTGGCCCTGGGCGGCCCCAAGGGAGGCCAAAAGCGGGGCTGACAGCCTTTGGGAAGATGCCCGCCGTGGAGGAAACAGGACAGCGGTGCGCAGAAGGCCCCGCAGCATAGCTCTGCTGCTTGGTCTTTCATTTAGCCATTTGCCAAACCCTTGCTGTGGGCCAGGCCCTGCCAGGTGGCAAGGGCAGAGCAGTGAGCGGATGGCTACAGGCCTTTGTCCCAAGTGCTGGTCCCCACTTGGGAAGGGGATGGACCTGGTCAGGGTGTGTGACAACCCTGGGGTCTCTGTATTTATGGGCACTGTGGCTGTAGGGTCCTTCTGGAGCCTGGGGGTGGCTCCAGCATAGGCTGAACGAGGGGCGAGTGGATTCCATCCCGCACTCAGCTCCCAGTTCTGTGAACACGCCAGGGCTCACCCTGCACCCCGTAACCCTCCAGCTGGTAACCGAGAGCGGGTGCTAGGTAGGTGTCTGTGAATGAGGGACGCTGGAATGGACACGTTGGCCTCCCCTCCGGGAGCGGCCGCAGGAGCGGAGTCAGAGGCCGGGTCTGTCTAGCCCCCTCCTGAGGAGCCCCACACGGGGCGGGCGGCCCGGAGCCTCTGCAGATGTTGTTTCTGGTCGCAAAGGAGATTTAAAGGCTTTGATCAAAGGCGGGCAGGAGCTGCAGCATTTCCTGGGAGGGACCCGCTCAGCTCGTCCAGAGCTCTGGATGGGAGCTGCTTTGTTTTCACATTTCTGATGGGGCAGATGACTTCCTGCTCCTGGCCAGGCGCCCTTACCGCAGCCTGGGGTCCTGCCAGACGCAGCGAAAACACATTCCTGAGCCTCAGCCTTTGAGGCTGGGGACTGCTGTTTTTGCCACCAGTGGTCAGGATTTGGCACCTCTTAACAGATGCCTCTGGCGTGGAGACATCCCCTGGACCCACCATTTGGCTGCTTGGGACAGTTGTGGGGCAGGGCAGGGCATCTCCCCATGTCCAAGGTGATCTTGTGACAGGCCTGGTTCCGGTCCAGCCCAGACAGTCACCGACCCTGGACACTGGGCACAACAGCTTCCTTGTCTGTAATGTGGGGCCAGTAGCTTCTGCTCTTTCCTGGGGTGTTCCAAGTGTCACGTGGGGTCAGGGTGATGCACCTCGGGAACCTCGGAGGTGCTGGCTGCCTGGCTTCAAAGCTCAACTCCACCATTTACAAAATGTGTGACCTTAGGCCGGTCACTTAACCTGTATGAGCTCCTCCCTAAAATGAGGACAGTAACAGTAATGCCTCATTGAATTATTATGAGAATCAAGTGAGTTATTCCTGCAGAACACTCCCAGGGCCATCATACAGTGTTTGCTATTAGCATTATTGTGCTCACTCCAGGGACTGTGAGTAACCAGTAAATTAGATGTAAATCTCTTATAAATAAAGAAGCTGGCACAGGGCACTGCTCCAGAGAGCAGCCTCCGGCGGACAAGCATGGTGTGATCCCCTCGAACCCTGGTTGGTGGGAGGCCTGGGCACCCGTCCGTGGATGGGGACAGCTCGGGGGGCCTTGGCCTTCACCATGCTGCCTTGGGGTCTCCCACAGACGTCGATGAGTGTGTGACCGGCATCCACAACTGCTCCATCAACGAGACCTGCTTCAACATCCAGGGCGGCTTCCGCTGCCTGGCCTTCGACTGTCCGGAGAACTACCGTCGCTCCGCAGACACGTAAGTCCCTCGGGCCGCGATTGTTTATCTGTGTCGGCCTTCCTGGGGGCCAGGCTGCTGGCGTATGCGAGTGGTTTATGAGCTGTGCCCTCCCATGTGGGTCTTGGGAAACTCAAGGATCCCTGGTTCTCAGGCCCCTAAGTGCCTGGTCGCAGAAAGCCATGGTGGTGACTTCAAAAGGGCTGAAGGTTGGCAGGCCTGCTTCCAGACCGGCCTGGCAGCAACCGCAGCCCCCTCACTCCCCAGTGTGAAACCTGGAGCCAGGGACAGCTCTCTGGGCCTCCATCTCCTCCTCTGTGAGATGCGGATGTCAGAAAGTGCTCTGACTCAGACGAAGGTAGCGATGACGCTGGGTGAGCGGACGTGACTTGCTTGGGTGTCCTTATGAGATGGACCCACCTGAAAGCCAGGTTCCGTGCTGCCCAGTGACCGTGTGGGAACAGCACGGAAGTCTCTGTGTCCTCAGCTTGAAGCTGTGGGCCCACATGAAGCTCCCTCACTCTCAGGCCACTGGGATGTGTGCTGGGGTGTCCAGGAGCCCTCTTCCTGAGGGAGCAGTGAGAACCCTCTGGTCTCACTGCTCACAACTCCTAACCCTGATTTTATTGGGTGGGTCTCCTTTAGTACCCGTGGGTCTCCTTTAGTACCCCTGTGTTGGGAAAAGCTGCACGGTGGAAGCCAATCTCAGGAGCATGGACACGTGACCCCTCCCTTCCAGCCCCATGAAATGCTCAAAGCCAGCACCCAGCTAGGCTGTCCGGGTGACTGGGCCTTTTGACCTTGAACTTGCTCCTCCTACTGGGGGTCAGTGCGGTCTTGGGCAGTGCACCAGGCCCAGTATCCACGTGCTCTGCCCGAGGGGCGGTTGCCCCAGGCCCGCTCTGTTTCCCCAGCCTGGGTCCTTGCCACCGGGTTTGTGGGTGCACAGCATTCTGAAGGGCTTGTGGGCTATGCTGTAGTTCAGTGGGCAACATTGGTGCTCCCCTGAACCCTGGGGAAACATCTGGGTGCTCAGTTTGAGGCTGTGTAAGTTCCCTCACTCCCAGGCCCTGGTCTGTGTCTGGGTTTGAGAATTCCGGAAGATTATCCTTTGGTTGTCGACCTGTAATTCACACACAATCCCGAAAGCAAAGGGGAGGACAGGTCTCCATGCCTGCTAAGCCAGTTTTGGGCAGCTGGCATCGCGTGCCAAGATTGTGGCTGAAATCGGCTGCTCCCTGTCGCACTGGTGCGTGTTCTGGAATCCTGGGCCACCCTCAGTGCTGGGGAGTCATTTACTTGTTTGAGGAATGCTCGCCGTGGTCCTACTGTGTGCAGGCTCCTGGGCGGACAGTGGGCCCGCAGAGGCCCCCATCCCCTGCACAGAGCCCATGAGGAGCATATGCAGAAGCAGCAGCGGCCACAGGGTGCAGGGGTGCTGGGCTCTGGCAGAGGGCATGCGAGGTGTGGGGTGCGTGGAGTTGACGATGCTTGAATGAAGGGGGAAGGAGGAGCTGAGTTAGGCAGAGGGAAGGAGTGGAGGTGGGATTGAGGTGGGCTGTGGACATGCATTAACAGGGAACAGAGGGGTTCCCAGTGATGAAACGGGTTCAGCAAGCAGCCCCGTTCTGCTCCCCGAGGGTTGACGCCTAGTCTGTGTCCATCCCATAGATTCATCAGCCTGCCCCCTGGGGGATGCTAAAGAGGGGCCCCGTAGCTCCCTGTGTTTAGGGCAGGAAGTGCCTCCCAACCCTGCAGTCAAGGCTAGAGTGGGGAAGAGCGGGGACCGGGCTCCAAGCCGCCCCTTCAGGAAGACTGTAGCCCCTGTGACCCACTTTCTGCTCGCCAGTGCCACCCGGCGGCCGGAACAGAGGCTGGGAGGCGAGTGGAGCTCCCCCCACTGAGGGTCCTGACCTGAGGAGGGCCAGGACCCCTGGTCTGTCTTCGAGCCTCATGGAGATGCTGTGACATTCTAGAAAGACCTGGCTTTGGCGTCAGGCCCGCTTAGGTTTGCCTCCCATCTCCGTCCATTCCAGGCCCCTTGACCTTGACTGTGAGCAGGTCCAGTGAACTTCTTGCTGTCAAGGGGGTAGTGGCAGAGCCCGCCTCCGTCCTGCTCGCTCTGGGTTCAGCCCAGGGGGTGTGGGTGGGCACCTAAGGCACATTTTACTGCCAGTATTTGTGGATGAAGTGGGGGTGGGCAGTGTCTCTGGAGTCCAGGACAGAGTGACATCTGAGAGGCCATGCGGAGGAGGGAGGGACCAGGACCGGGACTCCCACCCTGGCTTCCCAGCCTGGCTCTCCTGTCCCTGGTGCCATGGCCTGGGGTCTTGGCCACCAGGGGCCCTTCTTGCCTCTGACAGCACTGAGAATACCTGCTTGTACGTGCCTTGAGGAAGAGCGAGGGTTAGCAATTAAGAGCTCCAGCCCAGTGCCAGCATCAGTGCCCAGAAAACAGTGGCCAGGAGGAGGACAGCCAACCCCCTGTTCTCCTCCCAGAACTCAGAGCTTCCTCAGAGGGGCTCTGCTGCTGACTGTGCGCCTGTGGGCTGACTATGTGACCATGTGAGTCTCGGGTTGCTTGGCCCTCATATGGAAGACGAGACATAGGCCCCTGTAGGGCTATGGGGTCCTGGGGCTGTTCCTGCTGCACACAGGAGTCTGTCCGGTTACAAGTTGTCATTTGGTGACCCTGTCAAGTAATCACGGACCTGCCGGGAGCCCAGCGTCATTGCACTGAAGTGGGGCGGGGCCTGTCCAGGTGGAGAGGCCGTAGTGGGTCTAGTCCTGGTTGCCCCATTCCAGCTGGGGGAGTTACTCTGGGACCACGGGAGCAACACTAGCTTAGTGTGAGTGTGGTCACACTAACAAGTCATGTAAACCAAGGTGGGCAGGAC